>NW_022900917.1:23469105-23516820 GCF_012274545.1 Fukomys damarensis | reverse complement strand
ACAATAACATGACAAGAATAAGTCAGAATATATCAGTTATAACCATCAATGTTAATGGCCTCAATTCACCAATCAAGAGAAACATATAGGCAGAATGGATTAAGAAGAAAAATCCAACAATATATTGTTTACAAGAAACACACTTAGTGCAAAAGGAAGCCCATAGACTGAAAGTGAAAGGATGGAAAACAATTCTCCATGCATCAGGAGCCCAGAAAAAAGCAGGGGGAGCAATCTTATTCTCAGATAAAGTAAATTTCAAACCAAAACTCATTAAGAGACAAAAAGAAGGCCACTACATCCTTGTAAAGGGAACAATTCAAGAGGAAGAGTTGACAATTATAAACATATATGCACCAAATATAATGCCCCCAACTATATAAAACAAATATTAAGTAACATGAAAAACCAAATAAGCACTAATACAATTGTAGTGGGGGATTTAAATACCCCACTATCACAAATTGACAGATCAACTAGGCACAAAATCAACAATGAAATAATAGAACTGAACCAAGCTTTGGAACACATGGACTTAATAGATGTTTATAGAGTATTCCACCCCCAAAAATCAGAATATACATTCTTTTCGGCTGCACATGGATCATTCTCCAAAATAGACCACATACTGGCTCACAGAACAGGTCTAAATAAATGCAAAAAAATTGAAGTCATCCCCTGTTTATTATCAGATCATAGTGCAATCAAACTAGACATCAATAGCACAAGAAACTATAGAAACTTCACAAGCACATGGAAACTGAACAACACTCTCCTAAACAATCAATGGATTACAGAGGAAATTAAAGAAGAAATTAGACAGTTTTTACAAATAAATGAGAATGCCAATACAACATACAGGAATCTTTGGGACACAATGAAAGCAGTTCTACGTGGAAAATTCATAACATTGAATGCCCACACTAGGAAAACAGAGCGGGCTCAAATAAACAACTTAACGATGAAACTTAGACTCCTAGAAAAACAAGAGCAAGAAAAACCCAAAGCTCGAACAAGAGAGGAAATTATAAAGATCCGAGCAGAAATCAATGCAATTGAAATTAAGAAAACGATACAAAAAATAAATGAAACAAAGAGCTGGTTTTTTGAAAGAATAAATAAAATTGACAAACCCTTAGCTAATCTTATCAAAAAAAGGAAAGAAAAGGCTCAGATCCATGCAATTAGGAATGAAAAAGGCGAAGTCACAACAGATCCGAAAGAAATCCAGAGGATCATGAACACCTACTTTGAGAACCTGTACTCTAATAAAATGGAAAACACAGAAGAAATGGACAGATTTCTAGATACTTATGAATTACCAAAGTTGAACGAAGAAGATAAAAACATTTTAAACACCCCAATCACAATCAGTGAAATTGAAAATGTAATTAAAAACTTACCAACAAAGAAAAGCCCAGGCCCTGATGGATTCACTGCTGAATTTTACAAGACATTTAGAGAAGAACTACTACCATTACTCTTCAAACTTTTCAATGAAATTGAAAGAGAAGCTATACTTCCAAATTCATTCCTGGAAGCAAGTATCACTCTGATTCCCAAACCAGAGAAAGATACAACCAAAAAGGAGAACTACAGACCAATCTCCTTAATGAATATAGATGCAAAAATCCTTAATAAGATACTAGCAAACAGAATACAGAGGATTATTAAGAAGATCATCCATCATGACCAAGTCGGATTTATTCCAGAGATGCAAGGGTGGTTCAACATACGAAAGTCAGTGAATGTAATACATTATATTAACAAAGTCAAGGACAAAAACCATATGATCCTCTCAATAGATGCAGAAAAAGCATTTGATAAAATTCAACACCCATTCATGATAAAAACCCTGCAAAAAATTGGAATAGATGGTCTATACCTCAATTTAATAAAGGCTATTTATGAAAAACCATCAGCCAACATCATATTGAATGGCCAAAAACTGAAAACCTTCATGTTAAAATCAGGAACAAGACAAGGATGCCCACTATCGCCACTTCTCTTCAATATAGTTCTGGAAACATTAGCCACAGCAATTAGACAAGAGAAAGAAATTAAAGCAATAAAGATAGGAAAGGAAGAAGTTAAACTATCATTATTTGCTGATGATATGATACTCTACATTGAAGATCCAAAAAACTCCACCAAAAAACTTCTAGACTTAATTGACAGATTCAGTAGAGTATCTGGATACAAGATGAATACCCAAAAATCAATAGCCTTCTTATACACAAATAACAGACAGACAGATAGAGAAATAAGGGAAAAAATTCCTTTTACAATAGCATTCAAAAAAATGAAGTATCTAGGAATCAATCTAACAAAATAAACAAAAGATCTCTACACTGAAAACTACAGCACTCTGAAAAAAGAAATTGAAGAGGATATAAAAAAATGGAAAGATACCCCCTGCTCCTGGGTAGGAAGAATCAACATAGTGAAAATGGCCATACTACCAAAACTGCTATATACATTCAACGCAATGCCAATTGAAATTCCAACACTATATTTCACAGAACTAGAAAAAAAAATCCAAAAATTCATTTGGAACCATAAGAGACCTAGAATACCAAAAGCCATTTTAGGCAACAGGCACATGGCACCAAGTGTAACAATTCCCAATTTGAAACTATACTACACAGCCACTGTGATAAAAACAGCATGGTACTGGCAAAGAAATAGGCCTGAGGATCAATGGAACAGACTGGAAGACACAAAAACAAATGCAGATGTACTCAGCTACCTCATCTTCGACAAAGGAGCTCACCATCCTCAGTGGAGGAAAGATAGCCTCTTTAATAAATGGTGTTGGAAAAACTGGATATCAACCTGTCACAGATTAAAATTAGACCCTTATCTTTCGCCATGCACTAAATTAAAATCCAAATGGATTAAAGATCTAAATATTAAAACAGAAACATTAAACTTGCTGGAAAGTAAGTTAGGCAGAACTCTGGAAGACATTGGTATAGGAAAAGACTTTATGAACAAATCCTCAGTAGCACGGGAACTAGCAGAAAGAATCAACAACTGGGATCTCATCTTACTAAAAAGCTTCTGTACTTCAAAAGAAACCATTAGCAGAACTAAGAGACAATCTACAATGTGGGAAAAAATTTTTACCAGCTGTACCTCAGACAAAGGACTATTATCAAGGATATATAAAGAACTCAAAACAATCAGTCCCCCCAAATATAAAGACCCGATCCAAAAATGGGCATCCGAAATGAACAGACATTTCTCATACAAAGAAGTGAAAGCAGCAAGAAAATATATGAAAAAATGTTCCACATCACTGGTCATTCGAGAGATGCAGATGAAAACAACACTGAGATTCCACCTCACCCCACAAAGAATGGCTGCTATCAAGAAATCACACAATAACAAATGTTGGCGGGGTTGTGGGGAGAAAGGAACCCTCCTCCATTGTTGGTGGGAGTGCAGACTAGTGCAACCACTATGGAAATCAATATGGAGATACCTCAAAGAGCTTGGACTGGAGGTTCCATTTGACCCAGCCATCCCTCTGTTGGGTATCTTTCCAAGAGAACTAAAAGAATCATATCACAGAGAAGTATGTGCACCCATGTTTATAGCGGCACAGTTTGTAATAGCTAAATCTTGGAAACAACCTATTTGCCCATCCGTTGGAAACTGGATAAAGAAGTTGTGGTTTTTCTATAAAATGGAATATTACTCAGCCATAAAGAGCGAGAGAATAGATTCATTCATAGGAAAATGGATACATATTGAAGATATACTCCTAAGTGAAATAAATAAGTCCCACATGTGTAAATACCAAATAGTTTCCCTGGTGTGAATATTCTGCAACAATGCATAAGATTCTAATAAGATTACTGACATTTAGAAATGGGAGGAAAGGAGCTAAAGGTGTAGGGAAGGTGTGATACGTAGGGGAAGAACAAAAAGGGAAAAGAAAAAAATGTGAGAGAATGAAAAGATGAAAATAAAGTGTTTGTAGATGGGGAGGGGAGGAGGGGGTGAAGGGAGGGCAGAGGTAAGGGGAAAAATGAGAATCAAGACTTGTCATGAGAGGTACAAGATCCCAACAATGAATGTAACTGTACTGTATCCCTACAATAAACTCAATTAAAGCTGAAAAAAAAAGAAATACAGACTGAAAAGAAACAAGAAAAAGTTAAAGAAAGTGACAAAGACCAAATAATAAGCCACTTGGATGTCACCATCTAGCTAGTGGGGAGCTCTTCAATAATTGAAAGCTGGACAATGACAACATTAGAGTTGGGCTTAAGAAGATCACTGTAGCAGCAATGTGGAAGGTGAATTAGAAAGTGTTAACCTTCAGTGTAGAAAAACAATTAAATATATTGCAATTGCAAAAGTCCAGGAAATAAATGAGGAGTAATGGTTAAACATGAATATGAATATGAAGAAAACAGATAAATAAATATGAAGAAAATTAATATGAATGTGAAGAAAGCATAAATTTAGAAATATTTAGGAATCCTTCAAAACTACCAATGATTGCTGAATATCTTAAATGAGAAAGACAAGAGTTCAGTATAATTCCTGGAATACAATTGGGAGATATTTAATTTCACTAGTCACCTTGGAGACAAGAGGGCTGGTTCATAAACATTTGAATGCATTTTACTTGTAAAGTGTGGTACTTGGGATGGAGTTGTCTAGTAAGCAATAAGATATATAGGGTGGGGACAGGGAAATGAGTCAGGACTGCAGAGGTTCAGTAATAACCAAATGAGCTTGAATGGAGAGAAAATAAAATAAAGTTAAAGACAGAGTTCTGGATTAATCACTATTTCACTATTAAAAGTTAGCTAGTGGTAGAAAAAGAAATTGAAAAGAAAGACCAAGTATGAGTGCTTACAGTGTGGGATAAATTCCTGGGTTTTATTCTACTGAAATTGCTCAAAGAATATTGTCTGCATTTCTAATTATTTTTTAAAGGTTTTCAAAAGCATATAGATGACCAGCATGGCTGTAATTTGTGTTTGTTTTTCACCAAAGAAACTATACAATGTGCATGAACTACACATTCACACATCCAGAGAGAAATATAAAATCATGTCTGTTCGCTGTATGGCATAATATGCTGTAGTGCAGCAAGTTTCAACAAAAATATCAAGTGGAGTTCACAGAATAAACCAGGGTGCGTTGTATAAGTTCAGATGAAGGACACTGCCTCTCCTAGCCTAGTGCATGGATGTATTGTGTGAGTAGACTAATTGTGAATATGAACAGGAAAAATGCTAAATAAATATCCAATCAATAAACAAAAAGAGAAATTTTCCTAATCTAGTGGAGTAAGATGAGACAACTGCTTTCCTCTGTCAGTTCCCCATAAATAGCTGCTCTGCTGAGACATAGCTGATTTCACTGGAATATTTAAAGTAGTCCTGAAGGTAGCCAGGTTGAGAAGGGCATTCTTTTTTTTTTTTTTAGATGGGCATTCTTGTCAACTTTCTGAGATTCATCTTAGAAGTGAATCTTCCTGTCCCAAATCAAACAAAAAAGTTACCTTCTTCTTTTCATAGAGAGATAGAGATAATGGTCTTTTCCTATTTAGGTAAAAAGTGATGCTACTTGCTAAAATATGAAATTTAAGTTGAGATTGTGAATTCATCAATAAAATCACACAGAGCAAGAGCTTAAAGCAGAATAGTAGCTACACAAGCAGTGCTTAGGAATAAGTCACAGAGAAGTATAGAAAGATTTCAACTATTAGTAATCATTTATTGAATAATGCACCATTAGTTTGTGGTTTCCTGTAATCATGGAGAAAGAACCACATGAAACTCAAAAAAGTTGCAGAACCTCCGGACTGAAGAGAACAAGGCAAAAGAGAATGTTGAGGTGGCCTGGGAAGCTAATTAAAATCACCTCATTATTGGATGACATCACTTATGTATTTTTCTTTAAAATACTACTAAATCCATATTAAATTCTTTCCATTTATTTTTCCTTGATGAGAAGTAAAGAACTCTATTTAGAAACTGGAAATGAAGTTACCTGAACCCAGGTGGACTAGACCCTTGCACTCAATGTATGGTCCACAGACTGGCAGCATAATCGTCACTTGAGAAATTTTTGATCCACGTTCATATTGGCTGGATTACAGTCTGCATCTTAGTAAGCTCTCCAAGAGACTTGCATGTGCCTTCAAGAGCACTGACAAAGTTTATTATTGTGATATCTTGTCCTCAATTCTATGGTTACCTGTTTTAACTTCTGCAAAATATTTTTGCCCATACAAAATTAGAATTGAATGCACACACACACACGCACACATACAAACATCATGTGAACCATGTCTTTATTTGTTTCTTAATAATGAAAAGCAGCATCAAAAACTATAAATGAATTGTCATTTATTTCCTCATATCAAATAATTACTAAATCTATCAAATACTGGGAATATTTTAAAGTAATTCAAAGTAAAGTTATTTTTATGGAAATAAGATTTAATGAAG
The DNA here is from genome assembly GCF_012274545.1 of Fukomys damarensis. NCBI lineage: Eukaryota > Metazoa > Chordata > Mammalia > Rodentia > Bathyergidae > Fukomys > Fukomys damarensis. The sequence continues at coordinate 23,510,341 of NW_022900917.1, read as the reverse complement.
AAATTACATTTTCACAGGAAAACACTAGAAAAAATAAGTGTATTTTATAAGTTCAAATAATTTCCCAGTCTATGCAGCCAGAACTCTGAAGGGTGGCAGAGGTATTTCTTGGTGCCCCATATATTTATTAATCGAGGAGTATCATTATTTTTTTCAAGTAATACTGTAAGTACAGCTGCTAACATGTAAAGGCCTATAAAGTTTCTCAATGTCAGTAACACTTGCCTTTGAAACAGTTAGTGTACGTTATACAAGTTGCTGACAAAGTACAATTTTAAGTTGATTAGAATGGGTTTAGAAGAATGTAGTCCTGGGTATTAAGAAGGTAAAACATACTGGAGACCAGAGAGCAGTCTGAGCAGAAGAAAATAGCACATGTAAACTAAATGAATAAATAGAATGGGCAGAGATGGGAAGGAAACATCTGACAGAGATAAAGAATGTGAAATAGAAATGAGTGATTCAATTTGGTAGATAAAAGTGGAGCTAGTAATACACAAATCTCAGTTACCTTTATTTACCTGGTACCTTCCTCTCTTGTTTTCCAAATATTGACAGGACATCTCATAGTCAGAGAAACACACTTGCCAAAGGTCTTGAAATTATAAGTTCACCACTAGGTTGTCATGAAAATTAAAAAATCTCTTTGAATAATAATAATGACCAGTTTTTATTAAGTGCTTATCATGTGGTAGGCATTATGGGCACTATTTAAAATTCCTTCAGTTAGTAAATCCAGTGGGGAGCATTACAAACCTTCCTCCACCTCACACGTGAGGAACCTTAGCCCCTGAGAGAATGGATGAGGCGCCTTTCCAGAGTCACACAGTTAGTAGGCGGCATTGTTAACCTTTCTGCTGCGCTCCCATCTGTGTGGGCTAAAAGTATATGTGTCTAGAGCAATAGCTTATTGTGTAGCAGTTTAGAACCTGAAAAACTATAAGTAAATAAAAATTACCTTAATGGCTTTTATATATTCACGTATCTCCTTTGTAATTTTGACTTTATCTATTAATACTAAAGATAGAACCCAGGTCTTTCACACTAGGCTATATCATATCCCTTTTTTAAAATTTTTACTTTTGAGACATGGTCTCTGTCACTAAATCACCTGAAGTAGGCTTGAACCTGTGATCTTCTTGCTTCAGCCTCTCATGCTGGGATTACAGGCATAAGATATTGTGCTCAGTGTAAAATTTTGGTTTTAGATTTTAGAAGACAGTATGAACATATTTAATTGTGCTGAGAGTATCTGTTTAGCTCAGTCTTAATGTTCCTACTTACTGACATATGAAGTGTTAAAATATTAGTCATTCTCCACAAGTTTGTAAAAATAAAACAGCTTTTATTTAAAACATCTTATTACAATATTGCAACTTTCATCAAGAAAAAATATGCTACAACCCAGAAATGTTCAGAAAATTAGTGTGACTATCATCACAATTATTTTAGTAATTTAAAAAATCATTTCCCCATTCAGATAAATATTTCTTCAGTTTTGATGTCTTTTTAATACAAAATAAACCATGACACAAAGTGAAGAAAAACTGAAAGTGGAAACCATAACTTTCTATAAAGGGCAAACAAGTTAAAGACCTAGGTGGAGACAAAACTGTTTGGCTTCATTTCTTTCTCTACCTCTCTCTTTGAAGCCCTTTAAATAATCTGCCAAATGGACTCTCTTGGCTCCAAGCGCTATTCCTGTCTTTCATTAGTGCACTGGGTTCTCACATGGTGCTGCCTAGGACTGAAGTTCCCCACACAGTTGCTTGATTGTTCAACCTACCTAGCATTGAAGCCTGGAAAATACTTTTGTGTGTGACTTTCATTTCTGCCCAGACCCTGAGCTTGTCTATATAGATGAGTAAAAATAAATACATCAGTAGATTAGGAGGTCCAGCATAGCTGCTTATTCACCATAGGCACATCAGAGTTCCAGTTCTGTTTTATCAGAATAAAAAAATAAAAGGATTAGGAATAAATTAAAAATCACAAGAAGAAAACTGGGATCTTTAGTCTATGGGACATTTTTAAGCTCCTGAATCAAAATACGTCTTTCTAATTACCCAAAAGCAAATACAAGTGGAAAAAATTATTAGTAACCTGTATAATAATGATATCATTTAAGTATAAGGTATATATTTTTTAAAAAACTATTCACTGAATAGTGAAACATTTACATTTGTCTTTATAAATAGGAAATTTTAACTGTTAGCAATTAACTGTACAGATTTAGTATTTTGATGTCACTAACATTTTTTTCTTTGGATGATATTATTTTAAAGCCACAGAAAGAAACTCAGTAGTGCATATAAACATCCAAAAGAGAGCAGGAGAAATCTTAGTGAAAATCTTTGGGTTTTTTTTTTTTGGTACTGGGGATCGAACTCAGGTCTTTGCACTTGTGAGGCAGGCAGCAGAACCACTGAGCTAAATCCCCAGCCAAATATTTTGGAATTTAAATTTGATGTTCCAAAATGGAACACAAAACTTTGTATCATTATAAGACTTACAAGGCTTACAACTGGGCCATTTCCTGTTCCATTCCTATAGACACTCAGTGCTCCCTCATGGGAGGCCATTCCTTTCACTTCTTTTAGCTTTGTATTTCTGGTAATTCCCTTTATTTTTGTTTAAAAAAACTGATACTTCTTGATTTTCTAACTTTTATCATCTGTTAATTTCTTATTCTGAAAGATTATAATTTGGCTAAATATACACTTCCTTTACCCTTGTTATCCCAATTTATTAATAATAATTTCTGGTAAGATTGCAATTTGATGTTTGTATTATCACAAATGAGCTGTGTAGTATAAGTGCTATAACTGCAAAATCTTTCTTATGTTACTCTATGTTTTCTGAGGAAAAATATTGTCCATCTTTCCTGGTTGTTCACTTTTTAGGTACTATCATTCCTCTGTATCCATGGGTGATTATTTCCAGGTGAACTCTCCTATACACTACTCCACAGATGCTCAAATGCCTTATATAAAATGACATGGTATTTGTATATTACCTATGTCACCCCCATTCACAGCCATCTCTGTATTACTTGTGGTACCTATTACAATGTATGTAGTTCATACAGAGTTGCTATACTGGCTTATTGAATGATGACAAGAAAAACAAATCTGGACATATTCTGTGCAGATGCAAACTTTTTTCTACTATTTTTTCATCAGCAATTGGTTGAATCAAAGGATATGTGGCCCACACATATGGAGGTCCAACCACACCTGTCATTCCCTTGTCCTAGAACTTTCCTTCTGTCAAAGTAGTTAAGCAGAAAGAGTTTCTTTCTTCTTCTCTTTCTTGTTTTTGGTCTGGCCTAAGTGTCTTTCTGAATCCTTCACTTCTGCTCCTGATGAATGTTCTCTGGTTTGTTTTATAGGTGTTTCACCATGGGATTCACCTTTCCTTTCCATTATATCCTGGATGCAATATCTTTCTCCTTGGTGTAGCTCATATTGCGGTGGAGCCTATGCAGTGTTTATCAAGAAAGGGTACATGGAAGTTAAAGGTTTTGACACCCTTGCTGCAACCTTTAATTCATATATGTCAACTTCATGGGATTAAAGGAGCATCTAGTGCACTCTGGATGTCTTGTGTGTCTGCGTGGTTTATGGAGGCATTACACTGAGTACTTTGTGTTGTCTTTTGCCTGTTTCTTTCAGCTGCAGTTCCCCAGCCCTCCTTTGTAACTACCATGCACATCTTTGTTCTACCACATCCCTCTGCCATAATGTTCCTGCCTTGGAGCCAGCCAATCATGAACTGAATCCCCAAAACTATGAGCTGTACTGTACCTTTCCTCCTTTAACTTGTGGGTGCCAGGTGTTGTCTCTCACTGATAGTAAAACTAAGACAGAAAATTGGTATCAAAGAACTGGGTTGAAGGGCTCTAAACCATATAGTTTAGGAGCATTTGGAACTGGTTTGCTGAAGGAATTTGAAAGGTTTAGAGATGCCAGCTAATGAAGGACTAGAATGTTCTTAACAGAGCTTTATGCGTGATTCCGGTTGGAGCTCAGAAGACCAAAGTTCTCATAGAAATGAAAACAGTAAAAGCCAGGTTCAAAAGATTTCAGTAGGGAACAAGGACTGCATTGGCATTTGGAGTACAAGCCATGTGTATTACACTCTGAAAGAAAATTTGTCTACATTTTGCCTGTGTCCTGAGTCTTTGTAGGAGCTTGAAATTCAAGGAGTGGACTAATGAATCTGGCCTAAGAAATTTCAAGTCAGCCCAATTTCCAAGTGGTGGCACAGTACTGCTGGCTGTTTTTTACAATGAGAATCAGGGGTAAAAGGTAGAGCAGAAAAAATTTGAAAAACAAGCTTTAGCACAGAAGGAGCTATGTATAAAGTTGGAGATAAAGGAGGTATGAATGCTAGAGATTAATGCCATTAATAATAAAACCAATTATTTTGTAACAAGAACAAGAAGAAAGATGCCTTGAGAGTATCTCAGGAACCAGAAAGATCTCACTTGTGGCAAGCTCCAGGGTACAAAATTGCAAGCCTTTCATTTGAAAGAAAGTCTTTGGGATACCTGTCCAACAAGGGCTTCTAGGGAATTTGTTCCCAAGAATTTATTTCACCATGCTCAACTATACAGACACCTAGGGACATCCAGGCACTATTGCAGCCATGGCACAAGGTGGCCTGGCTACTGCTTGAGCTGAAAGCCAACCATGGCAGAGTCAATGTGTTGTTAGTTTTACTAGAGTTCAGAATGAAAAAGTCATGGTGTCAGGGAGGCTTCCACTCAAATTTCACAGGAAAGCCTGGGAGATCATGCAAGAAGCCCCTGACAGGACATTGCATGAAAGCTGTGGAAATGAACCCAAAGGTGTGAACCCAAAGGAATGAACCAAAAGGAGACTCCAGAAAGTCGGAGAGGCCAAGAGCATGGAATATTTGTCAAGGAAAGGGGTATCCCGAGGGAGCCAGTGCAAGCGTGAAGCTATGTGAACTGCAACTGGCAAGGACATAGGTAGGGATAGAGCCACCCAAGCCTCTCGGAACTCACATTTTTACCACTGTGTGTCCAATATATTTCAGATATGGAGTTACAGGGTTTAACATTTGCCCTGCTGGGTTTGAGTCTTGCTTTGGTCCTATTCTTTTATATCACTGTATTCCTCCATTTTGGAATGGGAAGATTTATCCTGCATCATTGTACCTTGGGATTAGGAAACCTGCTTTTTTATTTTTACAAAGATTCATAGCTAAGAGTTTATCTTGAGACTTTAAAGAGACTTGGACTTTAGAAAAATAGTGAAACTGTTGAGACTTTGGGAAGGGGATATTGGACTTCAGTGAGCCATGTTACACATGGGCCTGTGTATTAGATCTATCTTATTTAGCCCCAAATTATCATTCCAATATATGTCCATACTTCTTTCTCATGAATTTGCTGCTACTTTAGAAGCTCACCACAGATGAGACAATTTTCAGGTTCTCCAAAACCAAGGCCAATGTCAGGGCGGAGAAATAAATCAGTAGATCAGCACAGATATGGCGATTGGTTAGAAAATAGATATGGAGACTAGACTGTGGAAATTGAGGCTAAGTCACAATAACCTAAAGGAATGTTAAAATGGTTCAAATAGTTCTGCTCAGCCTTTCTCAACTTATGTCCAGGGCAACCAGGACTATTTTCTGACCTCAGTGCTCAGAATTTTATGGTGAAGTTTAAATCTGCACACTTTGTGAAACTACATTTTTAATAGAGACACAGGTGTTCATTGTTCTCTGAATAAAAATAAAAGAGACTGCACTTGTATCTACAGATAATTTTTTACAAGAGAACACTGTCATATTTCTTTAAAATTAAAAAAGCTAAAGCCAGGCATGGTGGCTCATGCCTGTAATCCCAGCACTGAGGAGGCTGAGGCAGGAGGATCGCTGTGAGTTTGAGCCTGGGCTACATAGTGAGTATCAGATCAGTCTCAACTACATAGTAAGACTCTGTCTCAAAAAAAAAATTAAAAAGCTAATACAAATATGGAATTTAATCTGATTTTTCTCTCACATATTTTTGCTGAGACAGAAGAATATATTCTGATAAATTACCATTATAATCTTCTTGGAGGGAATGTGACTCGAGGGGAGCATCTTTTGTTCATATAATATTTTTAGATAATTAGTTAAAACTAAAATTATTAGAATATTCTAAAGAGAATAATAACAAAAAGACATTTATTATTGAAAAATAGGATGTGTATGTACATTATAAAATATATAGTGTTTCAACTACTTGTGTTTTCAAAAATGTCTTTTGAAAAGAAAGCTTTAGCAAAGACAAACATAAATGATTTAAAAAGTCAAATCTTGAATTGTGCAAATTATATGAGTAACATGACTGAGAGTAGTCTTAGATATGTAGTCGAATTATCACTGATATGTAGTATGTGACATTGGGTTTTAAAACTTACAAGTAAAAGTTACAGATATCTTAATAAAATAACTATGGATAAGTTATATTGGGATATTTGTAGCGAAACATCAGATTTTAGAAAGTTCTAAAAAATAGAATTTGGCACAATTTACTAGAAACCTCTTCATGAGAAGTTGGCCCACTCCATTACTGAAAATGATTTTGTCACCTGCTGACTGTGTCTTTCTCATCAGCAGAACAAAGTCTCTCTCGTGGACACTGTGGTTTACTTTGTAAGACAGGAAAATGGAACAGGATGATACCATCTGTCTTCTTTATGCAATGCTCCTTTATGCTTTACATACTTTCAGTCATTGACCCAAAAGTGTTTGCTGAACATCTCCTTTGTCTTAGATGCTGTGCTGGGTATTGTAGCGCTAATGATGAACCAAAAATAGGTGACATCATCCTCAGTTGACCAGTGCTGATGGTGTTTGGGCTAGGGGCAAATATTAATCAATAATCTTTACATTCTAAATAGGTGTAGACTGACAGCTATTCCATCTGAGACAACAGCGGGTGTTGGTAGTAAGGCATAAAACACTCCACAATTTTTCAGAGAAATCAGGGTCTAGTCAGTAGATGAAGGTCACTGAGTAGAAATTTTAGGCTCTTCTTATGGACAAAAACAGAAGGGAAAGCTGTAAAGTTTTGCGCTCATAGGCTCTGGTTTTAAAAACTATTATCAGGAAATGAGTGATCTTTTGATTAGTGAAACTATGTTTCAATATTCTATCTTCTTGGATTTCCATATCATTTTCCCCAATTTGGCACATTTGGAGTTCTGCTTTCTACAGGTTTGTGATATATATATAGATATAGATATAGATATAGATATAGATATAGATATAGATATAGATATAGATACAGAAGTAGAGATATATAATTTTATTAACTCTTATCCTTTGTATTTCAGCATATGTGAAATAGTAGCATTTAAAAAAAGAAATCTAGACTATGAAGTCTAAATTTAGACCTAAAATGGCCCCCAAAGCCTCTTGTGTTTGGAAGGCGATTGATTGTATTATGGGATGTGAGGGTTAAAGTTGGATTACTTTTGGGACATTGGGTTTGGCCAAAGTAGAGGACTCATGGGTTATGGTCTGGAAAGGATTATCTTCCTCCCCAGTTCCTCCTTTCACGCTCTCTCCTTCCCAGAACCCATGCCCTGAGCAGTTATTTCAGATTAAAATCTCTAATTCTATAGTTTGCAGGTAGCAATGCATACTGATTTATATGACTTTTGAGGTTCAAACATAGGAAAGAGAGGTAATTAATAAAGGTAGATGTTATTTTCATTTGGTAGGTATGAAATATGGTAAATGAGAAGGTAAGTGAGTTTATAAAGATCATAGAATAGGGTGCTGGCAAAATGATATTCTAACCCAGGATTTTTGGCTCTAAATCCATTGCCTTTCTGTAATATATGCAAGTCAATATTTAGAATCATGTTATTATTATAATTTAGGCTTATGCAGATTTATTCAAGAATGTATTTATTTCACTCTATCTCTGAAGTTACATTTTGACAAGCTGTGTCAGTGTTGCCTTTCTGCTTATGCTGTAACTTGCTTTACCTGACCATAAATTTTTTAAATTCCAACTTAAATTTTTATGCTATACATGATATGCAAAGAGTTACTTGAATCATAAACAGGTTAAGTAAGATTCCTGAAATAGCATTGAAGCTCTAACCACTGATGCTAGACATTTTCAAATAGCTAAATTATATTTAGACCAGAAGATGGCATAAGAGTTGTAGCAATGGAAATTATACACAATACAGCATGTACTTTCTTAAAGAGTGGCATTATAAACCAAGATATGCATTATGTAATTCTTTTTTTCTGATATAAGAAGCATGTTTTTCACTGTAAAAATTTCCATTTCCTGTTAAATTACATAATGACAAAAAAGCAGCACACACAAAAACAAAATTAAAGCTATTCAAATTTCACAATCTACAGACAACTATCACTAATATCTTAGTGGATCCACACTTCATCTGATAAGATTAACTATATGAACTTATATCAAATATCACTGCCACTTATCTACATGTAATGGTCAATTTTGGGATCAAATTATCTTGTATAATCATCAAATGGCACCATAATGCTCCAGTGTAATGTCTAACATAATTTATTTCTCATTCCCTTATTATTAGATAAATATTATACACTTTAATCTTTATCTACACTTTTAGTTTTTCACACCAGAGAAACTATTTGGTATTTACACATGTGTGACTTATTAATTTCACTTAAGAGTATGGCCTCAACGTGTATCCATTTAGCTATAAATATCTCCAGTTTCTTGTTCTTTGTAGCTGAGTAATACTCCATTTTATTTTAAAAACTACATCTTTATCCAGTCTCCAGTTGATGAGTAATTGGGCTGTTTCCAAATGTTAACTATTACAAACTATGCTGCTATAAAAATGGGTGTGCATATATCACTGTGGTATGATTCTTTTAATTCTTTTGGGAAGATATCCAGCAGGGGAATAGCTGAATCAAATGGGACTTCTAATCCTAGTTGTTTGAGGTATCTCCATATTGATTTCCACAGTGGTTGCACAGTCTGCACTCGCACCAACAATGCAGAAGTGTTCCTATCTCCACACAACCCCACCAGCATTTGTTATTGGCTGATTTCTTGATAGCAGCCATTCTTTCTGGGGTGAGGTGGAATCTCAGTGTTGTTTTCATCTGCATCTCTCAAATGACCAGTGATGTGGAACATTTTTTCATATTTTTTTTGCTGCTTTTACTTCTTTGTCTGAGAAATGTCTATTCATTTCAGATGCTCATTTTTTAATTGGGTCTTTATATTTGAGGGGATCTGATTTTTTTTTTTAGTTTTTGATATATTCTAGATAGTAGACCTTTGTCTGAGGAACAGCTGGTAAAATTTGTTTTCCTACATTTTATCTCTGCTTGTTATTTCCCTGGTAGTGCAGAAACTTTTTAAAAAGATGAGATCCCAATTGTTGATTCTTTGTGCTAGTTCCCATGCTACTTAAGATTTGTTCATAAAGTCTTTTCCTATGCTGACATCTTCAAGAGTTATACCTAACTTATCTTCCAGCAAGCTTAGTATTTCTGTTTTACTATTTATATCTTTAATCCACTTGGATTTTAGTTTAGTGCATGGTGAAAGAGATGGGTCTAGTTTTAATCTTTGAGAAGTTGAAATCCACTTTTTCCAACACCATTTATTAAAGAGGCTATCTTGCCTCCAGTGAGAATGGTTGGCTCCTTTGTCAAAATGAGGTAGGTGAGTATGTCTGGAGCTGTTTTTGCATCCTCTAATCTGTTCCAGATTCACTTTACTGAGTCCGTCAGTTAAGTCTAGAAGTTTTTTGGAGGAGTTTTTTGGGTCTTCTCTGTAGAGTATCATATCATCAGCAAATAATGACAGTTTCACTTCCCCTTTCTTTTCTTTGTTGCTTTTATTTCTCCCTCTTGTCTACTTGCTGTGGATAATATTTCCAAAACTATATTGAACAGGAGTGGTGATAATGGACATCCTTGTCTTGTTCCTGATTTTAGCATGAAGGTTTTCAGTTTTTGACCATTTAGTATGATGTTGGCTGTTGGCTTTTCATAGATAGCCTTTATCAAGTTGAGATAAAGACCATCTATTCCAATTTTCTGCAGGTTTTTTTTTTACTATGTATGGGTGTTGAATTTTGTCAGATGATTTTTTCTGCATCTACTGAGATGTGTTTCCATGCATGTAGTAGCTTGTCCATGCTTTTAGAGCCAGATGTCAATTCTGATAACTCAAACACATAATGCATCAGTTTTCATTCTCTTAGTGCCAAATTTCATGTTAGGATATCAAGATTACATACGTGTGATACAAAGCTCACATGGTTTATGTTGGGTAGCTAGTATCTATTCTATACATACATGTATAAGAGACACATGTACAAGTCCAGGTTCCACATCTAGAAGCGAAATTTTGTACCTGTGTAAGCAGGATTCTCATTGTATGCTACTTTCTATGTATGGAAAGTCAGATTCCATAATAAGAAGTCTAAGTTTCAAGATGGAAGAGCCACAATTTAAAGTTGGAAGGCCAGACTTTATGCTTCAAGAGATAATTTCCAATCCTGGAGACCTAAATCATTGACATGCTTGTGAGAAGCTAGGTTTTACTCTTGAAAAGGCAGAATTAACTCTTAAAATGCAGACCATCAATGAAAGACCAGATTCCATACTTTGTTGGTCAAGTTCCATTATTCTTGGCACATATTCCATGTCTGCAGTTTGAAATCCCTTATTCATAGTTTCAAACTTCATGTTTAGGGCCATATAACCAAATGTCTTGACTTCAATTCCACATCTGAGAGTCATGCTTCAGAATTACATGACCTTGTTTTATGACAGGAAGCCTGGATGTATTATTTCATTCATCATTACTGTAATGAAATACTTGAAGCTGGGAACTTATAATGAAAATGAACTTATTTACCTTACAGTTTTGGAGGCTAATTTCCAAACAGCCCATTTGCTGGCGTTGGAGAGGGCCCCTCAGCTGTACTGCATCATGGGCAATCACAATGGCGGTATTGTGTGTAAGAGGAAGAGATCAGATGGTCAGAGAGGAAGGCAAAGAGCATAAAGGGGCACTTTTATAACAACTTGCTGTCTTCAGAACTCAGGGTCCCATGAAAACTCTTAATCCCATCCATGGGCAGCACCCCCAGTGACCTCCCCACTAGGTTCCACCTCAGAAGGTCCCATTACCTCTAAATATTACCATACAGGCAACTAGGATTCCAACACAACATTTAGGGGACAGACCAAAGCACTGCATTATATGCCTGGAAGTCTAGGCCTTATACCTGATAGTACAAAGACAGGTTATATGACTGCAGTGACTATGGAGCTCTTTCCACGTCTGGACAGCCAGATTCCATATTAGAAAAGACAGAATTCATACTTGAAGGAGCTGAGTCCATATATGGAGGACAGCTCCATAACAGCATGACAGTTTCCATGAAAACTCTTTCCTAAAAAATTCTTTTCTATAAGGAAGGTCACTTTCCAAGCATTGGAGGAAGGTTTCATACTTGCGAGGGAGACCTATGTAGGTGGCCATGCCATGCCTGCAAGGTCAAAATTCCATAACTCAAGAACCAGGTTCCTATGAGAAGAAAGTGATTTCCAGGCTGGAAGGATCAAGTCTGAACCCTGAGTTGCTTGGTTTCATGGCTAGAAGGCCAGACTCCATTCTTCAAAAAATGGGCAGTCCTGCTATAGTAGTGTTCTCACTGGGAAGGGGGATTTCTCTCTAAATTCACTGTTACAGAAATTTCCATTGTAATTGCTGCATTGAGGCTTCACTGTGACATAAGTGACCTAAGAATGAGCTAAAAAGTTATGAAGTCTGCCAGGAGTGTTCATGAAATGGCACAGTAAAAATAGCCCCCTATGAATAATTTTGAAAGAGACAGTGGAAGGGAAATATAAAGGCTTTTGGTTATATACTTCAGTGATATTTGTTCGATTTAGTTGTTATACTAGCAATTACTGAGTTGCAACAATGTGTCAGGTGCTTTGCTACATCCATATCTGCATTATATTATTTAGTCTATGATCTATGCTCTACTATTTAACAAACAAGAAAACTGTAGCCCAGAGTTTTGCTGATTTCACCAGACTCCTCGCTGATATACAGTAGACTGAAATTATAAACTCTTCTACATTTAATGTATTTTAAATGATAATAGACTATTTCTGCTTTGCTGAATGAACCCAAAATGAGAAGTAGTTAGTGCTAATTCCCTAGCTATACAGACTCAGCTCCTTCTGTGATCTGATCCCCACAACCTACATTTTGAACTGCAAAATAATCTGAAGTAGTGTAAGGCAGAAGTGGTGTTATCAATCCCAACGAGTATTTCTTGTAGCGATTTTTCAAAAGTTCCATTCAACTTCAGGGTATGAATTTATGGCATCCACACAGTGTAAGATTACTAATTAGTTTGTACAAAGCAATTTTCATCCCTGAAAGCATATTATGAAATTAACTAATTAATCTTCTCCATATCCTTTAGAGAGAGATAACTGTCTTCCATCTGCAAAAAAACCCTGTCATGGGGTTCAAGATGCTTTATGAATATTATATATGGTGATAAGCAGGCTTCAGGCACTTTGGATACACACAAATTGACACTGAGGATATTAAGATTCATTCATGCACTGAGCAATGTTTATTTAGTGTCATTACCAGAACTCTGTAACCACAAGGCTGATGTCCAGGACATGAGACAGTCTCTGCTTGGCTAAATGCATTGGACTGTATGCAGGTGGGATGTTGTCTTTAGAAAACACAACAAATCTCCCTTGACTTCTTTGTCCTGGATATAAAGTTGGTCTCCTGAGGGCAGTTTCCCCAATGCAGAGGTTCTTCCTGCTCACACTTTCTAATCTGAAGAGTTTATTTCTAGCTTGACTGGTGAACACTGATTGCCTTGAGCTAGTAGTGTAGCCCCCTGCCCCCAGTGTTTGTACTGCTGTCCCATAGCTAATGACACTTCCCACTACCACACCTCCCTGTTCATTTTCATCCCACTTCTATTCTGCCATTTCTGTAACCAGAATCTGAAAAGAATTAAATTATCATTAGCCTAGGAATCAGGGGTTTGGATCCAATTATCTGAAAGAGTAGCATCAAAGTACTAGCACTTTGTTGGAAATTAGGCATGTGTTTTTGTGAAAGAGGACACTAGTGCTAATAATTTATAAAAGAAATGCTCTCAGGAGAAACCAGTCAGGAAGTAAGAAACTCAGGATAGCACAGGGGATGGAATTGTGGTTTCAGTAGAACTTAAATGAAATCCTGTCCACTTTCCATAGGAAAGGGTGTAGGTTATTATATGCCCATATATGTCAGTCACTGATATGAGCCACTCTCAACGGAGGATTAACTCTATAACTGGGATCTCTCTAGTGGAGCTGGCTTTTATTAGCAGAGTTTGTAAGCAGCCGACACTTGCAGTACCTAGGGCACAGGTGCGCTGGTCTGGTAAAGGGAATATGAACAGAGTACCAAGAGAAGCTGCAGCCCTCTTTGCACCTCTCAATTTTGCTTTTTTCTTGCATTGTTTTCTGGAAATACAGCTTCTTCTGGCTGCAGATCAGTCACAATTTTGGGGCTAATTCACAAGCAGGTTAGTGAGACAGACTAATGCCTTGCTATTGCTGTTGGGCCCAAAGATACAACCATATCTTACACTACCCTCTTCTATAATTATTTTCTTATTCATGCATCATGAGTCAAGTGGCAAGGATTAGAGATACTCTCAAAGATTTAAAAGAGGTGGACTTTATCATACCTCCATATGATTCATTAAGTTTGTGTCTGAAAGAAATGAAGAGATAATGGTGGATAACAGTACACACTACAGATTTAGCCAAATACCATTTGTGCCCAAAGTGCTTCACTGCTAAAAGCAATATAGAGCCTCTAGTAGTAGTGGGTGGTCTAATGGTTTGGCAGATGTATCCATGGTGTAGTATTGCTTCTGCTTCATTATTGTAGCTTTACAAAAGAAGTTTAACAAAATTCTGTTTGGTCTTTTCTGTTCCAGTAGTTTTTCCTCAGGCCAAAGAACAAATGTGATGATTATGCCAGCAAAAATAAAGTGTATCTTCTTATCTTACCCTTGGGATTAAAAAATTGACCACGATGGGTTTGTGGACTATTGGATCATGTTGGATCAACTATGTGATATTTGTGAAATTATCTGTTTGTTTTCTGACCTCCATTTACTGCTTCTGTCAGGCCAGGCAAAGGGCTCCTGACAGCACTTAGAATATCCAAGTGTTAGTGTCAGTTCTGAGTTTAAGTCAAATGACTTTCAAAATACATGAATCTTCACATTATGCAACTATGCCATAAATATATTGGTCCCTTGGGGGAGAGATTGGAAATTATTACTTGTTATGGTACTGTGGGGTTCATTATATAAGAGGATCTAGCTTCTCTTTAATTCCTGGGTTCTGAGAATGGGACAAAAGATTATGCATTTCCACTCAGGGCATCTTGTGTGTATGTGTGTCAGCTTTTGAATATTCATACATCTAGCCTCTGAGAATACTATGTCTTATGAGTCATCTCTGTGAATTCTTGAAGGTCAAACATCTCTGGCCATGATTCTGGCCTTATTGCCTATGACAGCAATTAAATCCATCTTATCCTTGAAGCAGTGGCCTGACTTTTCTTCTCAGATCAATCTTTCCCATTACTTCTAAAGTCCCCACTTCTGGAACAGTGTCTTCAAATATCAACTTACAAAGGATGACCACTCCGTCAATGATTATATACCCATTTCCCTAGAACATTCCTTTCTATCTTGATAAACAGTGTTCTTTGCAACTTCCCAGAGGAGTCAGCTAGTGATTCTTCAAACCTTACATAATAAGTAAGAAGCACATGATCCCTAACTAAACTACCTCATTTCTATCTTCTCTGTCATCTCTCTTCTTTAAAGAGTAGGGCTCTGGATTTCTATTGGATCTGTTGTGACTTTGCCTTTTTCATTCCTGATTGCATGGATCTGAGCCTTTTCTTTTCTTTTCTTGATAAGATTAGCAAAGGGTTTGTCAACTTTATTTATTCTTTCAAAAAACCTACTCTTTGTTTCATTTATTTTTGTATCATTTTTTTAGTTTCCGTTGCATTGATTTCTGCTCGAATCTTTATAATTTCCTCTCTTATTCAAGCTTTTGGGTTTTTCTAGGCATCTAAGATTCATCATTAGGTTGTTTATTTGAGCTCACTTTGTTTTCCTAGTGTGGGCATTCAGTGCTATGAATTTTCCACGTAGAACTGCTTTCATTGTGTCCTATAGATTCCTATATGTCATATTGGCATTTTCATTTATTTATAAAAACTGTGTAATTTCTTCTTTAATTTCCTCTGTAATCCATTGATTGTTCAGGAGAATGTGTTCAGTTTCCATGTGCTTGTGGAGTTCCTACAGTTTCTTGTGCTATTGATCTCCAGCTTGATTGCACTATGATCTGATAATATACAGAGGAGACTTCAGTACTTTTGCATTTATACAGACCTGTTCTGTGAGCCAATATGTGGTCTATCTTGGAAAATGATCCATGTGCAGCAGAAAAGAATGTATATTCTGATTTTTGGTCCCAGGGATTGAACTCAGGTCCTTGCACTTGCAAGGCAGGCCACTGAACTGCTGAGCTAAATCCCCAGCCCCCTCTAGACATCTATTAAGTCCATGTGTTCCAAAGCTTGGTTCAGTTCTATTATTTCATTGTTGATTTTCTGCCTACATGATCTGTCAGTTTGTGATAGTGGGGTATTTAAATCCCCCACTACAATTATATTAGTGCTTATTTGGTTTTTCATGTTACTTGATATTTGTTTTATATAGTTGGGAGCTTTTATATTTGGTGCATATATGTTTATGATTGTCATCTCTTCCTCTTAAATTGTTCCCTTTACAAGGATGTAGTGGCCTTCTTTGTCTCTCTTAATGAGTTTTGGTTTGAAATTTACTTTATCTGTGAATAAGATTGCTACCCTTGCTTTTTTCTGGGCTCCTGATGCATGGAGAATTGTTTTCCATTCTTTCACTTTCAGTCTATGGGCTTCCTTTTGCAGTAGGTGTGTTTCTTGTTTGCTGATGATATGATACTCTATATTGAAGACCCAAAAAACTCCACCAAAAGACTTCTAGACTTAATTGACAGATTCAGTAGAGTAGTTTGATACAAGGTCAACACCCCAAAATCAATAGCCTTCTTATACACAAATAACAGGCTCATTGAGAGAGAAATAAGGGAAAAAATTCCTTTTACAATAGCATCCAAAAAAAAAAAAATGAAGTATCTAGGAATCAATCTAACAAAAGAAGCAAAAGATCTCTACACTGAAAACTATAGCACTTTGAAAAAAGAAATTGAAAAGGATATTAAAAAAAATGGAAAGATATCCCCTGCTCCTGGGTAGGAAGCATCAACATAGTGAAAATGACCATACTACCAAAACTGCTATACGGATTCAATGCAATGCCAATTGAAATTCCAACACTATATTTCACAGAACTAGAAAAAAGAATCCAAAAATTTATTAGGAACCATAAGTGACCTAGAATAGCAAAAGCCATCCTAGGCAACAGACACATGGCAGCAGGTATAACAATTCCCAATTTGAAACTATACTACAAAGCCACTGTGATAAAAACAGCATGGTACTGGCAAAGGAACAGGCCTGAGGATCAATGAAACAGATTGGAAGACACAAAAACAAATCCAGATGTACTCAGCTACATCATCTTTCACAAAGGAGCTGACCATCCTCAGTGGAGGAAAGATAGCCTCTTTAATAAATGGTATTGGAAAAACTGGATTTCAACCTGCCACAGATTAAAAGTAGACCCTTATCTCTCACCATGCACTAAATTAAAATCCAAGTGGACTAAAGATCTAAATATTCAAACAGAAACAGTAAACTTGCTGGAAGGTAAGTTAGGCAGAACTCTGGAAGACATTGGCATAGGAAAAGACTTTATGAACAAATCCTCAGTAGCATGGGAACTAGCAGAAAGAATCAACAACTGGGATGTCATCTTATTAAAAAGCTTCTGTACTGCAAAAGAAACCATCAGCAGAACTAAGAGACAACCTACAATGTGGGAAAAAATTTTTACCAGATGTTCCTCAGACAAAGGACTATTATCTAGAATATATAAAGAACTCAAAACAACCAGCCCCCCAAATATAAAGACCCAATTCAAAAATGGGCATCTGAAATGAATAGACATTTCTCAGACAAAGAAGTAAAAGCAGCAAGTAAATATATGAAAAAATGCTCCACATCACTGGTCATTCGAGAGATGCAGGTAAAAACAACACTGAGATTCCACCTCACTCCACAAAGAATGGCTGCTATCAAGAAATCACACAATAACAAATGTTGGTGGGGTTGTGGGGAGAAAGGAACACTTCTCCATTGATGGTGGGAGTGCAGACTGGTGCGACCACTATGGAAATCAATATGAAGGTACCTCAAAGAGCTGGGACTAGAGGTTCCATTGGACCCAGCCATCCCTCTGCTTGGTATCTTTCCAAAAGAATTAAAAAATCATATCACAGTGATACATGTACACCAATGTTTATAGTGGCACAGTTTGTAAGAGGTAAAACCTGGAAACAGCCCACTTGCCCATCAGTTGGAAACTGGAAAAAAGAAGATGTAGTTTTTTAATGAAATGGAATACTACTCAGCCATAAAGAATGAGAAATTAAGCCAGGCATGGTGGCTCACTCCTGTAATCCCAGCACTTGGGAGGCTGAGGCAGGAGGATCACTATGAGTTCGAGACCAGCCTGGACTACATAGTGAGTGCCAGGTCAGTCTCAACTGCATAGTGAGACCCTGTCTCAAAAAACCATATTGAGGATATACTTCTAAGTGAAATAAATATATCACACATGTGTAAATACCGAATAGTTTCTCTTGTGTGAATAAACAACAATAAGTAGGATCCTTATGAGATAATTGACAATGTGAAATAGGAAGAAAAGGGATAAAGGTGTTGGGAAAGTGGGAAGGGTAGGTGAAAGTCAATAAGGGAAAAATGTATGAGAAAATGAAAAAATGAAAATAAAGTGTTTTTAAATGGGGAGGGGAGGAGGGGGTGAAGGGGGGGCAGGGACAAGGGGAAAAAATGAGAACCAAGACCTGTCACGTAAAGTTACAAGATCCCAACAATGAATGTAACTGTACTGTATCCCTAAAATGTACCAATAAACTCAATTAAACTGAAAAAAAAGAGGTATGAGTATTCAAATTAAAAAAAAATATTTTTTTAAAAGAGTAGGGCTGTAGGCTGTACATCTGGTTTCAGTATGCCAGAGCCCTGGTATATAGAAAGAGAGAAGCACTATATCTTATTTTTTCTCCACAAGTTATTACATCTTAGACTCAGGATAAAAATCTAGGTGCAGTACTATATTCAGGAAAAAAGTACATATCCTTGATGTCCTACCAGGTCCCCTTTACCTGGCTGTGCACCAATTCCCCCGCTGCTTTGGAAGTTGGCAACTATCATTGAAATCTGCATCCTTCCACCAGAGGATTGCGTCTTACTGATAGGAACTGTCTTCTCCCCTGGGTTCCACATAACTAATGACTGGCTGCTGAGGCAGTGTAACAGTCAAATCTCATTAGGGCTGGCTGGGGAGGCCACATGAATGCCAGCAGGAATAATGCAAGGCTGCTCAAGAGCACTTCAGAGGGTGCCAACTGTGAACAGAAAGCTGGATGCAGGAGATTTGTCAACATGGAGAACTCTTCCAGTAGCCAGGACCCCCAGATCCAGTTCTAATATACTTCTTAGATGGTGCTTAGAAGCTTGGCCAAACCAGCTGTCTGCCTAAATCCAGCAGAGATGATCTAATCCCTGTGGCAACAGAGTTATTTGTCTGAGATCAAACCTTTTGCAAGCTGTAGATATTGGAGATTATCTCAATTTCGGAGGCTCAATTTTTTGTGAATAAAATGGGAATAACATAATACCAACTCAGAGTGGGTGAATGGCTCATGAATTCTTACATCTACAACGTTTGCTCTGAATACTCCCTAATACAATAACCTTTCTGGAAATATCAATTATTAATTTTTATCACTACTAAATAAGTTCTTCAATGTATGCTGATTACTGCTTTACTCAACTGGCATGTTGGAAAAAGTGCTCTCCTACCCTAATTATACCTCACATTGACATGGGTCCTCCCATCTGGTATGAGCTGCCTTATGCCTCCTGAGTACCTCTACTCCTACTGGAGATATTCCAGCCCACGTCACCTGCCTTACACCACTCAGTCTTCATTGGCAGGAAGTGACCTTGCCCCCAGGAGGAGTACAGTGGAATGTATTATGCTCTCTGTGCTTTGAAACTGCTATCATTTGGATCTTGGAGCTTCCCCAAAAGGCACAAGTGCTAAAGGCTTGGTCCCCAGCCTGTGGTGCTATTGTGAGTTGGAAGAAGGTTAAGTCACTGGGGGTGCACCCTTGAAGAGGATACTGAGACTCAGCCCCTTTATTTCCCTTGTCTTTGTTTCTTAGCTGCCACGGGGCAAGCAGTTCCTTTGCCTTGTGCAGGGACAGGGCTAGTATGAGTAGCACATGCTCTGCAATTGGAACAAAGACAAAATAAATGGCATCATGGGTCATATTTGCAGAAGTCCTGAGACAGTGGACTTTCACCATATCTGTGTTTCAGCCCTGTTGCTTTGGAGCAAAGTCTTCATTAAGTGGACTCATGCCTGATAATAATAACGCAGAGTGTTATGGGGGTATTGATACACCCACAATGGACCTACCAGAGGATGGCAGGCCCAGAAAGGAAAAATTTCTTTTTTTTATAATAAGTACAATGGCATTGTTATTTCAATATGTGAAATGTGTAAAAATATAAATAACTTTCTAATACTTCAGCTTATAAAATAATACACATTTGTTGTAATTTTAAATATAAAAATACTAAGAACTCATGTGAATTGTTGCAGCATATAAAATAGCTATTAAAACAAGAAATTAGATTCATTCGTAGGAAAATGGATACATACTGAGGATATACTCCTAAGTGAAATAAATAAGTCACACATGTGTAAATACCAAATACTTTCTCTGGTGTGAATAAACTATAATAGTACATAAGATCCTAATGATATAACTGACAATGTGAAATAGGAAGAAAGGGGCTAAAGGTGTAGGGAAAGTGGGAAGGGTAGGGGAAGGCAAATAAGGGAAGAGAAAAATATGAGAAAATGAAAAAATGGAAATGAAGTGTTTGTAAATGGGGAGGGGAGGAGGGGGTGAAGGGAGGGCAGGGACAAGGGGGAAAAATGAGAATCAAGACCTATCATGTAAAGGTACAGGATCCCAATAATGAATGTAACTGTACTGTACACCTAAAATGTACCAATAAACTCAATGAAGAAAAAAATAGCTGTTAATATTTTGTATTTTAGATGGAAACCTTACCAATATTTCTATAGGCTTGCATGCACACACACAGTCAATCACATTCTCTTTATATATTTGCACACATATGCTGAAAATTTTGATTTTAACCTGATTTTAATGCAGTTTTAACTATATCAGAATTTATCAAACCAATTCCCTATCTACAAAAATTTTGTGTGAGAAACTGGAAGTGTAAATAAGGATCAAACTATATAATAGATAATGTGAAATAGGAAGAAAAAGTCCAAAGGGGAGATGAGAGGGGTAGAGGAAAGGAAAGAAGGGAAAGAATTAATATGAGGAAAGGAAAAACTGGAAACAAAGTCTTTGTAAATAGGGAGGGGTGGAGGAGTTGAAGAGAGGGCAAGGGAAAGGGGAAAAAATAAGAGCAAAGATATATTATGTAAAGGTACAAATTCCCAGTAATGAATGTCAGCATATTGTTTACCTAAAATGTACCAATAAAATTAATTTTAAAATTGCAGTTATATTAAATATTGGATTTATAAGTCAGGTTGCAATATCTGTACTGAATCCAGTCTATATTCTTTCCCAGATTTTCCTGGCTCCCTCTGCCTGCCATATACTCAGCTGCTTGTCAAGTGGTGCTCAGTGGAAGGAAGTGGCTGCCTTTGCAAGGCCCAGTTTCCTGGCCATGGGGGCCACCTCAGACTATCCCAGTGCTGAGAGTCAGGTGGAGAGAGCTTGGCAGGGCAGCTACAGTTCAAGTCAGATTCAAAGGGTCCTTAAAAGGTTCTTCTGCCCAATTTCACCCCACTTCCCAACTCACGTGAAACAGAGACCTGGGGGCTGTGTTGTGAGAGTTCACCAGGCTTTCTTAGGCTGCCTCAATAATTAAGCATGTAACATACTCTGGAATTGCAAGTGAACTTAATACATGGAGAATGGGATGGAGGGAGACCGGGGATGGAAAGGACATGGCCCATGAATTTTCTCCTCTCCTTCCCTATCCGAGGAGGGTCCCCAGGTGAAGTACATTTACACAGTGTACTGAAAAAATCTGGCACAACCCAGTGACCAGCTGTATTTTCTTGCAAAACTATGGCCACCTGAATAAGTATTGTTATTATTACTTTCCTGCGTGGCTTCCTTTTTCCATTACTTTTGTTCTAGAAATGTATTTCCCAACCTGACCATGCAAACTTTGCCTCAGACTTAATTTTCTAGGCAGTTTGGACTAAGATATTGTCTTTATGAAGGTGTAGGGAGCACTGCAGGAAATAAGACTACCGGTCAAAAGTAATAAACATTAACAGACTGCCTCACTACCTTCTCCAAAGGTTAAGTGAATTTATCCTCCTCCCATGAACTTGATGCTAATTGCATTTTGGTGCAGAAAATGATAGGCTGTGAAATAAACTCATCTTCTTCACTTAATTCATTTTGTCTCTATTGTAAAATATTTGAGTCTGCATAACATATCTAAAAAGAAAAGACTTATTTGGGCTCATGGCTCTGAGGCTGGGAAGACACCAGCATCTTCTCAGCTTCTGGTGAGGGCCTTAGGCTACTTTAACACCAGCAAAAGGCTGGAGAATAAGCAGGTCCGTGCAGAAGAGACAGATACGTGCAAAAGGATCCCAGTGAAGATACTAGGACCCCTGATATTGACAGCTACTCTGTTCCCATGAGAATGAATCTAGTCTCAAGACAAGGTGCTGGACTTTGTCATGAAAGTTGTCTTTGTGCTTTGTGGATAGTCATTGTCTTCCTGAATCCTTAACATGGTCCTCCCACTGCATGCGTGCAGAAAGCTTTCTGTGTCCTTTCCTCTATTTATGAGCACACCAGCCCTATCATATTAGGTTGCCATTCTTATGACCCCATTAGGACTTGATTACTCCATAGGTTCTGTGTCCAAACACAGCAAAATTGGGGGTTGAAGCTTCAACATATATTTGTTTATTTTTCTCTCATTGAGTTTATTGGTACATTTTAGGTATACAGTACAGTTGCATTCATCATTGGGATCTTGCACCTTTACATGACACTTCTTGGTTCTCATTTTTTCCACTTACCCCTGCCCTCCCTTCACAACCTCCTCCCTTCCCTATTTACAAATACTTTTTTCCATTTTTTCATTTTCTCATGTTTTTTTTTCCTTTCCCTTATTTCCTTTCCCCTACCCTTCCCTCTTCCCTTACACCTTTAGCCCTTTTCTTCCTATTTCACATTGTCAATTATACCATTAGGATCTTCTGTACCATTATAGTTTTTCACACTAGAGAAACTATTCGGTATTTATACATGCATGACTTATTTATTTCACTTAGGAGTATATCCTAAAAATGTGTCCATTTTCCTATGAATGGCTCTAGTTTCTCATTCTTTATGGCTGAGCAGTGTTCCATTTTATAGAAAAACCACATCTTCTTTATCCAGTCTCCAACTGATGGGCAAATGGGCTGTTTCCAAGTTTTAGCTATTACAAACTGTGCCGCTATAAACATAGGTGCGCATATATCGCTGGAAGCTTGAACATATAAATGAAGGATGCAATCTGATCTATAATGGTCATCATAATAATGTGAGATACAGAGAAAGAGGGGAACAAGTTGAGCTGTAGTTCTCTAACCCATTCCTTAGAGAACTACATTAATCTCTTAGTAAGAGTGGAGTCCCCATGACTTACTGCTTAAAAGTCTCACCACCTCTTAACAGTACTACCCTTGCAATTAAATTTCAACATGACTTTTGACAGGAACACACCACATCCAAACTATGTAGCATTCATCGTTAATACTTTTCATCTCTCTAAAACCAACATTAAATCCATAACTCTTTCTGAAAGCAAAGTTCAACAGCTTACTACATGTCAACCTACAGAAAAATGATTAATGGTACATGGTGATATTTATTTTACAAGATTTTCCCATGGGGAGAAAACCCTAATATATAATTCATCTAATTTAAATATTCCTTTTTTATATGAGATACTGAGTTCCTGAAATTTGCTGAATTTTAAATTTTAAGAGAACAGAATGAAAACTGGCAATTTGTTATATAACAGATTTGTGTACAACAATACTACATTGCATTAGGTGTTTAATGTACAGTGCAAAGAGAAAAAGCTAAACCAACCTCTGCATTTATTGTGTTTACAGTCCACAGGCATGACAGCAGATAGTTTGTCTAATTCAAATGTTTTGACAGGAAAAATAGGGAGTCAAGAAAGGGCAGCCAATGCTTCCCAGAGTGAGCTGTAATGTTAAACCTAAAGAATGACTAGTTTTGGAAATAAAATCATAGAGGAAAGACACCGAAGTAAGCATTTCCAAGCACGTGTGCACATGTGAAGGTAAGTAAGTATATGTCTGCATGTTTATGTGTATAAGAGTGTGTAACTAGAGGTGGGTTCTGGGAAGAGGGTTTGAAGTTGAAGTTCACAAGGTCTTGAAAGCAACACAAAAGAACATTATTTCCAGGGTGGAATGATAGCCACTGAACATAATTGGTGAACAAGGGTAAAACTGAGATGGTGTGATATCAAGATCAGTGCTCAGACAGAGTAGGAACATTAACAGGAAAGGAAATAGTAGAGGTTGGATGTTCCAGAAAGAGACAGTAGTTCTAGCAGTGAGGTTCTCTAGGGGTGAATTGGGGCAGAAATACAGACAAATGAAGAGTTCTGAGTTTCAGAACTATTGATGTGTTAGAATTCCTAGGACTTGGTAAATAACTAGATTTGGGAGGAGTGAAGCAAGTCAAGTCAAGGAAGATTTCCATTATTCTTTTAAAAGAAAGATTAAAATGTTCCATCAAAGCATGTCCTACTCATTTGCTTATTTTCCCAGGGAACTACAGAGATTTTTTTGAAATTGCTTATTACATAAATAAATGACAATGAACCATGCATGAGACACCTCATTTGATCTTCACAGTTCTCCATGATGCTCTTAGCATTGCTATTTTCAGATGAAGACATTTAGGCATAGATAGCTCATCTAGGATCATACAATTCAAAAATGGAAGACTTTGCGCTACCTGGTTTGTTTTCCTCTGCCTCTACCCCTGCCCCCTGCCATACACACACACACACACACACACACATATTATTGTGATGACCGTAATAGATTGAGTTGCATCTTCCATTTACATGTTGAAACTTCAATCCCAAGTTTTACTGTATTTGGAGATGGAACCTATGGCAGTAATCAAGTTTCATAGGGGGAAGTCCTAATTTGACAGGTCTTTGTAAGTAGAGAAAGGGACATAAGTGAGTTTCCTTTCTGCCGGCACATAGAGGAAGGTCTGTGTGAAGACACACCAAGACAGTGACTATCTGCAAAGCAGAAAGACAGCTCCCACCAGGAGACAAATCACCCAGCACCTGATCTGAGACTTCCAGCCTCCAGAACTGTGAGAAAATGGTTTTGTTGTTTAAACTGCACAGTTGGTGGTCATTTTGTTATGGTGGTCTGAACTGATTGATTCAATGACTACTAATAGCAAAAATGATAGAGAACTTATTGAAGTTAGGAAGTTCTTTTAAATTAAAGCATTGCCATTGGAAGATGAGAGGTTGATTTAAAAGAATTTTAAAGCCCAATTTCTCAGAAATTATGCATCAAGTAAGGCTAGTAAAGCAGACTGTCACAACTTCTTACCAGTTTTTCTTTTTGAAGTTAGAATATTGACAATTTTAAAAGTAGTATGCCTTTAAATCAAAACCATCTCTTTCCATTTTTTTTCTAACAAGCAAATTTGAAGCTGAGAAGGAAATTGGAAAGAGGAAGTCACTGTTGTTATTAAGCTCTGAGAATTTTCCCAAGTGTAATTCAGTTTGCCAGTTGCTTTTGCAAATTAGACTCTTTCGACAACTTTCTGTGAGATGTAAATAAGATGTTATATTTTATATCATATTTATATAGGTTTGAATCTCCCTTACCTCTAGTGTGTGTTGTGATCCAAAAAGATTAGTTTTCTTCATAAAATTATTGTAAAAGTCTGTATTGTTGTTTTCTAGGAGAATAGTTGCTTGATTAAAATATGTTTTCCAAATCTTGTCCAGTGAAAAATAGCCTAATAAAAAAAATCACTTTAGAAAAAACTGTCTTAAATAACCTTAGCTCACCTAACTAGGTAATGTATTTTTCAACTTTGGGGAAGGTTGTGTTTTAGAAAGTGGCCAGCCTATTCTTCTGTATTTCCTTAATTAGAAGCTAATTTGCACTTTTAAAAGCAAATGTCAAATGCATGACAGAAGCCCCTTTTCATACATAAAGGAACAGTCAACAGGAGAAACTCTAAGCAGGAAAGTGGGACTGGTTATGGTTACCCTTTCCATAGCTGGAGGCACATGAAAGACATTGCTTGCCAAGATGAGGAGTAGCACATCACAGGGCTCACATTAGCATGCATCTGCTTCTCTTTATGTCTCCTTGAGAAGAGTAAAGTGCAAAACACTGCCCACTTAACAAGAACCTACTGTGCACTGTTTACTGATTTATTCACAATCAGTGCTCGCAAAGAGAGCAGGAGACACTGTAGGTTTGGTCTGCTCCCAGAATACAAATCCACGTCTTTTCTTATGAATCCCACAAAAACCCTATGAAGTGACTATTATTATACAATCTTTAAAGATAAGAGAGTTAAAGCTCAGAATGATTAAGTAACTTGCTCAGATTTCATGCTGGCATCATTCTTTAACTCTGATGCCTATATTCAGAATAAGACTTATTTAATCTTTCCATCTTTTGTTCATTCATTCCTCACTTCACGCCTATCCTTTGTCTAGTAATTTACCAAACACAAGATATGAATGAAAAACAGAATTTCTACTCTCTAGTATCTCATAGTTCAGGCAGGCAGGGAGGATGCTAAATCTGAGTTTTTAAAAATGTGGTAAAGGACATGAAAGGGGAACGTGGAGCATGCTGTGGAAACAGGGAAGAGGGGAAATCAATTAGACTCTGGTGAGTGGTAGGAGTGGTAGGGGTGGGAGATGCTTCTAGAGAGGAAATGATGTCTGAGCTATTCCCTAAAATGCAGCTAAATGATGCTTAGGCTAATTAAGGAAGACTTGCCTTCTAGATAATACAGAAGGCGATAACCCAGGAGCATGGTAGAGAAATGCGTATTTAGGGACCTGCACATAATGATAAATAATACAATTTTGTGCCATTATTTTTGTGCAAGGTTCTATGTCTTACATGCGTTATTTAACTGAATCTTCATCTAAAAAACACATGTAGCAGGAACCATTCTTATTTTTATTTAGGAGTGGAGAAAAACAGAAGCTAAATGTCATGCTTTGGTATTATCCAAAGATAATAAGAAGCCAAGCTGGGATTTGAGCCCAGGCCATTTGGATATCATAATTTGTCAGCTTTGCCACTCCATTCCACTCCAGTGATTCTGTGTGGCCAGAATGTTGAGGCTGGGGAGAAGGTGGGGGAGAATGGCAAGAGATGATGCAGCAAAGGTGATTTTATTTTGCAGGCTCCACTGAGCATCTGAGGGATTTTAAGCAGGTGTGTGCTATGCTTAGATGTGCATTTTAAAAGACTCTCTGGAATGTGTGAAGCATGGATTAGAAGGCCAGATTGATGACAGGGAAACCAGGCAGGCAGCTAGGGCACTGTTCCTGGTGAGGGATGACAGATTTTGATTTCATATGGTGGCAGTAGAGATGGAGAGAAGGTGGATGCCAAAGATAACCCTGGCAACTGATTGGAGAGGGGTGAGGATAGGGTACAGGCAAGGAGAGGGAAGTAAGAGAAGGAGTCTAAGATTATCCCTGGGCTTCTCTTTCAGTTGAATTGGTAAGGGGTGACATTCTTCAACAAAATATGGAACATAGAATAATTAGAAGAAAATGATGAATTTAATTTTAGACATGCTCAGTTTGAAATGTCTGTGGAACATCCATGAGGAGATGTGTATAGTCAGGCTGAATATGAATCAGTGTAGTTATCATGTGAAAATCATGGGTCTGGATATTAGCATATGGAGAGAGAGAGAGAGAGAGAGAGAGAGAGAGATCAAGAAAGGGAGACAGAAAGGGAAAAAGGTGAATGAGCAACACAGTTTAGCCAAAATAACACTGAGAAGGCTAGATGAATGAAAAGATTGCAGAAGACTAAAGAAAAGGAGAAACATGATCAACAAGCCAAGAGTTTCAAGAAAGAGGTAGCATTCGATGGTACACAGGGTCCTAGGGGGATAATGCCAGAGTAATAGAGACTTCTGGCTGCTTACTGACTGCTGTATCATGACCCTGTACTGCACCCCTTGTGAAGTCTCTCAGATCTACACAAAATGGCTGCAAAGAAATGGTGCTAGTGGGATTGACAATGGCTGACTTTGGAGAGCGCTTTCTTTCTGCCTAATGTTTATTAAGCCTTTTGCTCTTAATACTTCATCCTTAATTCTACAGGTAAGAAAATTTGCCCATGAGAAAGTAGAAGGTGGGGCACATTAACTATAGCAACAGAAGGTGCTATGGAGAATACTGGTGCTTAAGATTCCTTGTTATTTCAAGATGGAAAACCTCTAAACCAGTAGATTTTAAATATATTTTACTCATACAATGGCACAACAGAAAAAATTCATCCTCAGGATAAAATAGCTCATAGAAAAATGGCCATTATTAGTTAATAATTTCTATCCATTGGACTTCCTACTCCAGAGCCCAATTTTGCCATCTATAGTTACATAAATGGTTAGGCAGAACAGACACTACCGGGACAGAAGTCCCCTCACCTGTCCTCCTGTAGCACTCACAACAAACCTCTGGTATTACTCTTGTCTTGCTGGATTAAAATTATCTATTAAAATAGTATTTTTTAGAGCTGTGTATGTTCTGCCAAGGATCAGACTTTTCATCTTTTCCTCAGTGATGTCTGGCAGTCGCCTGGAAGGAAGCAGACATTCACCAAATGTTTGGAGAGAATTAATTTTTTAATCCAGTTTTTTTTTTTTTCAAGACTCGACACATGGCCAACTTTACCAAGAGAAATTTAGGTTGAAGTTTTTATTAAGAGTTCAAGTGTCGACAGCCAACCAAGTAAAGTGAATCAGAAACTAAAGTTGTGGAAGGTCACTGTCTTTCTTGGGAAGAAGTACTTGAAGGACAGGGATAGTGAGATCAAAGTTCGTTTATCAAACTGGACTAGTTGTCTGCAGAGCTGCACTGGCATTGTGGCCTTTGGACATTCCCTCATGTGTGCCCATTACCATTAATAAACTTCCCTTCCTGTCCTTTGACCTGGATTCAAAGTCCCAAGTGAACTATCACATTGGCTGAGCCTAATTTTGGCCTCTATTGTAGCTGCCAGGGACTGGGACAGGGACCATATTCTTATCTCAAAGAGGTGAGTCCTGCTCTTAATCATGACACACCATGAGGACAGGGCCCCAGAAAGAAAGAGACTTTGGATCCTAAATTGCCAAAGCAACAGAAATGTCCATTAACCTGGCTGAAAGGGTTCTAAGTCACTGCTCAAAAAGATAGCTCTCCCAATAAAGTATAAGTAAAATAGACTCCTGACTATCTGAAATGGTTTAGATAATAGTTCCTGCATGAGGCAGAGATGGATTGAAATACAATACATTCCCACATGGCCATCATCACCTGAAATTCTAGAAATGCCTTCACATCAAAGTCTTATCTTAGGAAGCTTGGGAGCTGGAATATAAAATTACATTTTTTCTTTCAGGGTTTTGCTACAGTGTAAAGTTGGTAAGGAGATACATGTCTTCCCTTGACTGCTGTCTCCTGTTTGCAAGTGATACTATACACTGCAGTATAGCATCTGTGTTTCAGAAAAACGATGTGTGAGAACAGTTTTCAAAAGTGTGTGCTGTCTAGATGAAAAGGAAACCAAAAATATGTTTGGTTACCAATTTATAGAGCTATTGAATTTGGCTGTGAGTGGGAATCTAATTGTCATCCATTGCTAGTGAAGCCTTCCATGAACATTGCATTTCCATTATAAAAGGAAGTCAGCACATCATGGAGTTCATGCAGCAGAAACCATAAAAATAAGCAATGACCAATTGATTGTCTAATAATTTACATTTCTTCTTGATAGACCACTAAAGGAAGTAAGCAAAGCCGCAGGTATAGAAAATGTACTGCACTGTCGGTAAAGGGAAAAGAAATGCTTTTACTGAAATGTTACAAAATAGCTCTCTTGTTTTTAATGATAACTAATGATTACTCTCCTATTCTTCATTTATAATCAGCGAAGTTTTCATTACTTCTTCTTGTTACCATGGGATTAGTATAAAAATATTAGGACTTACAGTGCTCTATCCAAGGGCAGAGAAAACTACAGAGCTTCACGGGGTCGGATTTAAACTGTACTTGCTGCCAAAAAAATCTATGCAATCCTTCAGATGATTCCAAGAACAAATAATGTGTTATTTCTGTAAACTTGATAACTTAAATTGCGTTTGGTGGTGGGTAATAGGGGATCGAACTGAGGTCCTTGCGTTTGCAAAGCAGATGGTGGCACCACTGAGCTAAACATCCAGCCCCAGGGATCAAATTTGGGACCTTGCTCTTGCCAGGCAGGCAGTGGAACATTCTTTATTCCAGTGATTTGAATGAACAGTATCCTTGATGACTTGGCAGTCTTTTTCTTTTGATGAGCAGTTATCAAAGCGAAGGGTCTATTTTAGCTGTTCAGATAAGGAAATCTGCAGTAAATAAGGCAAAAGCACACAAAAATGTCAGATGAATATTACTTAAAGCACAGCCCCAATCAATAGCTTCCCAGATTTAGTGTCTCTCACTCTCCACTAATTAAACCCAGAGTTCTATCAATCACTGAACCTCACAGGTCTTCATTCTATGGCCTCTGCCTATCTTCTGATATCTTATTCTACTTTTCCCCTCTCTACTGTACCTACAGTATAATCACATTTAGTGGCTCTCAATCCTGCACATCACAGTCACTTGGGGAACTTTAAAAACAAAAACCAAAAACTATTCCCAGACATGCTAGTTGAATCTGAGGGCCAAACACGGGAATCAACTTGTTATCATGTTATTGTTTTACTTTTGTGGGTTTTTAAAACTCCTTGGTTTGTTATCTCCAAGCTTCATTTTTGTAAAACAATGAACATTTTATTATGATCCCAAATTCTTGGGGTCCATCCTGATTGCTGTGATGTCCCAAGTCTTGGTTGAGACAACAACACAAATGGCTACAGGAGTCTCAAAGACTTGGGGGCTGGAATCATCTGCAGGCTTCTTAGAACACTTCACTGGACTAGGGGGAGCAAAAGCTATGTCCAGCTGTGCCTGTCAGCTGGGTGCTTATGTCTGCCTCAGAACTCTGTGTGGGCTTCCTTAAAGTGAGGTGGCTCAAGCATTAAAACTTCCTATGAAGGAAGCTCAGGACTGCGGAAGTAACTTAACTATTCCACAGGCAGAGGTGTAACTATAAGGCTCCTTGTGAACCTTGCCTTGGCAGGTACAATCTTTCAGACCTGGATAGGGGACACTTCTCCATAGGAACTTGTGGCCACATTTTAAAGTTGTCACACACACACACACACACACGGGGATTCCAGTGTACAGCCAGAGTTGAGAACTACGGACATGTTTTTTATAAGCACTAGACTACAGAGCAGGGATAGAAGGTGGGTGAAGTGAAGGAAACCCTAGGATGCAAAACCTAAGAAGGTAGCCAATCTCAGGATTATGCCAGGGTCAGGTAGGGGTTGAGAACCAGCGTCTCCTTACCTTTTGTAACTTACACTTGATAGCACTACCACAGCTAACTCTGTATGACAAAAACCACCATTGTGACCATTTTACTAATTAGAAAAATCAAGGCTTAAATATTTAGCACCTTGCTAGATGGCAACATATTGAAGTCTAAGACAGGTATAGAACTCAAGTCTTAATTGCTAGGCAGAAGGAGCGCTTCTGCCTTTGTGATTCACAGGAATCCACCTGCCTTTGGAGGGTAAGATAGAGAGCCCAGCTTGGGCCAAAATAAGGCCAAAAGCAAAATAGGCAAAACTTCTCGGAATCTCTGTGTTCAGGTTTTCCATTGTGGGGTGAGCCTGGGGAAGTGTCTACTTCCCTTCCCTTGCATCCTTCGCCCCCTCTCCGTGGGGACGACCTCAGTCTTCCCCTCAGGCAGGTGAGACCGTGGTGGGATGGGCAGGCAGGGTGCCCACGGTCCTCTCCGGCGTGTGACTGTGCCCTGGGTCAGAGCCTGTCCCCCGCGGAGGGCGCTTGCTTGTTGCTAAGTGCAGGGAGGAGTCCGTTCAGGCGCGTCCACCGCGGAAGGGGGCGGTGAGAGGGATCGGGAGCGAGCGCAGGCGCGCGGCGAGAGGAGGCTCTGGAGCGAGTGCGCGCCAGTCCCGGTCCCCAGCCCTCGGCAGCAACTGGGTCTCGTCAGGTGCGTCCTCCAGCGCCGTCCTGCTCCGGAGGATGGAGGAGTCCCGGGAGACGTCGCCGTCCTCCAACTCCTCGCAAGAGCTCAGCTCTGCGCTGCAGCTGTCCAAGGGCATGTCGATCTTCCTCGACGTAAGTACAGAGGGCAGGAGTTGGGAGCTTCCCAGCTGCGCTCCTCTTCCCTGGAGAAGGGGTCCCGACTCAGTGCTGCCCAGCCAGGGTTAGTCCCCAGGCAAAGATGCAAACCTCTCCTTGTCCCCTAACCCCCAGACAACCACAAAGGCAAAAAACTACGGAAAAGACTCGCTCAACTTGTGAAAGGGCTGTCCTAGACCTGCTGCTCCGGATTAGTTGCTCTTAAGGACATTCGTAAATTAGATTTCCCAACAGCTCGGGGTTTCCATTCGGGTGGTACTGTGGAAGGTGTGGTGTCCCTGCTCATCCCTGTGGCGTCCCTTTGCCTACGGGCGATCTCGCTGGTCTCCAGGGCAGGGAGTGGAGCGTTGGAGATGGCCTGCCCCGCCGCCCCTCCCCAGCTCTCAGAAAACAATTACTTGGAACACCTTTGTTTTTCCTGTTACAGTGGTGGTCACGATCTTTTATGATGGTTCTTTTTTCACTGCTACTTCTGGTTTTCTTTTTTCCCCTTCCCTGTTATTCTCCTTCCTTGTACCGGTCCAAGTTGTAATTACTATTATTATTTTCAATTCTAGCTTTTGACTGCCCCCCGCAACTACCCCTTGCTTCGGAATTGACTTCCTTCATTTCTCTGATATGGTCTTGCTGTCTTTCTCTTCTGTGCTATTTCTCTGCCTTCATGCCGTGGATTCTGTCTTTATAACAATCTTAGTTTTTATTGATTTCTCAATTTTATTTCACTTTTTCTTCCTGCTGTTTCTGTTCTCTGTGTTTTTCATCCTGCTACCCAGCTCTTTTAGCTGCCTGTTCGGGTTTTGTGGTTTTCCTGATTCTCTGTTGCCAGCCTGGGCTCCAGCTCTCTTAGCTCCTGTGTTGTCATATCCATTCTGTGCCCCAGGTAGTGATGTCTGACTCAGTGGGGACTCTCTAGCTGCTACTTGTTTATCACGATAGAAAATGGACAAAGGGTACTAGGAGTGTTGTGTGTGCTTTCCCTTAGCCTTTTGAGCTATCATTTCTTATTAAAATCCAAGTGAGTTGGAGGTGGGCCAGAGGCCAAATACATTTATGTGTGGAAAGATGAATATATGTGCAGAAATCAAATTATTAGCATCATAAACATGAGACAAAAATGATGACGATAATGGGAGGAGAGGCAAGGAAACTCCTTGTCTATTTTGAGTGGATTAACTAGAATTTTTTAGTTGATAGGAAAACTCCTGTTGATAATTAAAAGTGACTGAAGACACAGGAAGGAGAGAAGGCTCAATCATATGCCTAGAAACATTCCCCCTTCTCACCATGCAGATCCAACTGGGTACCCAAGCATTTGGGCCAGCCATCTTCTTCCCACCAAAGCCTAAGTGTCTGATTTCCTATGCATCAGATGCTTAAGTACTGTATTCTTGTTGAGCATTTGTCTCTGCTTGATTCAAAGTATTCAGGTAATGTTACTGGTCCTAATGTTTTCACTGGCTGATTGTTCCCTTTGTCCATAAAGCCTCTGGGTAAGTGAACTGGAAGCCGGGAGAGGTAAGAAGACACACCCGACAAGGAAACCCTCAGTAGGGGCCCTTAAAAACCATGCAATTGGGAGGCTGACTGCTAAGTTGCCAAGTAGTGGATTCTGCGACAAGTGGGACCTCCAGCCTTCTGACCTGCTCTGTACTCTGACCCCCAAGGGTATCAACTGCTTCCTTGAGATTTATTTTTTAAGCAGTTAACACATTTTGGTGATATTATGGAGGTGGATTATAACTATGAAAATGGAAAGTCAGCTTCCTTGGCACACATACCAACCTTGGCTCAAGTGTTCAACTGTGCTTGTTTTTTTTTTTAAGAGGAAAGTAAAATTTCATTTATTATCATATATGCACAGTTATTTTCAAGTTCTATAAACAAACAGCATCAGGTCCTTGTCCTGAAGGAAATTTTCATCTATGAATCCTTACCTTCTTAGATCTGTTTCTAGAATTTAAAAATAAAAATAGGAAACTGATTCTACATGAAAGGTGTTGATATGCTTGTTTATCATTAAAATGCTAGAGTCTACCAAAAAAAATAACTGCTGTTGGATTTTTCTCTCAAATAGAAAAGGTTTTGTTTGCACATTTTTGGAGTTATATTGTGAAAGATCCAACTCTCTGGTGAAATATGTGACATGAAAAAGGATTTTTTATTTGGGATTTTTGAATTATTCATTTCCACATCATGTTGCTTTTAGCAAAATAAAATGTGAAATATAAATATATCATTTTATTTGATTAGGTTTAATATATTCTAGTAACACTGCTAAGAAAGATTGCTTTTTAAATTCTACCCAGATTGTAATACATAAATGATAGATGTTATCTTTCAAACTAGAACAGAAAGGAAACCATTGAGAGCTTCTGTCTTACACAGAATAATTTCCAAATTTGAGGAAAACTAATTTCTAGTGTTTATATTTGAATAGCAATACAATAATCAATCTTCTAAGAAATGATTTAAACTGCTGTTGTGAATATTATTATTGCATGACAAGATGTGTCCAGTTGGTGAGAAACTGGAGACAGATATTTAATAAGAAAACCAGAAAGATCAAGCACAATTGTTGACATTTGCTTTATTTTCTTTCTCTCTAAATCAGCAATAATAATTGAGATAAGTCAGATACTTCCCATTCCCAATGTGTTTGTATGAAAAAAGATCACATAGTTTAGGAAAATGGGGGGGATCTATACTGTGTAAATTTGAGGTATTAAGGTGATGTTAATGCTCCATGTTGAATACATAAACAGTAGCTAAATCCACAAACTAATATAAAAACCGTTTTTTTGGAAGTGTAATTTGCATTATTTTGCTTTAAAAATGACAGAATTAATTATTGATTTATCACAAATACTCTTGAACACCTGCTGGGCTGAGGCTAATGTGTGAAGGTCCACATTGTGCCAGCCACAGAAATGGCCAAGGAGAGTCCACTGTGCAGCCACAAAGAAGCACCATGAGGATGACAATTGTTTTCCTGCTTCCACTGGTATAGTATCATTCCCAGGTTGCTATCTTCCAAATAACAGAAAATAAACTCTTATTTAGAGCACTAGTCCCTGAAATATGTGAACCCTCCTTTGAACCATCACATTAAGCAACTTTGATATTGTGCAAAAGGATGAGGCAAGCCTAAAATCATCCCTCAAAGCAAAAGAAATCCCAAATGAAAGCAGTTGCAACTCTGCCCATACAATGTCACTTTCCTCTTCAACAGTTCTCCCTTGACTTTTAATTGGAAGGAAGATGGCCCTTCCCCATGTCACTGGTTAAGTGGTCAAAGGCTGGAAGGTTGGGAAGGGGAGAGGTGACTTTAAGTGTTTGTCTTCCCTTCCTTCCCCTACCTCAGCACGCACAGCCATGTGTACCCTGAACTCAAGGGCCTGTTGGTTAAGAACTTGGTAAAATAAGTAATAGTTTCTCCTCAGAAGAATACTTAATTCTGAAGCCCTTCAGGTACCCATCTGAGTGAGAACTGAGCTGGATGGGGGACGATCAGAGCAGTTTTCCAACACCACTGTTGCACGACAAAATTCTGCAACGGCCGAGTATCTGTCTCACCTAGTCACGAGGCACAGTTGATTATTTGAGTGAGGTAGTACAGTTGAGAGAATAGAGGTAACATCATCACAGTCTACTCTAATTGGTAAGAAAAATTAGGGTGAACAATGATAACATTTACCTTGTTTTCCAAACTGGCCCTATCGGGACAAAATTGAGAAAAAGCAAGCATATGTGCTAATTACCTTTTCTCCGTCCATCCTCCAGTTCCCACTTCTCTGCTTCCTACTCAGGGCCACTAGAATCTTGGAGCACAAACTATTTCCTGGATGTCCAAAGCCACACAGCATGATTTGCCTCCTACATCCTCCATTCTGGGGGCATTCCGTGTTTGGCATGATTCCCTACTCTTTGTCCTACATCCCAGTTTCTCAAGAGGACACTGTGTGACTCACTAGCCCATCCCATATGAAATTAACCTGCTATATGGTATAAGACACTTAGCAAATATTAGTTCAGTGAGTGGTGATTGTGTCCACTTTCATGCTCTCAAGATATGTGTATATTTTGACATCAGCCATTAGTAACGTAAAGTGAAGAATGAATTTCAGTCAAAGTGATCAAATAGCATCATCCCAGGTAAAATAATCTGCTTGCTAATCCTTGAATTGTAGCAAACACACAATATTACTTTTTAAAGCTTTAAACCTGGTTGTAATATATAAATGTACTTTCAATGCCTCTAGTGATAGTAACAATAAGATTAGCTGACCCAGATGACGGTGCTCAAACAACATAATGAACTCGGTTCTCATCTGCAATACATTTTTTATTAGTTTGTGGGCTCAGAGGCAAAATTTGCAGTAGAGATTGTTCTGTTCATATTTGATTACAAGAACATTCTTAATAACACAGTATTGTCTTAATGTCATCTTTAAGAGACCAAATGTTACTTATGATTGTTCTTTATGAAATGAAATAATGGAAGTCCTTGGTCTAAGTCTCTGGTGTGTGATTATTTCTATTCTAGTCACTTGGAACCCATGAGGCCACCATAGAACTTGAAATAGAGTCTTACAGTGTATCATAGGTAAGAGAGAGGATGTGATCCATGACCCGTGTCTTCCTGACTCAGCTGGGGCTTTATAGCTTTAGGGGAGAGGAAAAAAGCTGATCATGTTGGAGGGATTCCCAAAGCTCCTACTAGCAATTACTTCTATGGAGTGGAAAGAATCTGGGTATCATTCTGTTCTTAGTGTAGCTCTTCCTGTTGAAGTTAGTCCTCTTGCAATAATTAAATCAATGTAGTAAAAAGAAGAACCAACTTCTTTTGCACACTGGTCAGGGTGATACCTATCTATTCCTGAGAAAAGTACTTGGGTGTATTTTACAACAGAAGCATAGTAGTGGTGACATAGATTTATCTATACCAGATTTCTGTGAAGGTAACTGAATGAAAGGATAATAATGTTCCCATAGTATAAATCAGTGAAACACATGATTTAGGAATAAAAACTAATGCTCATGTTTTCAGGTGACCACCAAGAAGTTCTGGTCTAAGTATAAGAATAGCTGTGATTGCAGGTTACTCAGAAAGAAATGACCCTTAAGGGCCTTTTACAAGTGATCAAAGTTTGTACAATGTAGTGGAGGGACATTTTCCTTGGTACAATATACAACTTGTCTATGTAGTATATTGTCCAGATGGTTTTCTGTCTGTCTGTCTATCTATCTATCTATTAACCTTTTTTCCTTTCTTTCTCCTCCCCCACAACCATTTCACATGTTTGGGGAATTTCAAAGTATATAATACATTTTGTTCATACCCATCCACTTCCATTACAGTAGATATTATTTTGTGACAGGGCTTTCTACTCAGACCAACTACTTTAACTTCCATCCAAGTTTTTACATGTATAAATGTCTATCTCCTTATCTTGTCTACTATTAACCCATCAGATGTATGTGCCACATTTCATTTATTATTTTACCTATTGATACATATTGAGATTGTTTTCAGGTTTGGGCTATTATAAATGAAAATCTCAGTTGGAAAACATTTACTTAAAATGGATTTCTTTTGTTTAATAATAGATGAATTATGCATAAGCCTGATGTTCACTGTAATATTTACCAAAAATGTGATAAAATATTTTTTCTCTTTTCTTTCCAGATACTGAGGAGAGCTGACAAAAATGGTAAGAACATACTATGGTTTCTATTTATTAATCTAATTTTCAGACCTCCTTATAAAGAATAATAAAAAATGGGCCCTAAAAATTGACATATAAGATGTTGATTTCCTGAACTAGTCACCATTTCAGGCAAGTTTGTAGCTCTCAATATTCATGAGAAGGTGGCAGAGAAATTTACTCCATTTGATGGGAAGATGGAATATCAATTGTGCCCTTGAAGTGAGGAGCCCTGCTGTACTTAGGTTCTGGCTTTTCTCTTTAATATTTACAGAAATCATTTTAGAGCAATGCCAGCAATATGATGAATGCACTGAGTGTCATTTGTGTACCAGGCATTGAGCTGTGTTTTGCATACATCCTGTTTCAGGATTATTAAGATATAAAGCTGCACCTTGAACCCAAGTGTATTTGATGCCAGAGTCTAGGTTCTCCACCTTTAACTTCATAGTGGCTTTTGGGATGCTGCTGCCCTCTAGACTAGTTGCCTGGAAACCGTCTGATATGCTCCAAGTATTTCCCCCTCCATTTGAACTACATGTACTGGGAATGACCCATTTTCAGAGGAGAAAGAAATGGCAAACCAAAAGTTAAAAATTGCTCTGAAAATTTAGTGGCAGCTGTACAAAGTCTAATTATCAGCTGTAATGAGCAATATCTTTTACTCATTCCACTAGAAATTTTGTTTCATAGAATACAAAATCACAGCTATTAAGCTTATTCTGATGCTATAGTGATATGTTCTGTAGTGGAGATATATTATTGAGAAGCATTGCGTGACAAATTTAGGATACAAAATCATCTTTCCCTTCCTTGAAATCCCGTGTCTCATGTATAGGGAAACATTACAGTAAGAGTTGAGAGCTGACAGTTTAAAGGCATAGGTTGTTGTTGAATTTGTTCTTATGCCACCAGATTAAGAAAAGCTTGACTGACATTATATATCTTTTCACCCAAGAGAAAATGTATCAGTCCAAGAAGCAATGAAATAGAATCCCAAATCCCAATAATATTTAACTGTGCTTGGCCATCAGAATATTTTTTCAAATTATATTATAGTGATTGAC
The DNA here is from genome assembly GCF_012274545.1 of Fukomys damarensis. NCBI lineage: Eukaryota > Metazoa > Chordata > Mammalia > Rodentia > Bathyergidae > Fukomys > Fukomys damarensis. The sequence continues at coordinate 23,471,573 of NW_022900917.1, read as the reverse complement.
ATATTGCCAATTCAAAGATGCTTTTAGATTGCTTCACTTGAAGCATTTGATTACTTTTGAAGATTTTTTTAAGATAGAAGTAACAATGTTATCATCTTGTCTTCTCTTTTGATCCTTCTGCATTTTGCTTGATACCCAGCCCCAGCAATGCCAGGAGGACAATAAAATAGCCCATCTGTCTTTGTGTCTTTTATATCAGCAGCTGTCTACAGCTCAGAAATGCTTTATCCTGGTTCTCTCAGGCTATTCTTTTATTTCCTTGGACCCTAGGACTCTAATAATTAAAGACCATCATTATGCCTGTGTCTGTCACTCTTCTTTTTATCGTAATTATCATACTCCATAGTCATAAAAAGAACCAAAATTACCATAATCCATAGTCATGATAAAAAGCACCTGAAAAACCAATTAATATGATTTGATGGCTTATGATAACCTCATATATTAAGCTACACAGAGTAGTCCTTCTGTCAGCTCCATTTCCCCTATTTCCTCATCAGCCTCTCCTCCTGTGATGCTTCTTCCTTCTTATTCCCTTTCCTGATGCCTGATCCCACCATGGTGTGAAAGATACTTCCTCATTTGATCCTATCCTATCAATGTACACACTCTTCTGAAGACCACTGAAGAATTCAATTCCCTAAGCATAAGTTTTAGTCACTTTCCCGTTGTTGAGTTAAAATACTCAATACTCGAAACTAAAGGAGGAAAAGTTTACTTGGGTTCAAAGTCTCAGAGGGTTCCATCCATGGCTGGCTGGTTCCACGGTAGGAACAGCCTGGTGGAGGGGCATGGTGGGATGGGGAGGCCTCTCCGCCCATGATGGCTAGGAAGCAGTGAGAGAAGGGAGGAGCCAGAGACGGGACTACGCCTGTCTGGGTCACATCTTAGTGACCCCTTCCACCACTCAGGCCTTACTCTTAACAGCACATTAATCCAGTAATGAGTATAGTATCCTTGTGATCCAATCACATCCCCAAAGTCCCATCTCGGCACACATGAGACTTTGGGGGATATTTTAGATATAAATCATAATAATATCCCTCCATCTGCCACACTTCTTTGATGCTACCCTTCCTTGCCTTCTGCCTGCTGTAACTTTCTACTTTTAGTCTACTTGAGAACATGCATGTATTTCTTTCATTTTTCATCAAAAGACCTCTTATCTGGGAAGCCTTCCCTAGTCTCCTCGACAGAGCCATATTCTCTCTCCTTGAGGGTTTAACCCTTCCACACATGTTGAGGATTGCACTGGTGGTGGATCCCACAGTTGTTTGCTGGAGTCTACTTCTGTAAGCCAAAATTAACTTTCTAGGACAAGATACTTGTCTTATGAGTAGACACTATGCCAAGCCATTACTAAGTACTCAATGGATGTTTGTTTAGTGAATTTATAATTGAGGGTGTTTGATTGTATTATCCTTTCTTTCTGTGCCACTGTATTCTTCTCACTCATTCTCAGTGTAAATTAGTGGGAAGATAGTTTCAGGCAGGTCTGGGCTTAAATCATAGCTATGGCACCTAGTAAGTCCATGTACATCAGGGAGTTATAATGTATAATGAATGAGATAAAGTATGTAAAGTCTCTAGAGTAGTGCCTGACACATAGTAAGGAGCTAATGCTGAGCACGTGACCTGTGTTATGTGCGGTCTGAGACTCTTGGTGACATTTCAGTAATTTCTACTGCAATGGAGTTTAGGGGAAAAAATACAGCCATTTGCCATACTTGCAAAATTGAAAACTTAAAGAGGTTGACTGATTTATTGTAAATAAAAAGATAACAAAGCTACCATCTTTCTGTACCATGTGTTCATTGCACTGTTTTTCTCCAAATAAACAGCTGTTACATGTATTTGATCTGTAGTAACAGACCCTTGTGGGATAGAATCCCTTGTGGACATTGTAATTGGTGATAGAATAGTGAAGGGAAGAAGAAGCAATAAACAGTAGGACAGCTACCCTGCCAGAGGACAGAGTTAGCACTCGGACTTTGTGTGACATAAAAGAGAAAACCTGCTGGATACATAGGGGGATACATGATTAGTGATCAGCTATAATAATGTGTCTTTGAGAGTTTTTTGGGGGGTGTTTGGTTATTGTTTTAAAATCATAGGCTACGATTCTAGACATAAAGATAGACCTATAGATTCTAGACATAAAAATAGAACCGCTTAGGGGAGATGCTAGTGATTTGATCCAAAAAGCCCAGAATTAAACCCAGAAATGTGAAATGTCTGAGAAAGCTTACTGACATGAAGACTGAATGAAAATGGAAATGTCACATCAGTATTTTTTAAATTTAAAAATATTTTTAAAATTTAGACATTTTGACAATGTGTAATAGGAAGAAAAGGGATAAAGGTGTAGGGAAAGTGGGAAGGATGGGGGAAAGGGAATAAGGGCAAGAAAAAATAGGAGAAAATGAAAAAGTGGAAATGAAATGTTTGTAAATGGCGAGGAGGAGGGG
>NW_022900917.1:23426464-23469040 GCF_012274545.1 Fukomys damarensis | reverse complement strand
CAATGTGTAATAGGAAGAAAAGGGATAAAGGTGTAGGGAAAGTGGGAAGGATGGGGGAAAGGGAATAAGGGCAAGAAAAAATAGGAGAAAATGAAAAAGTGGAAATGAAATGTTTGTAAATGGCGAGGGGAGGAGGGGGTGAAGGGAGGGCAGGGACAAGGGGAAAAAATGAGAACCAAGACCTGGCATGTAAAGGTACAAGATCCCAGTGATGAATGTCACTGTACTGTGTACCTAAAATGTACCAATAAACTCAATGAGAAAAAAAATTTAGACATTTTATTTTAAAGTATCCAATCGGAAAATAAAGCCTGTATATGTTCAGACTGTACCTGATATATATACATATATATAGGGTTGCTATCCATGCTGTATATTAGAACCCCAGAAGTGAATTTTATAAGTGACAGTTTGTCTCCCACCAACCACCGTCTAGCAACCACCCTCTACTCTCTGCTTCTACAAGTTCCAATTTTTTCACATTCTGCATGTACGTGAGATCATGTATTTATCTTTCTGTGTTTGGGCCAAAAGATTTTTTAGCTTTAGTAAGAAGCAAAATACTCAGGTTCACAGTAGTGACAAACACCATCAAATTCCTCATGTTGTGCACTTGATAGGATCCACTGCCTGTCTTACCAGCAAATAGGTAGGCTGTATGGATGTCACTTTTGATATTTGTATAATGACTGATCTCTTTAAGAGACCCTGATAATTCTCAGGCCTGTAGTCTGATCTAGCAGCCTATGTGCTCCAAGTCTATTGAGAGATCTCTGCAGTCAACAATAGTGAGCAAAATGTTTGCCATGACATAAATATTGGTAAATCTACTTGTAAGAAGAGCATAACCAACAATCTGATCTTAAAAACTGAAGAAACATAATCATATATATCTATGATCTTATCCAGTGAAGCCCGGATTGTTGTGTATCTGTTGATTGTTAATAATACTGCCAAACTTTATGAAAGACATATTATTGGCAAGGTCCTACCCCAGTTGCCTTATATACATTGTCTTTAATCATTTTGAAAGTCAACAGTTTCAAGCAATGAGAAGAACAAAGTATTTAAAGTCAAGCCCACAGCTCTGATTCTTTTACAGCTTTATAATGTTTAACAAGTTACTCAACTTCCCTGTGGCTCAGTTTCCTCATGTGTGAAAGGGGAATAATAATACTACTCTAAATAAGTTGTTTTGAAAGTTTAATGAAATTTCACATTATATCTCTAAAACATATAATATAGTAATATATTTATAATTGTTCAATATTTTAGCCATTTTATTATTTTTATTTTTTAAGTAAAACAAACTAAGCTAGAGAGGTTCAATAAATTTCTCTGGGTTATACTGTATATTAACAGTAGAACAAGGGCCAGGGATGTAGCTCAGTGGTTCCACCACGTGCCTCACAAGTGCAAAGACCCGAGTTTGACCCCCAGTACCAAAAAAAAAAAAAAAGAACAGTAGAGCTAGGATTGAGAACCCAGGTTTTGACTTCAAATTAATCATTTCACTTTGTAGTATATACACATTTGTATGTATTTTAATCTGTAAATACATAAATATAATTGCAGTTGTAACTTAAACATGTAAAGATCTGGAATATGATGTTTTGGTTCTTCAATGCATAGTAATTCTATTGCTTTAATAAACTAAATATTTCCCTGGTAATCTGAAGGGATTATGACTGAATACCCCTGTAGAAAATAAAGTTGGTAATGAAAAATTCTCACTAGAAATACTTGATGTGCTATTTGGGTATTTGGAGATATTTTGAAGACTTCATCGACTTATAATCAATTAATGTGGAGTTGATTATGTGAGGCTTGAGAAAAGCTTTTGTATGTGGTTGCCCAAAGTTTTGTTTATTTTATTAACAGTTGAAAATATGATCTTAGGTTGGGCTGAACAATGGCTCAGTAAGTGAGAGTACTTGCTATCGACCAGCAATCATCACAGGATCACAGATTCAGAGGATCACAGAGGCTCTGATCCTGTGCTTTCTCTATCTTGGTAAAAAGCCTGCCCTTTGATGTGAGCTACTTAGCTAAGCATCGCACATTGCCCCCTGGGATCCCCAGACCTTCTTTTCTTGTATTCAGGACTCTGGGCCCAGAATAAAATAGAAAGACTGAGAAGAGTGCCTTGAAAATTAGGACCAGTGGCACAAGGCTGGTTTTTATTTCATAATTCCTCATCTTCTCAAAATGGGGGAAATGAATGAAACTGAAACATGATTTATTACAGATCGGTTGTGCTCTCAAATAGCTTTATACTCGTGTTTACCCTCAAACATATGCAAATCTTCAACTCTACACCTACCACCTTGAAGGTCAAAGCCAAATATGTTAGTGATTCATTTAAAAAGAAAAAAAAAATCTCCTGACCTAACAAAGACCTTGCTAAAGAAGTGGCAAAGTAGCTCTGCAATATGTGGGAGGAGCCCATGAGTGCAAATTCTAACTGTAATGATTTTTTTAACAAAATACGAGAAAACAAATTTTCTATTTCCATAGCATATTTTTTTCCTAAAGTGTAAAGCAATTTCATAATCACAAATGTGTTACTTTTCTGCCAGAAGCAGAAAACTGAAAATTCAAATCTTTGCATAGCCTGGCTTATTGGCTGTCACAGAAACAAACAGAAAATTTAGATTCAAATTCCTGAGCCCAAGAAGGGGCAGCCATGAGGCTCAGAAGTCAGGCCCTGCTCTGAAAATAGATAATGAAGCAGCAAAAGTAGAGCTCTTACTCTGAAACATGACTTCAACTTTAAGTGCTTCCTGTAGTGAGACCTATGGGTTGGAGCCCAGTGTCCCTTTCTCTTTCCAGCCTGCAGTTTAGGCATCTCCTTACTCCAGACACCCTGGAGATCTGTAGCCCAGTGACTAAGCTCAGGACTTTGCAGTTGAATGACCTGGGTTCGATTCCCTGTTCTGTTTTCTGAATAACTTACTGACTTTCCTTATCTGTAAAAGGGGGATAAGGACAGTGCCTCTTTCTACACTTGTTGAAAAGGGGAAAGACATAATATCCAGAAATTTCTTGGAAAGGAACCTTGTCTTCAGGAAACACTGAATCAGTGTTATCTATTGAATTTTTCATCCTAATTTTTATTCTTTATTAGTTGGGACAGTCGATCACAGTATCCCATCCACCCTCCCCCGGAAGCTAAATTGTTCACATGGCTCTACCCACAGGTTCTGTCCATGACGACCTTACTAAGACCCCAGAGATATTCTGGTGGTTGTCTTGCCTTGTCCTTGTTCATTTAGCTTTTCTTTTTGTTTGCAAAGCAATAATCCGAGTTGAATTTTTGGTATGTGCTTGCAGTTGGTGCTTTATGCCCAAAACACCTTCTGGCTTTTTTTTCTCCACACTGAAACTTTAGGAAACTTAATTTATCTTTATGCTTTTTAAATAAAAGAATTAAGGGAATAAGAAACAGCTAAATAGTTTAATATGTCATGTATTTAAGACTCTCTATGGTATAAAAATGTCCATGATGGACTATCATTGCTATATCTTCTTTGCACCAAATAATCAGTGGGTCAGGATAATCCTTTAAAGGTAGCAAAATTTTGATGTTTTTCCTTCACGAAAAGGCTCAAAATTGTCATTGTCTATGCAGATCTTTTAAAATTTGTTATTAAAACTAATGAGAACAGTACATAGAAGCTATGCATGGAAACTATATTTAGTAGAATTTGGAATGAAAAGATCCTAAATTCTAGTCTCAGTCCCTTCTCCCTTCATCTGTTCTTCATTCTTTCAGTTACTACTATACATTGCTCCAGTGTCCCAGACCCTGTACTTGGCGCTTAAGAGAGTAAAATAAGACTAAATTAAAGTCAGTAACAGAGAACAGGGAATGGAGTAGAGTTCAGTTAAACTCTGTACTTTAGAAAGGTAAATGTAAATAAATTAGGAAATAATTATACACTGCAATTAATGCTTTGATAGCAGTTTTCAATAAGGGATATGCTGGAATGATTTTTTTGCACTGAAATCTGATTATGCCATTTCTGTGTCAAGATTCTTCATTTGCTACTTACTGACTGAGATGAAATCCAGATTCCCAGCATGGTATTATCCGCCCAGCCTCATCTCCCCCATTATCTCTTGTGAATACTGAACTTCAGAACTTTTCTTCCTCTGTGCCTGGATATTCATAGCTCCCTTTTCTGAGAATGACCTTCAAATTTCTGGTTTCTGCTCAAGTATATCCCTCCTACGAAGGCCTCTCTGAGTTCTGTGTGATGAAGAAATGGCTTAGAAGTCAGCATCAGTTTGTCAACTCATTCTATCATGTGCAAGCTCCATAACTTTGGATGGATATAAACACTCTTAGGCTTATCTCACTGGGCTTTTGTAATTAATTAATTACACAATTAAACACACATTTGTAGTGATAAATACACACTCAGTAATTTTTTTTTAGTACCAGGGATCGAACTCGGGCCCTTGGGCTTGCGAGGCAGGTGGAGAAACCACTGAGCTAAATCCCCAGCCCCACACTCAGTAGATATTAATGCCTTTTCCTGATTGCCATTTTTCATCTATCTGCAGCATCCTACACATCATATTCTCATCACATTGCAGTAAATAGCTTGTGGGACTGTTCCTTTACTTTTTAAAATTATTTTTAAATTTATTGGTACATTTTAGGTATACAATACAGTTACATTTATCATTGAGATCATGTACCTTTACATGACTTACCTTGCTTCTTATTTTTCTCCATTCCCCTACCCTCCCTTTTCCCTCCCCAGCCTTCCCTGTTTATTTATTTTATTATTATTATTATTATCATCATTATTGTTATTGGTACAAATGATTGAACTCAGGTTCTTGAGCTTGAGAGGCAGGAACACTGAGCTAAATTCCTGGCCTCACCCTTCCTTGTTCACAAAGACATTGTTTCCATGTTTTTCCTTTTCACATATTTTTGCTTTTCACATATTTTTTCTTTTCCCTTTTTACCTTTCCCTTACCCCTCCCACTTCCTCTACTCTTTTAGACCTTTTCTTCTTATTATGCAATATCAATTATACATTTTGATCCTTATTTACACTTTTAGTTCTTCACACCAGAGAAACTATTCAGTATTTACACATATGTGTTTCACTAATTTCATTTAAGTGTATGGCCTCATTGTGCATCCTCTTAGCTATAAATATCTCTAGTTTCTCATTCTTCATGGTTGAATAGTACTCTTACACACACACACACACACACACACACACACACACACACACACACATCTTCTTACACACACACACACACACACACACACACACACACACACACACATCTTCTTTATCCAGTCTCCAGGTGATGGGTAATTGGGCTGTTTACAAATTTTAGCTATTAAAAATTGTGCTGCTATAAACATTGGGTGAGCATATATCACTGTGGTATGATTCTTTTAAATCTTTTGGGAAGTTACCCAGCAAGGGAATAGCTGAATCAATGGGACTTCTAATCCTAATTGTTTGAGGTATCTACATATTGATTTCTACAGTGGTCGCACCAGTCTGCACTCCCACCAACAATACAGAAGTGTTTCTATCTCCACACAACCCCACCAGCATTTGTTATTGGTTGATTTCTTTATAGCACCCATTCTTTCTGGGGTGAGATGGAATCACAATGTTGTTTTCATCTGCATCTCTAGAATGATCAGTGATGTGGAACATTTTTTCATATGTTTATTTGCTGCTTTTACTTCTTTGTCTGAGAAATGTCTGTTCATTTCAGATGCCCATTTTTAAATTGGGTCTTTATATTTGGGGGGTCTAAATTTTATGAGTTCTTCATATATTCTACAGAGTAGACGTTTGTCTGAGGAACAGCTGGTAAAAAATATTTCCCACATTTTGGGTTGTATTTTAGTTCTGCTTGTGACTTCTCTGGCAGTGAAGAAGCTTTCTAAAAAGATGATAGCCCAATTGTTGATTCTTTGTGCTAGTTCCCGTGCTACTGAGGATTTGTTCATAAAATGTTTTCCTATGCTGATATGTTTAAGAGTTCTGCCTAACTTATCTTCCAGCAAGTTTAGTGTTTCTGTTTTACTATTTATATCTTTAATCTACTTGGATTTTAGTTTAATCCATAATAAAAGATACAGGTCTGGTTTTAATCTTTGACAAGTTGAAATCCAGTTTTTCCAACACCATTTATTAAAGAGGCTATCTTTCTTCCAATGAGGATGGTTGGAGCATATTAGACCATATACTCTTTTAGGGCATGGGACTATCCACCTTTGTATACCTAGTGACTAGTATAACAATGATTAGTAGTTCATACACATCACTAAATTATATAAAGCCACAGAGGAAGGAGAAATTTAATTCTGCCCGGGTTACTAAGTTAAGCTCTTTTTGAGTAACAAGTCATTCTAGTAAATATGAATTGAGTGAAATATTTCCAGGGAAAGAGAAAGAAAAGAACCAAGACACAGCACTTGAAAAAAATAGATAGAAATTAATTACTGAGCAAAAGTGCTTAATTTATGAGAACCTATATTGAGCATCTACCAAGCTTACATGGGAACCAAACTCTTCATCTCAGCTCTCTGACCTGCTCCTTCAGCAGCCTCTCCTAGTTCAGGACATGTCACCACTAACCAGCCTCACCCAAAAGTTTCAGACTTCCATAATCCTTCTCTATCTCTAATAACTCCATATGCAGTCTATTAGCAGGCCCTGTCATCACATCAAAAGTATCTTGAAAATCTTTTGCCCTAAGTAAACCTTTCACAGACTTACACTTAGAATACGCAAAAGCCTCTAGCTCAGAGTTAGTCAAGGTTTCAGTGAAACAGAGGTAAAGTGATAGATAGTAATAAGAAAATGACATTTTGGGCTGTAAAAATGGCAAAATCTTGATTAGTTGAAAGTGTAATGAGAGAGATGAAGGTATCTAATGACACTGTAGGGACAAGGAGCGCATTTCTAGTTTTTGGCTCAAGAAACCAGGTAGGTAATAAGACTGAATGTCATGTCTGTGTGTCTACATATTTTAAAGCTTAAATTAGCTATAATATTAGGATTGACTTTTGTTAGGACAGTTTTTCTAAGAATATGTGTAGATCAATTAATAAATTTCTAGAGACATTTTCCATAATATTCTAAATAACAACTTAATTAATAAAAATACCTGAAAAATTAAATAGCCTATAAATTATATTATTTTCTTGCATGGCCAAGAGAATATTGGTTCAGATTTTAAAGGGAATTAACATTATAATAATAGTGATATCTAGTAAAGAATTACTATATACTGCATACTACGTTGAGTATAACTTCAATTAATTATCATAACAATCTTTTAATTAATTTTATTGGTACATTTAATGTATACAATATAATGACATTCATTGTTGAAAATTTGTATCTTTACATAATCAATCTCGGTTCTTATTTTTGCCCATCCCCTGTCCTCCCTTCAACCCATCCTTCTCTCCCTATCTACAAAGACTTTATTTCCATTATTTTTCATTTTCTCATATTAATTCTATTCCCTTCTTTCCTTTCCTCTACCCCTCACATTTCCCCTTTCCCTTTGTCCCTTTTCTTCCTTTTTCATATTATCTACATACCTTTTACTCCTTATTGACACTTTTAGTTTCTCACACTAGAGAAACTATTCAGTATTTACACATGTGTCCTATTTATGTCACTTAAGAGTATCTCCTCAGTGGGCATCCATTTAGCTATAAATGTCTCTAATTTCTCATTTTTTGTGGCTGAGTAGTATTCCATTTTATAAAACCACATTTTCTTTATCCAGTCTCCCATTGATGGACAATTGGACTGCTTCCAATTCCTTTTGTTTTTGTTTGTTTTGTTTTCTACCAGGGATATAACTTGGGCCCTTGCGCTTGCGAGGCAGTCAGCAGAACCACTGAGCCAAATCCCAGGCCCTACTTCCAAGTTGTAGCTATTACAAATTCTACTGCTATGAACATGGGTGCACATACCTCACTGTGGTATAATTCTCTCAATTCTTTAGGAAAGATATCCATCAGGGGAATAGCTGGATCAAATAGGATCTTCAGTCCTAGTTGTTTGTAGTATCTCCATACTCAGTGGTTGTACCAGTCTACACTCCCACCAGCAGTGAAGCACTGTTCCTCTTTCTCCACAGCCATGCCAGATTTGTTATTGGTTGATTTCATGATAGCAGCCATTCTTTCTGGGGTGAGGTGGAATCTCAGTGTGGTTTTAATTTTCATTTCACGAATGAGAATGTGTTGAACATTTTTTCATATGTTTACTTTCTATTTCTACTTCTTTGTCTGAGAAATATCTGTTCATTTCAGATGCCCATTTTTGAACTGGGTCTTTAAATTTGTGAGGTCTCATTTCTCTAACTGCTTTTAGAATTTTGTTCTTCTGTTGGGTTTCTCAAATCTTAACTATGATATGCCTAGGTGTAGACTTCATTGTGCACAATCTCTGCTGTTATCTTAGAATTATTTCTGACTTCATTTTTTCCAGATCCTCTTTTGTTACCAGTTCAGCAAGTCCAGATTGTAGGGTATCAGATTGTTCCATCTTGATTCCCTTTGGGGTTGCCTTAGGTGATCTGGAAGTCTGATTTGGGACTTGTTTCCTTGTCTTCTCATTTCAACATATACAGTCTCTGTGCCTTTTGTGTGTGTGTGTGTGTGTGTGTGTGTGTGTGTGTAATCATCACCAGATAATTAGCTTATCCATCATTTTAAGCATGTATCATTTCTTTGTGGTGAGAACATTTAAAATCCTTATTTATATCTATTTTTCAATTTTTGTTAATTTTATTGGTACATTTAATGTATATAACATAGTGACATTCATTTTCGGAAATTTGTACCTTTACATAATCAATCTTGCTTCTTATTTTTCCCCATCCCCTTGCCTTCCCTTCAACCCGTTCCTCCCTTCCAATCTACAAAGACTTTGTTTCCATTATTTTTCATTTTCTCATATTGATTTCATTCTCTTATTTCCTTTCCACTACCCCTCCTGTTTCCTTTTCTTCTTTGTCCTTTTTCTTCCTATTTCACATTATGCAGCTTCTGTGCCTTTATTGAGACAACTTTTTGCTCATCCAGTGGTCTTCAATTCTCAACAAGCCACCAAGAGTCCTTTTCTCTGCTGCTTACCAGTACACCAATTCCTTGGTTCAAATCACTGACGCTATGAGGCAGGTCTCTGACAAAAGCTCAGGCACCTGTTCAGCTCTTTCCCGGGTGGGCCTTGGCTGCATGAGTTTGCACAAGCCTCTGGGGTTGGGGCAGATCCCTGGGATCTGCCTGCTGTTGGGCCAGTCTTGATCACACAGCTGCTCCCCAGGATCTGTGCGTACTCACAGATGCTATGGGGCAGTCCCCTCACTGAAGCTTGTGTGTCTCTTCAGCTCTTTCCTGGGCACATCTTGGCTGGGCAGGTTTACCAGAGCCTCTAGGGTCAGGGCAGATCCCTGGCTGGGATCTGCCGGCACCTGGGCAGGTCTGGACTACACTGCTGTTCCCTAGGATCTCTGTCATAACAATCTTACAAGGAAAATACTATCATTATCTCAGTTTTATCAATGAGTAATCTCAGTTACAAAAGTAGCTTCTCCAAAACTATGGAGTGAGTAAATAAGATTTGCATTTGTCTTCTCTCCTAACCTCAAACTCTCAACACTTAATCAAAATGTTTCATTTACTGTACCTCATCTCTGTAAAAGTTATGATGTTCAAATTTAGAAATGCCAATCTTCACATATGATTAATACTTAGTAATCAATGTAATTTAAAAACAAGAGCAAAAACTGTAGAAGTATTTTGGCTGTGATCCTGTTTGAAGGTAACATAGTATAATGAAGATTGGAAATGAAAAAGAACAAACTTTAATCTTGGCTCTGGTGTTTTTTGCCTTCACTAATTTCCCATAGGTTCTAAAGACAGTATTTCTTCATGTGTGAATTAATTATGGAAAACAAGCAGTACAAACATTGAGCTTTACTGGGCTTAAATTACTAGGACAAATTATATATTTGTGCAGTGAATAAAACTCCTCTTTGATTTTGCACATAGATCTGAAAAAAAATCAACAGTAAAATCTGAGATTGGACAGGATATTGGAGAATAGAGGCCTCTGAGAGATTAGTCTTACTAACAAATGAATCATAAACACAGAAAAAATTATATATTATGATGTCCTTCACAACTCAAGGAGTATCTTTAAGCCAAGTAAATAGTAAGTACATATAAGATTTAAGAGAAAGAAGAGCTCTATAGGCTAGGGTGGCCTAGGAAGGCTTGTGAGATTTTTGTCCTCAACTAAATCTCTGATAATGAATACAAATTAAGAGAACTAGAAGGAAGGAAGGAAGGAAGGAAGGAAGGAAGGGAAAGAAAGAAAGAGAGAGAGAGGAAGGAAAGAAAGATGGCTAAGCATGACTAAATCAGTCTAATTAATCCAAACCCAATTTGGATTAGGACAAATTTTCTAGAATTAGGATATTGTTGTCTGTTGTCATTGAAACACTAGGAATTGGTATAGCTTTGACATAACTGTATCTAGATGTTCAGAAATCATACTCTCTTTCCCTATCTCCTTGCCAATTTTACATTTCAGTTTTCATTTCCTCTGCTTGGCTTTCCTTTCAGGTAGGCTTTCTTGTCAGGAATGGAAAGATAACTGCTGGAATATGTGTTCAATAGATCACAATAAAGGGAGAATTTCTCTTTCTCGATAACTTTAGCAAAAATCCCAAGATATTGAAAGATGAGATGGACTGATTTTCTAGGCTTGGATTGCAAAAGAAAAAATGATCAGGCAAAAATGACAGCTATTTCTCTTTTTGAGGGTAGATTAATTGGGAACACGATAGTTATCTATTGAGAATGAGACTATGGAGGAGGAAGAAAAGTAATCAATTATGGGTTGCTATCCTTTTTCTGTTGCTAATGTATGTAGTAATATATTTAATTTTCATTTGTCAGTGAATTTTGCCTACACAAGGGGTATGTGTTTTTGTTAATTTTGAATCTACATTCTCTACAAACAATTAATGTTCCTCTCACAGATATCTTTCATCCTATTAAAAACTGAAATGAGGTTTCTTTTTTCTTTTTTGGCTTTTCTTCTTGTCTCACATAAAATGCTAATTCTCCATAGAAGTAACATTAAATGGATATTTTTTTCCTTCGCTAAATCAGAAGCATATCTTTTCTAGCCATGATAATTAATATATTCTTATTCCCTTAAAATGGAAACAGGTAATTTTTTTCCAGCACAATTTCAAGGCATAAAATATTTTGATATGACAAATGAAGTTTCCAATCAGGTATCTTAATATTTAGTCAGTAAAGAGAAAAGTATTTGGCTGATTCAACCAATTTTCTACTTGACATCTGAGGTAGGCTTTGAACTGAGAGCAGTTTTAATGACCAGCTTCCAGGAATGTGTCCGAGGAGATGGGCTTTCCAGAAGCTCATATGAATCATTGAACTTCATTGTATTTCAATTTTTTTCTCCTCCTGAGGAAAATAATAAGGTGTAACTACGTTACAAAACTACTCTGACAACTACAGGCAATGAAATTCAGAGCAAAAATTCTTTGCAGCATTCTAGGTCAACCTATTTTTTTTACGTATGAAGATAGGGTACAGACTATTCCTGTACACAGTACTTGACACCCTGCTTCCCTTATTGCTTTATTAACATCTTACATTGCTGAGGTACAAAAATCCATTGCAGTTAATGAACCAATGTTAATACTTTTTGGGGGGCACAGTGATGAGGATTGAACCTGGGGCCTTTGCATTGAGCTTCATTTCCAGCCTTTTAAAAAGAAAATTATTTTAAGACAGGGTCTCACTAAGTCACCAGGCTGGGTTGGAACTTGCACTCAGACTCAGCCTCCATCACACCCACTTCTAATACATTTTTAACCCAAGGCCATACTTTGTACAAATTTCCTTTTTTTTTAATCTAATGTTCTTTTTCTGGTAGTGTCCCACCTAGGGCACCACATCACATTGAGTTCTCACGCCCCCTTAGGTTTCCCTGAGTTGAAATAGCTTCTCATACTGTCCTGTTTTTCATAACCTTGACAGTTTTGAGGAGTACTAGATCTGATATTCTGTAGAATGTCCCTCAAATGGGATTTGTCCGATGTTCTTCCTATGATTAGAATAGGGAAGATCACAGAGGTAAAGTATATCACATCATTCCAAGAGCACTTCCTATCTGCATGATTTATGACGCTTGCTGACTCTGATCACCTGGCTAAGGCTGTGTTTGCCAAGTTTCTGCATGGTGAAGCACACTCTTTTCCCCTTTTCGTACTCCACCCCTTGGAAGGCAGTCACTATGCTTGGCACGTCCTTAAGGAGTAAGGGGGTTTTGCTTTCCTTCCTTCAAAGCTGACTAGTTGCATCCACTCCTTCATATTCTTTTACATGAGACTTAAAAACTCTATTCTTTCATTTACTTATTAATTAGATATTTATTTATAACACCAGGAACACACGGATAATTGTTACATACTTCAAATTATACTCCAGTACCATTCTATTTCCTTGTTCTCACTTACTGAGAGCACCTTTAGTTGATGCCTGTTTGCTTTCTTTTTTCTTTTTCTTTTTTTTTTTTTTTTTTTTTTTTTTTTTTTTTTGTACTGGGGATCCAATTTGGGACCTTGTGCTTGTGAGGCAGTTGACAGAGCTAATCCTCAGCTCCAGATGCTTGTTGGTTTTTTATTTATGGTAATAATTTAGAGAGGAAAATGTTTAAGTACATGAGAACTTTCTCAAGCTGGGCATGGTGGTGCATGCATGTAATCCCAGCACTTGGGAGGCTGAGGCAGGAGGATCATTGTTGAGTTCAAAACCAGCCTGGGCTATGTAGTGAGTTCCAGGTCAGTCTCAACTACACAGTGAGACCCTGTCTCAAAAAATAAATAAATAAACAAACAAACAAACAAATAAATGAAAAAAGAAAAGAAAACATAACTTCCTTGCTCTGCCAGATAACTTCAGATAATCTTTTATAACCTCCAAACCAATCTGTAATCAACTATTTCTCCAAAGAGCTCTAGTCATTTTCATTGTAGAGTGTGATTAAAATCTAAGATTTATATGATAGATGTGCTTATTGTTACTGAGGTATCACTGTTGCTCTTAAGCTTCTCAGCTAATGGGTAAAGGAAATACATTTGTGTATATTAAGTCATGCATATGCATATATCTATACAATTTCTCTGTGTCCTTACATGCACCTATACTAAGCTAAGCATGAATTCATCCTAAGATTCAGACTGTAATTCATTACCACATAGATTATTCTAGCGTCCCTTTATTTGCAAATTCTTACTTCAACAGTGAGAAACCTGGGTCCTAGCATCAACTATCCATTTACATAATTGTTCAGTTCCAGTCTACATGTACAGAGTATCAGAATACTTAACCTACTCATGGGAATTGCTTTAGCAACTATAGTATAGTGCTCATGTACAATTTCTTTTGCCTTTAGCTTAGAGATTCCTCTCACTTCCAAAATCACTACCTTGCCAAGTTATTTCTGCATTCTCTAAACTGAAATTCCTAAGATCCTCTAAACCCTTAAATGATTTTTAAAGGATGTTCATATATCTAGTTTCATTGTCCAGTACATCCTTTCTGTGGTAAGCTTAAAAAATGCTAATGTTATACTGTGCCAGACAAAATAGTTTCCCCACCCTAAAAAAGTCTTGTCTTTTTTTTAAAATTGAGTTTATTGGTACATTTTAGGTATACAGGACAGTTGCATTCATTATTGGGATCTTGTACCTTTACATGACAAGTCTTAGTTCTCATTTTCCCCCCTTGTCCCTGCCCTCCCTTTACCCACTCCTCCCCTCCCCATTTACAAACATTTTATTTCCACTTTTTCATTTTCTCCTATTTTTTCTTTCCCATATTACCTTTCCCCTACCCTTCCCACTTCCCCTATACCCTTAGCCCCCTTCTACCTATTTCACATTGTCAATTTTATCATTAGGATCTTATGTACTATTATAGTTTATTCACACCAGAGAAACTATTCAGTATTTACACGTGTGACTTATTTATTTCACTTAGGAGTATATCTTCAAAATGTATTCATTTTACTATGAATGAATCTAATTTCTCATTCTTTGTGACTGAGTAGTATTCCATTTTATAGAAAAAAATGCATCTACCTTATCCAGTTTCCAACTGATGGGCAAATGGGCTGTTTTCATATTTTAGCTATTGCAAACTGTGCCACTGTAAACATAGGTGCACATTTATTACTGTGATATGATTCTTTTAATTCTTTTGGAAAGATTCCCAGCAGAGGGATGGCTGGGTCAAATGGAACCTCTAGTCCAAGCTCTTTGAGGTATCTCCATATTGATTTCAACAGTGGTTGCACCAGTCTGCACTCCCACCAACAATGGAGAAGGGTTCCTTTCTCCCCACAACCCCGCCAACATTTGTTATTGTGTGATTTCTTGATAGCAGCCATCGTTTGTGGGGTGAGGTGGAATCTCAGTGTTGTTTTCATCTGCATCTCTCCAATGATCAATAATGTGGAACATGTTTTCATATATTTACTTGCTGTTTTTACTTCTTTGTCGGAGAAGTGTCTGTTCATTTCAGATTCCCATTTTTGAATCGGGTCTTTCTATTTTGGGGGGCTGATTGTTTTGAGTTCTTTATGTATTCTAGATAATAGTCCTTTGAAGAGCAGTTAGTAAAATTTTTTTCCCACATTGTAGATTGTCTCTTAGTTCTGTTAATGGTTTCTTTTGCAGTGCAGAAGCTTTTTAATAAGATGAGATCCCAGTTGTTGATTCTTTGTTCTAGTTCCTGTGCTACTGAGGATTTGTTCATAAAGTATTTTCCTATAGCAATGTCTTCCAGAGTTTTGCCTAACTTATCTACCAGCAAGTTTAGAGTTTCTTTTTTAATATTTAGATCTTTAATCCACTTGGATTTTAATTTAGTGCATGGTGAAAGATAAGAGTCTAGCTTTAATCTTTGGCAGGTTGAAATCCAGTGTTTCCAACACCATTTATTAAAGAGGCTATCTTTCCTCCAGTGGGGATGATTGGCTCCTTTTTCAAAGATGAGTTACCTGAGTACATCTGGATTTGTTTTTCTGACTTCCAATCTGTTCCACTGTTCCTCAGATCTGTTATTTTGCAAGTACCGTGCTGTTTTTATCACAGTGGCTTTGTAGTATAGTTTCAAATTGGGAATTGTTATACCCGCTGCCATGTGACTGTTGCCTAGGATGGCTTTTGCTATTCTAGGTCTCTTATGGTTCCAAATGAATTTTTGGATTCTTTTTTCTAGTTCTGTGAAATATAGTTTTGGAATTTCAATTGGCATGCATTGAATCTGTATAGCAGTTTTGGTAGTATGGTCATTTTCACTATGTTGATTCTTCCTGCCCAGGAGCAGGGGATATCTTTCCATTTTTTTATATCCTCTTCAATTTCTTTTTTCAGAGTGCTATAGTTTTCAGTGTAGAGATCTTTTGCTTCTTTTGTTAGATTGATTCTTAGATACTTCATTTTTTTCGATGCTATTGTGAAAGGAATTGTTTCCCTAATTTCTCTCTCAATGAGTCTGTTATTTCTGTAACGGAAGGCTATTGTTTTTGGGTGTTGACCTTGCATCCAGCTACTGTGCTAAAAGTGTCAATTAAGTCTAGAAGTCTTTTGGTGGAGTTTTTTGGATCTTCAATGTAGAGTATCATATCATCAGCATATAATGACATTTTAACTTTTTGCTTTCCTACCTTTATTGTTTTAATTTCTTTCTCTTGTCTAATTGCTATGACTAATGTTTCCAGAACTATATCAAAGAGGAGTGGTGATAGTGGGCATCCTTGTTTTGTTCCTGATTTTAATGTGAAGCTTTTCAGTTTTTGGCCATTTAGTATGATGTTGGCTGTTGGTTTTTCATAGATAGCCTTTATTAAGTTGAGATATAGACCATCTATTTCAATTTTTTGTTGGGTTTTTATCATGAATGGGTGTTGAATTTTGTCAAATGCTTTTTCTGCATCTATTGAGAGGATCATATGGTTTTTGTCCTTGACTCTGTTTATATAGTGTATTACATTTATTGACTTATGTATGTTGACCCACCCTTGCATCTCTGGAATAAATCTGCCTTGGTCAGGATGTATGATCTTGATGATCCTCTCTATTCTGTTTGTTAGTATCTTATTAAGGATTTTTGCATCTATATTCATTAAGGAGATTGGCCTGTAGTTCTCTTTTTTAGTTGCTTCTTTCCCTGGTTTGGGAATCAAAGTGATACTTGCTTACAGGAATGAATTTGGAAGCATTGCTTCCCTTTCAATGAAAAGTTTGAAGAGTAATGGCAGTAGTTCTACTCGAAATGTCTTGTAAAATTCAGCAGTGAATCCATCAGGATCTGGGCTTTTCTCTGTTGGTAAATTTTTAATGACGTTTTCAATTTTTATTGTAATTGGGGTGTTTAAAATGTTTTTATCTTCTTTTATCAACTTTGGTAATTCATAAGTATCTAGAAATCTGTCCATTTCTTCTGTGTTTTCCATTTTATTGGAGTACAGGTTCTCAAAGTAGGTATCGACTATCCTCTGGATTTCTGTTGGATGTATTGTGACTGCACCTTTTTCATTCCTATTTGCATGGATGCGAGCCTATTCTTTCCTTTTTTTGATAAGGTTTGCTAAGGTTTTATCAATTTTATTTATTCTTTCAAAAAACCAACTCTTTGATTCATTTTTTTTTGTATTGTTTTCCTTGTTTCCATTGCATTGATTTCTGCTCTAATCTTTATAATTTCCTCTCTTGTTTGAGCTGTGGGTATTTCCTGCTCTTGTTTTTCTAGGAGTCTAAGATTCATCATTAGGTTGTTTATTTGAACTCTCACTGTTTTCCTAGTGTGAGCATTCAGTGCTATGAATTTTCCACATAGAACTGCTTTCATTGTTTTTCGTAGATTCCTGTATGTTGTACTGGCATTTTTGTTTATTTGTAAAAACTGTCTGATTTTTTCTTTAATTTCCTCTTTGATCCATTGATTGTTCAAGAGAGTGTTGTTCAATTTCCATGTGTTTGTGAAGTTCCTATGGTTTCTTATGCTATTGATCTCCTGCTTAATTGCATTATGATCTGATAATATACAGGGAATAACTTCAATTCTTTTGCATTTATTTCAACCTGTTCTATGAGCTAGTATGTGGTCTATCTTGGAGAATGACCCATGTGCAGCCAAAAAGAATGTATATTCTGATTCTGTAGGGTGGAACACTCTATAAACATCTAATAAGTCTATGCTATCAAAAGCTTCATTCAGTTCTAGTATTTCATTGTTGATTTTTTTGCCTAGATAATCTATTTGTGATAGTGCGGTATTTAGATCCCCCACTACAATTGTATTAGGGCTTATTTGTTTTCCATGTTACTTAATATTTGTTTTATATAGTTGTAAGCATTTATATTTGGTGCATATATGTTTATGATTGTCATCTCTTCCTCTTGAATTGATCTCTTTACAAGGATGTAGTGGCCTTCTTTGTCTCTTTTAATCAGTTTTGGTTTGAAATTTACTTTGTCTGTGATTATAGATAGCTAACCCTGCTTTTTTCTGGTCTCCTGTTGCATGGAGAATTGTTTTCCATCCTTTCACTTTCAGTCTATGGGCTTCTTTTTGCACTAGGTGTGTTTCTTGTATACAACATATTGTTGGATTTTGCTTCTTAATCCATTCTGCCAGTCTATTTCTCTTGATTGGTGAATTGAGGCCATTGACATTGATTGTTATAACTGATATGTACTGATTTATTATTGTCAGGTTATTGCCCTTTTGTTGACTCTTTATAATTTTTTTGCCCTCTCCTTTTAGTTTCTTGCCATGCCTATTTGATTTGCTCTGTTGGGCCTCATGGTGTTGTGACCTTCATTGTCTTTTTCTAGGATATTGTTTAGAATTCCTTGCAGTGCTGGTTTGGTATTTGAAGTTTCTTCAGGTGTTTTTGTCATGGAAGTATCTTATTTCCCCATCCATTTTGAGAGAGAGTTTTGCAGGATACATCAGTCTAGGTTGGAGGTTGTTTACTTTTAGGACTTGAAATACCTCACTTCAGGCTCTCCTTGACCTGAGGGTTTGTATTGAAATATCTGCTGTGATTCTGATGGGCTTTCCTTTGCATATGATTTGTTTCTTTTCTCTTACTGCTTGTAGTATTTTGTTCTTCTGTTGGGTTTCTGGGATCTTGATTATTATATGTCTAGGTGTAGAATTTTTTTTTTATTGTGGCTAGTTGGAGTCCTGTATGCCTCATTTTCTGTATGTCAAATTCTTCCCCTCTGTTTGGGAAGTTTTCTGTCATTAAGTCTGTGAACAGCTTTTTTAAATCATTTGCATTTTCTCCTGCTACTTCATGGATTCCTATCAGTCTTATGTTATTCTTCTTTGCATCATCTAGGAGTTTTTGGATTCATTTCTCATGATCCCTTACTGTTTTTAAGAGGCCTCTCTCTTTGCAGTCACTGACTGCAATCCTATCTTCTATATCTGAGATTCTATCTTTACGTTCTTGTATTCTGTTGCAAACACTTTCAATAGAGTTTTTAATCTCCTGGATATCTGTGTGAATCTGTTTAATGGATTCCATTTCTTTCCTATGTTGAGCATTCAGTGTTTCCATTTCTTTCTTATTCTGGGCCTTCGTTGCTTCTATCATGGTCCTGAGCTCATCTATTTTTTTTGTCAGTTTCTGTTCTAGAGTCTCGAATCATGACTCATTTTGCTCGCCATCTCTATGGTTATCTGGGAAATTATTTCTGTTTTGCATTTTTCTAGAGCTTGATTGATCAGTTTTGTTACTTCCTGTGCTGTGAGTTCAGAGTGTCCTGGAGATTCCCTATCAGACTTTTCATCCTCCTTTGCCCTACTGTTTGCCATTGGTGAACTGGAAGTCTGTCTTCGTGTCTTGCTTAAGTGTTTTCTCATTTTTGTTTTTGTTGTTGGGTTGTCCTTGCTTTAATTTCTGGGTTATTAAATCTTCCTGATGTAGTTGCGCTTTAGCTTTTGAGTCTCTAATGACTCATAGACATTCTTATTTACATAATATCAGAGAAAACAACTCATTCAATTAATCACAATCCTTTATCCCAATTGATACAATCAGCAGCACAATAGGATCAAGCACAACTTGCAAATTGACCACTTGTGGTATTCATTAGTCTATCACCTTTAAACCATGTGAATTAAATTAAAATCAAGAAGTAGTCCAAAATATGTTTGCAGTGAATACACCTTTCAGTGTAGCATATTTACCATTTAAGATGGGGGCTTAGACAGAGTTAGGATGAGAGGAATAGATAAGTAAAAGAATTGGAGAAGGTTTCAAGTAAAGCCAGAGGGCATAGAATGACCACACAATCTTTAGGAAACTGTTAAATTCAAAAGGGATAGACAGAGTGCAAGTATAAGGATAAGAATATATCCCCTTAACAGTAATAGAGGCTCACTTTCCCTTGAAACCATTGACCCTCGAGTGAGGTAAAATGACAGAAGAAAAGAACATAAAGGAAAAAGAAAAATGATAAAAGAAGAAATCTGAGTTAGGAAAGGAGCAGGAACAGAAAGGGAGATGAGGGATAACATGGAGGAGGAAGAGACTGAGTTGGAGGAAGAGGACAGAAAAAAGAAAGAATTTGCAGAGTGGAATGATGAAAAGAAAGTAAATAATGACTTTGAAGGGTCTCTTTCAGACTATATCTTTGCTGTCATAATATACAATGTGCGCAGCCATGTGCAGAACCAAATCCCCTGATCTCAGCCAACCTATGGCAGACTCCCATAACACAGACTAACCTTAAGCTGCAAGGCCCAGACTGAGTTCGCCAACATACTGCAGGGTTTAACTTCACACAGTTCTACTACAGGTTTCTCCCACCCTTTCTTTAAAGATGTTCAAAATTGGGGGCTCTGAAAAATACCCTTTAAAACCACCTATGCCTCTGCAGAGTGGTTCCAAGGACTGGCACAATCAGGAGGCCTGAGAGTGGGGGAGGTTGGTGGTTTCAGGGGCGCCTGCATGGCTGCCTTCCTTGTGCTGGAACAATGGTGGTGCTGGCAGGGGAGGACACAACTATCCGGTCCTATGGAATGGGCCCAAGCAGGCCGCAGGGAGAGCAGATGTTGGAGCGGCTTTTCTGTGCTTGTCTTATTTAACCTTCCCTCCACCCTGCCTGAACTCCTGGCAACCATTAATATTTTCCCTGTGTTTATCAATTTGTCTTTTCCAAATGTCATAAAATAGGAATCATATATATGTCTCCTTTTCAGTGTTTTCTTTTAGTTGGCAATACATATGCCTTAAGAGTTGTCCATTCTTTCCATAGCTCCATACCACTTTTCTTTATGTAATATAATATAATCTTGGATTACTATAATAAACAAAACTATAATACAGACTTATCTGTTTCTCTTTTCAATTCTATGAGCAATCACCTCCTGTCGTTTGACACTCTATTATTATATGCACATAATATTAGGATTGCTGTCTTATGGGAGAATTGACTTTTTCTAAGCAATGCCATTCTTTATTTTTCATAATGCTTTATATTTTGAAGTCTATTTTTTTAAAATTCACATATCTACTTCAGCTTTATTTGAATTAGCATTGTTGTGGTGTATCTTTCTGTATCCCTTTAGATTTAAGTGGAGTATTTATATTTAAAATGGATTTCCTATAGACAGCATGCAATCAGGTCTTATTTCTTAATTCATCCTGACAATCTGTCTTTTAATTTGTGTAAATAGACCATCCACATTTAAAGTGATTATTGATACTGTTGTATTAATATCTACCTTGTTTGTAGTCATTTTCTATTCATTGTATTTGTTCCTCATCTTTTTGCCCCAGTTTTTCTACCTTTCCTGGTTATAATCAGTATTTTCATCACTCTATTTTACCACCTTTTTTTTTTTTTTTTTTTTTTGCAGTACTGGAGATTTAACCCAGGGCCTTCTTTTTTTTTAGCAAGTTAATTACTATATATTACATTTCTTTTTGAAAATTTTTGTGGTATATACATTTATAACTATTCTGAGTTTGCAATATGCATTTAAGTAATTAAATCTACCTTAAAATAACATCATGTCTCTTCATAAGTATATAGGTACACTATATACCTATATAGTATACTTCACGAGTATACCATAATTCATCTTATCAATATACTATAGTCACATGTTGTTAATATTATTACTTTATAGTTACCTCTTAGATAATTCATAATGAGAAAAATAAAATATTTTATTTTACTGTCATTTGTTCTTTTTCTGATACTCTTTGTTTCATGTAGCTCCGAGTTTCTTGCCAACATCTCTTTCCTTCTTCTTGAAGTTTTTCCAACCTTTCTTTCTTTCTTTCTTTCTTATTTATTTATTTATTTATTTATTTATTTATTTATTTATTTTGGTACTTGGGATCAAACTTGAGACCTTATACTTGTGAGGCAGGCAGCACCACCAATCCCTGGCCCTTTCTAACATTTCTTGCAAAGCACTTCTGTTGGCTCTGAATTTCTCCAGCTTTGTTTATCTGTGAAACTCTTTAATTCACCATGACTTTTGAAGGGTAGTTTCTCTGGATATAGAACTCTATATCATAGTCTTTTCTTTAAACACTTTTAAGTATTTGCACAGTTAAGGCTTGCATGGTTGTTAAAAAGTCTGTTTATTCTGCTGCAATTCTTATTCTTGGTCTTCTGTTGATGAGATATTGGCTGTTATTGTGGTTTTTCTTCTAAATTTCCTCATTGTCTTTGGTATTCTGCAGTTTAAATATGATACACATAGATTTGAAGGTGTTTTTATTTTTAGGGGTCTGGGATGGTGCCAAGTGAAATTTTATCCTTGATATTCTCTGAGCTCCCTGGATCTATAGTTTGTTTTCTGTCAATTTTTAAAAGTTCTTTTCTTTTTTCTGCTTCTATTACCTGTCTTTTCTTGAATATTGTCTGCTTTTTCCACTAACATATTAATCTTACTTATTTTAAATTTCTTGTTCATAATTGAAATATCTGAGTCATGTCTGACTTTTATTCTGCTGGTCGTTTTCTCTATAGATTGTGCTTTTTCCTTGCAGTTTATCATACCTTATAAACTATTATATGGAAGCTAGACATGATCTTCAGGAAATAGGAAATGAATTTTAAATTTAAAGTCCTCCAGGCTGGGGATTTACTTGGTGGTGCTTTGTGCTTGGTAATTGTTCTGGCTGTAAATGCCAAAGGCTTCAAACTCCTGAGTCTTTTGCTTCTTCTGTTGATTTTGAACTTCCTTAAGCTCAAAGAGAGGCCCAGTCTGGCAGTTCTCTTATTTGCAGTCTACTTCCTCATATAGGAGCATTGATGGTGTGGTGGTAAGGAGCTCTGTAATCTTATGGTTAAATCTTGATCTTTATTGATCCTGTGTTCTCAGGCTGACCCCTTTACAAGTGTTTCTTAGCTGCCTACACTCTAAGTTGAGAAAAGAAGGCTATCCGGAATTGATGAGGCAGATGTGTCTTGACATTTGTTGGCCCTTGGCTGAAGTAGAGTCTTTGCCCCTGGAGAACAGAACTTTGCTGTCCTAGCTCCTCTTTGATTATTATTCTCCCCCTGTCTGTCTACCAGAGCCACAGAGGGAGCTTTCTTGCCTCCTCATGGTGAGAACTTGGAAGGACCCCTGGAGGTAAACCCACCAAAGGCTGAAGCCCCCAAGTATGCCTCACGCTTACCCTAGTCTGCACTCAACCTTCAGCCCATTTATCTAAATTTCTATCAGTTTATAGCTCCAGTGACTTTTGCTCCAGGTAAACAGATCCGGGCTGTGATTCTCTGGCTCCTCCTCTCTGTCCAGATTTGGGGAGTGACTTCAATTCTCTGCTAGGTCTAGGGAAAAAAAAAAAAAAAAAAAACAAAACACTGAATCTCAGTTTGTCCAGATTTTTGTTGTCCTGAAGACAGGAATGATAATGTCCAAGGTCTTAATATATTGGAGCTGAAAGTGGAAGATCCTCTGTTTTATTTTTATGTAGTGGGTATAATATTTTAAGATAAATATATAACTACTAAGTCAGAAGAAGGAGCTTTCATTTAGTGATGAAGAAGTTGATGTACAATGACTTTAATTTCTTGTGCAAGATGATATAAACATTTGTTAGAAAGTGTTTTATTTACTAAAAATAATAAACTGTGGATATTAATTATAATTTCCCTGAATTTACAACTTAACTTCATTTTAGAAATAACGTTGTTTTTTTTAGTTTTTACTTCAAATATTTGCATATACGTACACTCTGTCCTTTTGGATAAAGCTCAATAATGTTAGCCAGGTGTTAGGTAGTAGGGATTCTGCTATTGTTAGTGAAGATGCTCATGTTTTGATATTTGGATATGGATGAACTACAGTATTTAAAGTCTTCAAAAATGTTAAAGTAATGCATGAATGAGACTCTAGTGTTTTGAAAGAATAATAATTTTAAGTCCCCAAATCACTGAACTAATATTGCTAGGGAAGGAGTGATACTAAGATCAGATCTGTAGGTGTTTGTGTATTTGTAGATCAATTTAAATGAGACATTAAATGAATGTTTAAAGAGCCTTATTATAAAAGAAGCATGAGTTTCAAATTGAGCAAAACATGATTACCTAGAAAATAAATTAAAATTTCTATCATTAAACAAACATATAAAATGCTTATTTTCTGTATGTGCTTAATAACAAGGAATAGAAAGTGGTCAGAGCAGAAAGTGAGAGTTAAAAACATTTATGATCATCAGTTATCAAGACTGATGTCCGAAATCCATATCTACAGTAGTTGAACTCTTCACTATGTGCTTAATATTTAACCTTTCACTTAGTCTTTGTAATAGTCAAACATCTATGAAATTGGAACTTGAAAGAATTTGGTGGCATTTCCAAATCCTGTTCTAGGGCCCTTTCTTTCCCACTGAAGACTTTCTCTCTGGGAGAAGTCACCTGCTTCTGGGACCCCATGTATAAGGTGTTGATAATTCCCACACTTATGTGCACCACAGTTTCCTGGGATTGCCTAGGATTCCTGTCATACTGTGCTCAGCTGCTCATTTGCTGCATCCCCATTGTGATTGTGATTAGAAGATCTATAAGGTTTGCCTGCTGATGTTCTTAGCACAAAACAATGTTTTTCATGCAGCAGGACCTTAATAAATGCTTTATAGAATAATGGAGAAAAGTGATCTACTAGTAATCTGTGGCAAAACTTGTTTGACAAAAAAATTTTCTTTGTTTTAAAACAATTTTCTAGGGCCAGGGATGTACCTCAGCGGTGTAGCTCCTGCCCGGCAAGTCCGAGGCCCTGGGTTTGATTTCCGGTACCAAAAAAGAAAAGTGAAAAAAAGACAAAAAAAAAAAAGCCCCTTACTCTTATTTCCTCCATCTCAAAAATAAACAGGATTTGGAACATAAGGCCATGATAATTTAAAAGTAAAGTAGAGAGTGGGTAACTATGCTCATAGTAAACTTAGACACAGCATACAGTTCTAATAGAAGAGGTTGAAAAATCTGTGCCCATTGGTATTAAAAGTTAATATTCAGCAGCCTAGGAATTCAGATTTCAAAAGACCTGGCTATTCTGTGAACAAAGCTTAAATAAAACAAGGTTTTATTGCATTGCTCTATTTCAAAAAAGAATTTCAGCATACAAATTGAAGTTGAAATAAAAATCTTAATAAAAATTCATGATTGCTTTACTAATACAGAAGCACACTGCAAAGGGAAAATTTTCCCCTTCCATTAAAAAAGTAGTATTATTGTTTAACATTAAGGCCCTAGTCTAGAACCATTCAAAAGTTACTCTTTGCAATTGCTTGTTTAAGAGTGGCAGCCTGAAGTTAAGGCTTGAAGGAGCCCTGCAGGTGGGTAAAAAGAAAAAAAATTTAAAAACCAGACTTTCAAAGCATTCTTTGCATCCTTCAAGTCAGGAACTTCAAAATGAATTTTAAAAAATATATTATAGCACTTGCTAGTCAGTGCTTTTATTTGATTGTACATGCATTATTACTTGAAATTACTTACTTATGCTAATTATAGAGCCATGTTTCAGAGGCCCACCTATCTATAGGATACACCAGCAGCCAGAGTTCTATCCAGCCTTGTTAAGCACACCTAAGTGCATTAACTGTTCACCAAAGAAAACATACTCTATCATCAGTATGTGTACCTTACAGTCATTACACACCACAGCAGTAGAATTGAAAATAGTGTATTGCTTTCTGTTTTTCTTTTCACTGTCTTTCCTTCTTTTTTTAAAAAAACATAGATTAAATTTCTTTGCCTGTCTTTCTTTGCCTTGTACCTAGATCTGATTTAGGTTCAATTTTTCAACCTGGCAATAAATTTCTCATCAATATAAAAAAATGCATGCATTCTTGAATGCATGTATTCAGAAACACTGACCTATGTCTAACCCAGAAGATTCAATAGATTACATGGGGCTAAAGTCCCAAAAGTCATATATGGCATGAAACTAAAATAACTCCTCTAAAAACAGAAACACAAATCAGACAATTGATTACCCCAGTGGGTTGTGCTGGGTTGTTATGGTCTTTGAATGGCTGAGATGGTCTGGTCCCACACACAGGTCAAGGGGTCAGGAACTCATTCTGTGCTGGGCCCAGATCCAAATTTTTACCACCTCCTTAGCTATGTCTGCTAAATTAACTATTAGCAAGAATTACTGGAGAAGTGGTATATTGTGGCTATTAGGTAAAAAGCAAAATGAAATACAATTAATAAAATCCCAGGACTCTTTATGTTTTCCAAATAAGAATTTTTGAAAAACTTCCAGTTTCTTAATCTTTATCCAAAAAATGAGCAATTCACTGATTAGGTCTCTCACTAATATTGTAAGGAAGACCGGTTGCCAATAGTCAAGATTTTTTGTCTGACCACTGTCAGTATTTACTATGAGATGCTGATTCTCTTGGGCCCAGAAATTTGCATTTTAACAGTACTCCAAGCACTCTGTAACCAATCTTTTGAGAAAAAGTAGCCTAAATATATCTTGAATATCTAATCATATTAAATCTTACCTTCTCCTACTCAGGGGCAAATTCTGTTCTGTTTCATAAAGTATTGTTTGTTTGTGTCCTGTGATGTAGGATCACATTGTAGGAGTTTTGAGATTCGGGGAAAATTTCTTCTTCCTTAAACCTCACTTCTCTCATTTTGAATCGAAAGGTTTTTCCATTTAAATGGAAAGTCTTTTCCATCACTTAGAGTCATTTGACAGCTTATCTGAGATAACTGACAAACTAGCTCTGCACGGAGGAATAGACGCTTCTCTGTCCCTCATGTACCTTCATTCCTCTAGATTTGCTGCTTCTATGTCTTATACACATATTTTGCCTGTTATTGATGTGTTCATTCCATCTGTGCTTATCTAGAGCTTTTGGTTAAAGACAGATGAAAATGCTCCTAAAACCCCTCATGGTCCTAAGTGAAAAGAATCTATGTCCAGCTTCCATATATTTAAAGAATATGTGTATTACTGGGTAAAATGCTTACACTTATGTCTATGTATCATATCCTTTTCATTAGATGCTCTGCA
Organism: Fukomys damarensis; assembly: GCF_012274545.1. NCBI lineage: Eukaryota > Metazoa > Chordata > Mammalia > Rodentia > Bathyergidae > Fukomys > Fukomys damarensis. The sequence goes on along the minus strand of NW_022900917.1, from coordinate 23,442,402 downwards.
TTTCATTTGGAATTCCTCAGAAAGGAAAATATATTTGGCTTTAAAAATATTCACTGGCTTAAAGAATATGAGTGAATATAGCGTTAGGTTATAATGACAGCTCTCATATACACGAATAAGTATCCATTCAATCAATATATATTTATTTAACATTTGGTGTGTCTGTTATGTGCTTACTGTAATGGAGACAAAATGTCTAAATAATGAACTTTATGTTGGACTTTTTGTTTATTGTGTGGAATTTCTTTTTTTATGAACATTTAAATACTTCCTTAAATGTTAAACATTGTCATGGGAATGAATCAATCAAAAATACCCACAATCTTGTAGACTTGTATTTAATCAGAGTACACACATCCGCATGCTACCCACTATAAAGACATAATGAATTGTTTTTCTTTTTAACACCTTTGAATGTTCTTCCTTCTTGAATGCATGTATATACACACAAATACACACAAACATATGTGCCAAGTTTTAGAAATCAAAAGACAGAATAATGTACAAAATTGAAATGATTTGCCTCTTTTCTGTTCATTCTTATCATTTCAGATGATGGGAAATTATCCTTTGAAGAATTCAAAGCATATTTTGCAGATGGTGTTCTCAGTGGAGAAGAATTACATGAGCTCTTCCATACTATTGACACACATAATACTAAGTAAGGAATTTTTATCACTGGATATTGTAAATGAGGAGAGGAAATGTGAACGAGTACATACTCATGAAGGATAGGAGGAAAGACAGAGTGTACATTTTGTAATGCTCACCTATGTTGAGCCTGAGATGTTCATTCTTTTTAAAAAATTGAAATATTTTGATAAACTGATAGCTCTCCCAAAGTAATTTTAGATTGTGCCCTTTTTATAGAATGTAAAACAGAGATGATAAATAATTCTGTCATTAATATGAACATCAAACTTTGCCTTATTACTTTGGCTTCTCGGTTCTCTTTGTTTAAAAATTGTTCTTAGGTCATTCTTATATTGGTATATGAAATGGGAAATTGCAGCAGTTTTCTGGATAACTTGGGTAGGGTGACTTCCAAATCATTGTTATCTAAGAGACACAGGTAATATAGGGCACAAAATTATCTCTGAATAGTGGATGCATGAAGTGATCTATCTATTTTATTTGTTTTACTTGTCTAAATCTTTCTTTTGGATTAGTGTAACACTCACAGACAAGATTCTATTTATACTTTCACTATGCATAAAAATATAAAATAATGAGGATTTTAGGATATAGAACAGAAATGTACTCCTTGTTTGGGGTGATTAAACCAAATCATATTATTTGTGACAGTCCCAATTATACAATTCTGATGTGAAAAAGCACCACCTCAGCCATGCCTTGAGACCCATCACAGTGCCTCCTGCTGGAATGATCACAATCTTGCTTTAGGCAAAGCATACAGATGCTCCCAGGCAGAGAGCCAGCACACTAAGAATATGCTCTTGGGCTACATTTATGAGCACATATTTTCTTGAAGCAAACTATCAAGAAAAATTAAAAGAGTGAATTTAGTTTATGCAAGCAGCATAATATTTTTAAGCAATTCATTTCTAAGTTTCTGGATTCTTTGGGGATTTAAATTTTCTAGGAAATGGTTTAGTACATTGTTGCTGAAAATACTACTAATGTATAACAGAATCAGAAGGTCCATTCTATTCCACAAATCTACCATATGTAGTCTCTTGTAGGCACCGGTATTACAGTGCGGAGCCAGTCTGTAGTTTAGTGAGGAAGTAGACTCACTGTCTAATCAGTTCTGGATCATCGCATAAGTACTGTGGTTGAGGCATGCATGGCGTACTTTGAGAGATATTTTCACCAATTTAGTAGGCTAAGGAAATTCTCTTAGAAGCTGAGTCATTGCTGAGATAAAGAAGGGTGGAGAGAGTTGGGCAGAAGAATATTCCAGTCCGAGGATAGAAAATTGGAGAAGGCCTGTAAGCATCGCATAAATAGAAGTGACAAGAGTGTCAAGTATAAGACTCAGAATGGAAGGAGATGAATACGGACAACAAAGAGACAGGTGGACAAGAAGGAATTTGCACTCCCTGATTACAGAGGTGTTCAATTTGTCCTGTAGGCCCTGCAAAGCTGTTAAGGAACTTGAGCTGGAAGTGACATCTTTATAGGTCACTGTGGTTCCACTGAAGATGCTCAAGAGGGTAGAGGGGGAGGAAGACTATGATGATTTTAGTTGAACCTTTAAATTGCTACCAGGGAAAATCATACATATAAGAAAGGAAGCAATGCTGTACCATTCTGAGAGTTGAAACTTGAGAGAAAAACAGAGCAGAGGCCTCTTTTGTGACCCAGGTGTTAAAAGGTTACCAATACTGCAACAGGTATGCTTATTATTTCTTCTTTATTACATCTATTATGAATGTTTTTAATGCTATCTCCATTTAGAACATTTATTGAGAGTCAGAGTTTCAGAATTTTGCACCTTGAAGATTTGCCAATACATATTTACTAATACTTAGGGAAAATTAAGTTTTCAATAGATCTTGTTGGCCTGATTTTGGCATTTTATTTACATATTTGTCAGTTTGGATTAGCTTTATGATTACTAAGACTGCTAATCTTATCTTTAAGATTTCTAAATCCTAAATAACTATTTGTAGTAATTTTTACAGCCAGTCTCCTAAAGTAGTGACTATCATTACTATTACTTTCATATGCTTTGGTAACAACAATATATGCTCTTTGATAGAACAATATTCAACTTACTTTAAAAAGCTCAAGTATATTAGTTGCAGACTTCTGAATTATACCTGTGAATGTCCTTTCACAAAGGAATGCCAGTGTCAGGCTTTGATCTTTTTCACAGATTAATTAAAGCTTTGGTGCAGAAATTTCAGAGCTTTATTTTAAGCAAGTTATAGCCTTTATCTCATATGACCCAAGATTTCATTATTTTAGTGATTGTACTATATATACCACCTATTTTCCCTTACTTTTTTTCAAATTAGTTTTATTGGTGCATTTTAGATATACAACATAATGACATTCATCACTGGAGATTTGTACCTTTACATAATGTAACTTGATTCTTATTTTTTCCCTCTCTTCAACCCCTCCACCCCTCTCTATTTATAAAAACCATGTTTCCATTTTTTCATTTTCTCGTGTTAATTCCATTCCCTTCTTTTATTTCCCCTACCCCTTCCAATTCCCCTGTCACTTAAGAGTGTGGCCTTGGGCTGGGGATTTAGCTCAGCGGTTTGGTGGCCTGCCTTGCAAGCGCAAAGACCCGAGTTCAATCCCCGTACCAAAAAAAAAAAAAAAGGAGTATGGCCTCAATGTGCATCCATTTAGCCATAAATGCCTCTGATTTCTCATTCTTTATGGCAAAGTAGTACTTCATTTTACTACACACACACACACACACACACACACACACACACACACACACACATTTTCTTTATCCAGTCTCCAGATAATGGGCAACTTGGCTGTTTCCAAGTTTTAGCTATTCCAAACTGAACTATGGACATGGGTGCACATATATCACTGTGCTATAAGTCTTTTAATTCTTTTGGGAAGATACTCAGGAGAGGAATAGCTGGGTCAAATGGGACCTCTAGTCCTATTTCTTTGAGGTATCCCCAAATTGATTTCCACAGTGTCTGCACCAGTCTACACTCCCACCAGCAGTGCTGAAGGGTTCCTTTTTCCACACAGCCTGGTCAGCATTTGTTATTGTTTGATTTCATGATAGCAGCCATTCTTTCTGGGGTGAGGGGGAATCTCAGTGTTTTCATCTGCACCTCTCAAATGCCCAGTGATATTGAACATTTTTTCAGATGTTTATTTCCTATCCCAAATTCTTTGTCAGAGAAATGTCTGCTCATTTCAGATACCCATTTTGGATTGGGTCTTTAAATTTGGGAGGTCTGATTTTATTAAATTCTTTATATGTTATAGATAATAAATCTTTATCTGAGGAATAGCTGGTAAAAGTTGTTTCCAACCTTGTGGGCTGTCTCTTCACACTGTTGTTTCTCTTGCTGTGCAGAAGCTTTTTAATAAGAAGAGATCACACTTGTTGATTCTTTGTGCTAGTTTATGTGCAACTGAGGTTTTGTTCATGAAATCTTTTCCTACACCACTGTCTTCAAGAGTTCTACTTAACCTCTCTTCCAGCCAGTTTAGTGTTTCTATTATAATATTTAAAGCTTTAATTCAGTTTGATTTTAGTTTAGTGCATGGTGAGAGATATAGGTCTAGTTTTAATCTTTGGCAAGTTGAAACCCAGTTTTTCCAGCACCATTTATTAAAGAGGCTATCTTTTCTCCAGTGAGGGTGTTTGGCTCCTTTGTTGAAAATGAGGTGGCTGAGTATGTCCAGAGATGTTTCTGTGTCTTATAATCTCTTCAACTGGTCCTCAGATCTGTTTCTTTGCCAGTGCAAGGCTGTTTCTATTTTGTTTTGTCTTTTCTTGTTTTGTTTTTTCTTAAATAACAGTAGCTTTGTAGTACAGTTTTAGTTTGGAGATTGTGATGCCCCCTACCTTGTCTTTGTTGGCTAGAATTGCCTTTGCAATTTTTTAAATTGTTTTCTCAAGGTCTGTGAAGTATGCTGTTGGAATTTCAATTGGGATGGCACTGAATCTTTATAATAGTTTTGGAAGTATGGCCATTTTCACTATATTGTTTTTTCCTACAGGTGCTTTTGCACCTATGCAGCTCTTTTCCTGGTGGATCTTTGGCTGGGGTTTGTGGGCCCAAATAATCTGGGTTGGGGAGGGGCCCTGGCATCACTCCTTCCACACCAGCTTCTCACTGGGATCTGTGTTGGTATTGGGTCGAACCTTTGTCCTCGCATCCCAGTATTAATGACTGTCCATAATGAAGGTAGCTTAGCCACATGACAAGCTGGGTGGAGTAGCCTGTGCCTGTAACCCTTGCTATGTAGAAGGCTAAGGCAGAAATATTACTTAAGCCCTGGAATTCAGGGATAGCCTAGACAACAGAGCAAGACCTCATCTTTTAAAAATTAAAACAAATGAACAAACATGCAGTTCGTTATGGCTGTTACACTGGTTCTCATCAGTGTCCTCTATTTTTCCCTTTCCACACACATTCTAAGAATGCATTTATCCTCTCAACATCTGAGCCATACTCTAATTTACTCAAGAGCCCAGCCTAAAATGAAGGGGCCAATTCATATGTAGAGTGTATGGAAATAACCAGATTCTCTGTTTCTGTATGTTTATGATAGAGTGTGAGTTTTCAACCCTCCTGATGTCTGGTGGTTTAACTTCATTTTGGAATTAATTAAAACAGTATCTGCTTGAGCCGGGCGTGGTGGTGCCTGCCTGTAATTCCAGCACTTGGGAGGCTGAGGTAGGAGGATCGCTGTGAGTTCGAGACCAGCCTGGGCTACATAGTGAGTTCTAGGTCAGTCTCAACTACATAGTGAGACCCTGTCTCAAAAAACCAAACAAACAAACAAACAAACAATCAAACAAAAAAAACCAGAAACAGTATCTGCTTAATACATTGCATTTTCTTCAGATAGTTTGAGTGAAATTCTATTCTTCACAAAAGTATATTGTAAGATGATGTTATTACCTCAGCTCATTTCTGTCATCTATGGGAACCAAGTCTCTTTGTTACAAAGACATTTGCCATATTTGAAAAGTCACATATCTACTTTGAAGCTATTTGGAAAAATAGAAGGAAAATACAGAAAATATATCTTGCTGCTTTAATTGTCCTCATATCATGAAGAATATTCTTAAAATATTGCATTTGATCACATAAAGCTAACATTGTTTAGAAGTATAAGTATAGCTTGTATCCATATTGCAGTATAATAAAAGTATTTTAAATATGAAAATTAAGTAAATTCTTTGTAAAATGATATTTTAAAAAACCACAGCAGGTAAAGCTTTCAGAAGTGATTTCTTACTGATAAGTTTTAAATGAATGAGCTATCAATATAGAATAGTAAATTTTTTTAATGTTCTGACAAAAAGTAAATATACTTCTTTCTACAGACACATGTAGATAGCAGTCTTCATTTCCAAGTCTAACTCTATTAGTTTTTCTCTTTCTCTTTTTTCATTTAAAACTTCAGTATCTTCATTGGAGAAATCATCGTAAGATTTCACTGCAGTTTTACTTTCTATGAACTGACGTTACTTGTATCTTTTCAGTCAAATGTCTTCCCACAGATACGGAGCAACTAAAACAGTCAGAAAAACACACCCAGCACATCTAACCTGATAGGAACTTACACATTTGAGAATACACAAGTATTTCTGTGTGCAAGTATTACCAACACTGAGAGTATCTGAGATTTGAAACATAATTTTTATTAATTTTATGGCACATTTTACATACATAATGATCACATTCATCATAAAGAACTTTTACCTGTACACATTATATCTTAATTCTTTTTTCCCCTTCCCCTTCCTTCCCTTCATTCACTCTTCTCCCCATTTGCACAACATCGTTTCTATTAATTTCCTTCTATTTTTTATTATCTCCCCTTCCTGCCCTTCCTTCTCTCCCTTCCTTGTTCCCTTCTCATTTGAACATTTTCTTCCTACTTCCCAATACCTCATCTCCATTTTCAAAACTAAGCTATCACCCTCACACCCCATGGTGCTGAGGAGTGCCTGGTGAGCTGTAGTCGCAGTCAGTCCCATGACACCATAAACTTGAGCCCAACACTTGGAATAATCTTATCCTATGGAGAATTCCATGAGTCATCTTACTTGTTTGATGCTGTTTGATTAGATTCCTAGTATGGTGGATGTTTTGCCAGAACTTGTGTCCCTTATCTGCACAGACTGGAGATTTAATTCAGAGCTGAGACTTTACAAGTGAGAAGAACCCTCAGTGAATGTAGGAAAAATTTGAAGGTATCACAAGCCCAAGTTTACATCACTTTTTAAAATTGCTGTTTTAAATTGGTGGGTCTTTTTTCATTATGTTTGGACCTTTGGAATGTTTCCCTGCAGAGAGTGATTGGTTCAGAGTGAAACAAAAGCCTGGCTTATTTCTGTAGATGATGCTTGGAATAGGTGGTGTGAAAGCAGAAGCAAGAGACCAAGATCCTCTGGACACTAAACACAATTCTCCCTGCATACTGCACTCTGGAGTTCCAGATTGTCAGGCTAGACCAAATGGTAGACCAGATGGAGGTTTCACTGCTGGGTCGCAGAGTGAACATACAGAAAAGTATTCCAGGTTCTTCAGATGGGAACCTGTGGCTAAGGATAGATGACTGATGCATTCTGATCAAATGTTCTTTATTCTAACCTAAAATAATTTTGGGGGCACTGCGCACTGGGATTTCAACCCATTGCTTATTAAATCACTAAAGAACACCACAGTGACAGGAATATCACCACCTACTAAAAAGATATAGCCCTGGAAGTTTAAGAAACTCTTTCCTGCACTAAACTAAAATTTTTCTCTCTAAACTTCTACTTAGTTCTTTTCTTAAGGTCATTCAGAATATGAGTACTTACATGGCAAATCTTTCTAATATGTGAGGACAGTTTTCATGCACCAGTGATGAGATAAAGTCCCATAATAACAAGACAGTGACAGATCAGGGCCTGTAGATATATGCTGTTTTCAAGAGAAACATGATTTTCAGAATGCTTGTATGTTAAATGAGGGGTGGATGGAATCAGAGGGACTACAGAGCTGCAAAAGAAAAGCATAAGTTTTTGGTAGATTTTCCTTAACTCCTCCTAGACCCTACTGGGTAGAAGTCACAGTGAGGTACTGTAGCAATGAGTGGCAGAAATATCAGTTAAACTGACGTAAGGAAATTTCTGTCTGGCTCCTGTGTCAGATAAATCCAGAGGTATGATTCAGGTATGCTGGAGCCAGCTACTTAAACAGTGGCTCCAGGAATCTTTTTTTTTGTCATTTCTCTTCTCCTTTTCTATCTGTTCCCTTGGGATGACACCGTCACCACAGAGTAGGATGTTTCCTCCCTGGAGAAAAACAAAAAAAATTTCATTTTATACTTAAGATTAACAAAGTTTTAGGAATTTATAAAGCAGCAAATTTTAAGAGTTTTAAAAAATGACATGACAATGGTTTATCCTTAGTTATAATTTCAGAAATAAATTGGATCCAATTATCTCTGACAAAGATGGTAACAAAACCAAATTTTTTATCAAGGTAGTTCATATACAATTTCTAAAAAAAATTAATTTCTAAAGGAGATACGTAACTTCTGAGTAGGGAAATGTTTTCTGAATGACTATTTGCTAAGCAGTTTCTTGATACCAAGTAATGAATGTAACTGTGTTGTATACCTAAAATGTACCAATGAACTCAATGAGGAAAAGATACCAAGTAAGAAGATATCATTATCATCATCGTCGTCATCATCATCATCTTCATTATTTATAGGATACAGTTAAGCATTCTGAACAGAACATTTAAAAACTTGACTAGAGTTACTCAAATAGTATATGCAAAGGACAGAAGTTTTCCTAGATATGCCTGAAAACAAAACAGACTTCTTTGCCATGCCATCTCAATAAAATTTCATACGTTTTGCTGTCAAATTGGTGTATCAGAAATCAAAATATTTCAAGGCTAGTTTTAAAAAAGCACCCCTAAGGCATTTCTTTCTTGATGAAAAGACTGTTAATTCTCTCCAGCAGTAGAATATATTTGGATGTACAGTATAGAGGTAATTGCTTTAATTGCTGCCTTTATCTCTCCTCTTTTTATATCTATTATGTAGGGTTTTTACAGTGTGGGAGTTGCTGCCATGTAGAAATGTTATTCTTTTTTTCTGTGGACATTATTTCCATTCTTTGCATATTTTTCCTCCCTCCACTCTACCTGGAATTCATCTTCTACTTTTAGACTTTGCCTCTTTAATGCCCTCCTTTCCATTGCTTTGTATTTGCCTTATTTTTCCCATTGTTCTCCAGAGTGCTCAGTTTTACAGTTTCCTTTAATCATTTATATTAACATACTTTGCTTTCAAACTTTTTCAGTATTTTTAATCATATCTAGAGAATTATTTTCTGGTTGTCATTTATTCTTTCCAATAAAAACCTTGAAATCTCTCCCTCCCCCTTCCCCCCCCGTGTGTGTCCCTCTCTCCCTCTCTTCCTCCTCCTCTCCCTCTTCCTCTTCCTTTTCCTCTTCCTCTTTCCCTTCCACCTTTGCAGTGCTAGGAATTGAACCCAGGGCCTTGTGCATTCTAAACAAGCACTATACCACCAGGCTGCATCCCCAGCCCTTGAAATCTCTTGTAATCTTAATTGGACTCTCCTCTTGGTCCATGATATGGTTGCTAATGATGAGGTAAAATCAATTAGTGCTGAAAATAAAAGTAGTCTTTTGAGGAGTTCAGGTGAATTATTTATTTATGTGAATACAGTGTTCTTTCTAACCTCACTAATATCCACCATATCAATTCTGTAAAATTGTAGCATCAATCTCTTTAAAATACATGGTGTTCCCTTCTTGGACAATGTCTTACCTCAAATTGAAGGCATCAACAAATTTTGTCATTTTTTTAACCCCTACCCACCACTACCTAAGTATAAGTTTCTGTCCTTGAGAATTGTATTCTTCTCAAGAATGGTCAGTGTGGTGAGACAGTTACAATCCTTCTTTGTGACTCTTCAAGATTTCAGAATTCTTAAATAAATATAGATTATAAGTAACCTGAAATCATTGCTTATTTTTAAGGAAAGCATTTCCCCTTATTGCTACAGTTGGAATGTTTGTGTCCCTTGAAATTCACGTGTTCAAATCTAACCCCCAGGGTGACAATATTAGGAGGTGGGCCTTTGAGGGAGGATTAGGTCATGAAGATGTCACCCTGATGAAATGGACTGGCGCCCTTATAAAAGAGAGCTAGGGGAGCTTGTGCACACTTCCCACCGTATGGAGCACAGGAAAGGTACCACCTATGAGCAGCAGGTCCTTAGCACACACTCAGTCTGAACTGTGAGAAATATATTTCTGTTGTTTATGAATTATTCAGTCTACAGTATTTTGTTAGAACAATTGAAAAGGACTAAGATACCTTTAAACAAGGTTATATAAATAGGGCGCCGAGGATTTAGCTCAGTGGTTCGAGCACCTGGCTAGCAAGCACAAGGTTCAGAGTTTGATCCCCGGTACCAAAAAAAAAAAGATGATATAAATAACACGTTATTGTTATAAGAAGAATTGAGACAATGTACAAAATCATAAGTACAAGCCTAAAATGCCTGACATCCTACCATCTTGAGATACATACCAGTAGTATTTACTTACCATAACTTCTAACATATGTATTGTATTTTGACCATAGAGAACTATTTTATTTTCACTTTCTTTCCCTCTTCCACTGCTCACCCTTATACCATCCCATGATCAATCTTCACCACATCAAATATGGTGTTGTATAACATATTGCTGTTCCCTTAAAACCTTTCCTGACTTGCCTCATTAGATTAAATTTTCTCTTCTGTATTCTCCTTGTAACATGAACTTCTCTCTGTAGCACCTCTATATCGATTATAGTTTTGTATCATGTTCATTTGATTAATGTTTACTTCTCTGGGTAAGTTCCATGTAGGTAGAGATCATGACTATTATGCTTTCTGGTGATTTCCAGCAGAGTTGAACACACATTGTGATCCCATTAAAATATCTGAGGTGAGAGGGAATAAATTTCTGCTTTCCCATACCTTATGTTATGTCCTTTGCCTCTAACTCTGCATAGCAAAGTTTTCCAGGCATAATGTTTACCCAACTTCATAAAAAACAGTATTGCAATGTGGAAAGAACTGAAGAACTTGCCAAACTTTTGAGTGGTTGTTACTCTTCATTGGATCTTACTTTCATTGACCAGGAAAAGGAGTCAAAGTAAGAACCAATTCTGCAAAGTTTACCAATTTTGGTGTGTGTATATTAGATATCTACATCTACATATCTGTATCTGCTAATTTATAAAATGAAGAGTATTAAGATTCATTCAGTAAGTTTTTCTACTTTCCTGGATCATCTTGTTTCTGTAAATATCTATAATTACAATTTATGCCTTCATAAGGTACCATTTAGTTATGTAATGCTTCTGGTGAGTTTTTGCTAATTGTTTAACATAGCATGTTATCCTCATCTCCAAATCTGATTCCTTTACAGCAAGGACTGTTGTTCTCTGCTACTTTTAGCAACCATTGCAATACATTCAATGAAGACTTGGTTAGTTGAATGATTGATACAGAAATATGAAATCATGATTAGATGTAAGAAAATCCTGCAGAGACATATCACTGGTGACTTAAAGTTTAGACCCTGACTGACTGTATAGAAAGGGTAAGGCCATTGACAGATTTTATAACATAAAGAAAGAGAATTGATTCTTTACAGTTTGGAGCAGAGACAAATTTGGTTTTAGATTTTCAATTATGTTTAAGCAGTTTCAAAGATTTATTTTTCTGTTAAAACAGCATGCTAATTCCACGAATTAAAACCCATGAAGCATAATTTCAGATCGGTGTGGATTAATTCCATATTTTAGCAGACAAAAATAATTTTTAAAATGGAGCAGGGTGTGTAGCTCAGGGGCACAGCACCTGCTTGGCACGTGTGAGGTCCTAAGATTGATCTCCAGTACCAATACATACATACATACATACATACATACATATGAATTTATTTTTCCTAACATAGTTAATGACTTCATTTTCATGAAAAAAATTGTTATTAAGAGGAAGCTCCTACTATATAGAATATTATAATCTCTTTATTGATTTTAAAAGGTTTCTCAGTGGGGAAAATAGGGGCTAAATGTGTGAGCGTTTTTTTAATTCAAAATCTAATAGGAAGAAGCTGAGTATGATTATCGGTTGAATGTTATTATCTTGTCTGATTCATTTATTGGTTGAGTAGTTTAATGTTATTTTTGTTTTTCTAGGAATCTAATTGAATTAATTTAAAATTAAACACAGTGATTAAAAATAATTATAAATCTTCCTGGAATGGGCCAGAGGGTTTTGACAATTTGCATAACTAATTTTCTCTCCATTTTCCTATCCTCACCACCAACAGGTTGAAATTAATAAATACTGACTCAAGGCTGGCACAGAGCTTATTTTTCTCTCTCGCTTTTTTCTTTCTTTCCTTTTCAAATTGAACAGATTGTCAAATTTGATGACCATTAGCCTATTTGACTATGCAGCATCCAAGAAATAGCGATTTATTCCCTAACTGTTCATTTATTTGTTCAATAAGCATTTATATTAATCATCTACAATATATATTACATGCCATGTTTTATGCATCAATAAATAAATATCACTATATTTAGAAGAAGCCAACATTAATGGATACAGAATTTTTTTCAGATATCTCATGTGAAACAATATTTTATTAGAGACAGTAACACCTACTTCTTAAAATTAAGGTATCAAAGAACATATTCTCATCCATTAATATCATTACCCATTAATATTTCCATCTTCATGCCTGTCTTTACCCCATGTTCTTTATACTATTTAATTATTAATGGTTAAAAGCAATTTAATGTGTTTATGCTTTTAATTTCTTACCAAAAAAATTGAGTTTAAACAACTTATCTTTTAACAAAAATTAGAATGTCTAAAAGTCATTAATTGGAAGGTACCTTTTAACAAATAGTTCTAGAAATCCAGAGTTGCCCATGTAATGTCAGGGATGTAACCTGCCTTACTTTGGCCCAATGTCAACCATTTAAGGAAGTAATATAGATGGGGGTGTTTCTTAAAAATGATTGATCAGTACCTTTCCTGTGGATTCACTGAGAATTGAATATGAGGAAATACTATTTATTCCCATTTAACCTTTAAAAATATAAGTGGAAATAATGGCATTGTGTGTGGTGTCTCTGAGTTCCTTCCTGTCTCTGATCTCTGTATCTCTCTCTCTTACTCTCTCTCTCTCTCCCTTCTCCAAGCTTAGTGTTGACAAATTCTTGTATCTATACACAACTCATTTGAATTAGAGTTGACTATAAGAGGTGTCTGCTCATCAAATTTTTGTTTTGTTATTTGATCTAATTATCTCTTCATATTTCTACCTGTATCGTGAATTTCCAATCCTGGGTTTTTGCCCATTATATTTTACATTTCAAAATAACTTTATTGTCCCTGAAGCTAATTATATGGATGTCCTAGTTGGTTAATGAAAATTTGTAGAGAATATGTCTTCAAAATGGAGTATATTTAGAGTGACATGTTCCAGTGAAAATGTCAGAGCATTTTTTTTATTTATTTGTGTTGAATATATAAAATAGTAGTGACTGTATTCTACTGGAACTGTAATTTGAGGTAATGAAACTATCTAGATTTTAAGATCTGTGACAGAAATCTCCCTTTCACACTCATAGCCTGTGCAGGAGATTTCTGTCCTTGTTATTTGAAGTCTTTGGCACATTTTTTAAAATTTAGGTAACACTAATCTTGAACATTACATGCAAAATGTTATAGATATTACATGTTTTTATTTGTGTTGGGATTGAGAAAGAATGATATCAAACTCAGTCTTTTTTGCCAAAACAGCAAAGAACCACTATTCATCTTCCCCGTCTTCTAAATCAGCCATAAGCCTTTTATCAATCATTTTATACTACTTGTTATCTATCACAAAACAATTTAAATGTTGCAATAAACTATTACAAAAACTCAGTGAAGTTTCTTAAGAAATCAAGGGGAGAGGATTCAGGAGAGTAGGGAAAGAGGAGATTGGGGAAAGAAGAAACTCTTTAATTGGAATTCTGAAATCAGTCCGTTTTTACCTCAACCTGTGAGGTCAATTCTGTCCTGTCCATCCAAACAAAGTCTGTCTTTCTCTCATCAAGGGTTTGCTGAGTGTGTGCTATGTACAGATATACTGCTAGGTATGGGGGGATATAGCAATGAATAAAAAATTTATAGTCTAACACAGAAAACAGCTAAGTAATAACTTGATTAATTAGCAGACAAATGTAGTGCTTTGGATGAGGGGAAATGAATGCACTTACTTAGTCAAGGCCTGTTAGGGAAAGGAACTCTAAGCCTGAGTCCCAAGAGGTTGTTGAGGAAAGACAAAGGTATGGGTGGGGATGAAGATGATAGGGTTTTCAGACAAAAGAAGGGCACATGTGGAGGCCTTTAGGTGAGCATTGTGGCATGTAGGCCACTAACAGGAAGTTCAAGAAGCAGATAGTGAGAGTCCAATAAGGCAAACAGGGCCCTCGCTGGGAAAGAATTGAGAAATTCAGATTTCTCCTCTTGGCTAAGTCCTGAGCAAGTGAAGCATCTTAACCGTGGATGTGTCTTGATCAGGTATGTGTTTTAGACAGCTGGATTTCTCCAAGGTGAAGAAAATTGATTGCGGTGACAAGGCTGAATCAGGAAATCCAGCTAAGAGGCTGCTACAGCTAGGCTTGAAAAACTGCTTTCTGGACAATCATTTTAAAAGATCTATGTCTCTCATCTCCCTGAGTCACTGTAAATCTTTCTGTCCTGAAAAGTTTCTAGATGATAATTACTCTGCAATGTAAAGCAATAATAATGGTCAACACCAATGGACTATTTGCCATATCAGATCTAGGCATTTTCTCTGCAATGTAAAGCAATAATAATGCTCAACACCAATGGACTATTTGCCATATCAGATCTAGGCATTTTCTGTTCATTAATTTATTAAATCTGTACCGCAAGCCTGTGATTGACTTCATTTTGCACAGGAGGAAAATGAGCTACAGTGAAGTTGAGAACTTTCTGGAGTGGAGTCACAGGAGAGTATGACCTGAGGCTGGGCAGTTTGTGTCTTAACTACTATACTCCATACAGCCTCTTTCTAAATCAGTCTTAGTACAATGGCTTTCAGTCTGGCAGAGCAGAAATCCTTGTTTCCAAAGGCTCTGGCCAAGCAAAATTTGAAGCTTTACTATCTTTGAATATTAAGTACAGCTAATAATAAGTGCTGGAGGAAAATTGTGAAAGCGTATGAACAGATGTTAAGAAGCAGTTTAGTCTGCCAGCCAAGGAAGATGCTACAAAAATATGTGAAGTTTGGCTAGGATTCGTAGTCCTTGTAAATCAGAGCCACATGAAACTCAAATTCTTTGCTCCTTTCTGCGTTCTATCATCAGGACAGGGGGCAAACAGTGGTGGCTGTGCAGTCAGATGTTTACTTAGTTCTCTAAACATTAACTCTCCTTTAGGGGATGTTGCTGAGAATTACGTGGGGTACAGGTATTCTTAATCAGTAGGAATTTAGTGTTTCAAGACATGTTATCAAGGAAGAACAAAAATGGTAGTGAAAAGCTTCTAGAGCAGTGACAGTTAACCTTTTAGAGCTTGTAATGATACAAACAGCCTGCTGTGGCATGCATGCCATAGGTTCGCCATCACTGTTCTAGAACAATGACCAAGGGCTGGGAGTGTAGTTCATAGGTAGAGCACTTGCTTAGCATGTAAAGGGCCCTTGATTCCATCTCCAATGCTGCGAAAAAATAATTAAAAATATGTAGTTGATCGAGAAGTTGAAATAGTTAACCGAAAAACAGTGTGTAGAAATGACCTATCTTGGGTAGAAAACCCTTCAAAATTAATCTCTCGCTGTCTGGAGAGCTGTAGAAATGTGAGTTCCAGCTGGTAGGAATTGCCTTTTCTTTAGGATGCAATTATACCCTAAAAGACCTTATTTTGAAAAGAGAAATCAGCCTCATAGATGGATAGGGGTGTTAAAGAACCTTCACTGCGGTAGAAATGGAAGAATGTTGGAGATCACTGGAACTTCTACAAGTCATCTAAGAACAGGACTTAAGAAGTGCCCTTCACATTCTGTACTCCGCTCTCTCGGTGTCCTCCGTAGTGTTTAATTTAGCAACAATGAAAATGGCCTGGAGACATATTTTTAAAGACAACAAGAAAAAGGAAAAATTGAGCATACTGAAAGCCAGTCTTA
>NW_022900917.1:23394728-23426452 GCF_012274545.1 Fukomys damarensis | reverse complement strand
AATATTATTATTATTATTATTTTGATACCAGGTGTTGAACTCGGGACCTTGCAATTGAGAGGCAGATAGCAGAACCACTGAACTAAATCCCCAGCCCAAAACTCTCTTGATGGATAATGGGAGGTGGCATCTCTGAGAAATTAAGGAAAGCAATCAGTTCCGGCAGAAAAATTGGAAGGGGGAGACAGCTCAAAACAGTGCAGTAATTTGGAGGATTCAATAATCAGGAATTCAAGCAGTTCTCCATTGTTGAAGTGGGGAGTTCCACAAGTTGGCCAAGGGAGCCTCCTTCCTCCAACCTCCAAGGTCATCTTTTGCTAGGTGTGGTGGCTAGGTGTGATTCAGCACTCTGGAAGGCTGAGGCAAAAGGATTGCATATTCGAGTCCAGCCTGGGCAACTTAATGAGACTGTCTCAAAAAGAGCTGGGAGGACTGGGGATTTAGCTCAGCGGTTCAGTGGCCTGCCTTGCAAGCGCAAGGACCCGAGTTTGATCCCCGGTTCCATAAAAAAAAAAAAAAAAAAGAGCTGGGAATGTAGCTCAGTGGAAAGGCCCTGGGTTCAAGTCCCAGTACCATGAAAACAAAAGTCATCTTTGTCCTAGGGCTACAAGTCACATCCAGCACAAGTCTGTATGCTTAACAAGTGGATATCATGTTGCTGTTTCCTCTTTTGAATTTTTCCACTGTTTTCCATTTCTTACAAACAAGTTCTGATTGTGAGGAAGGGTTGGTTAAGATGCATCTCACATTGTAGACACTGCAGAGAAAAATCATCAGCAGGCTCTCAAAGGCCTGGCTGTGTGGGTGGGCTTATTGGTTGCTGTTCTCTGTTTGTTTTATGTGGGCTGGAACAGCTTGTTCTAATGCTCTTTGCTCATCACATGAATCCTGGACTGTCTAGCCCTGCACCGTAGACCATTAGCACTTCTTAACCACACTTGGAGGCTTTTCTTTTTTTTTTTTTTCATTGATTTTATTGGTACATTGTAATATACAGCACAGTTACATTCATCATTGGGATCTTGTACCTTTACATGACAGGTCTTGGTTCTCATTTTTTCCTGTTACCCCTGCCCTCCCTTCACCCCCTCTTCCCTTCCCTATTTGCAAACACTTTATTTCCACTTTTCATTTTCTCATATTTTGTTCTTTTCCCTTATTTCCTTTCCCCTATCCTTCCCACTTCCCCTACACCTTTAGTTCTTTGAGGCTTTTCCTATATAGGGCATTTTCTGAAAGACGGAAGAGTGCCAAAACAGTACTGTAATTTAGTAGCTACAGGTGTTTTTCCTTTGTTGTCTTTCTTGATAGATCTCAGAGCATTATACATAATTTTCATGGTATGTACCTTGAGCTTTGCTAAAGTTGCATAGTATAAATTATTACAGATAGTGGTTATAAGTGCTGAAGTCTGTCTTAGAATGAGGCAAAAAGGGATTATTGAAACATTAAAAGTTTTTCCCACTGTTGTGGGACCCTCCCAGCATCACTCCTTTGAACAGATGGATCAATTGGTCTGTTTTCCCTTTCATGTCCAAGGGGATGAACATCTCCCCAGCAAAGGAAAGAGGGGCTTTTTGTGCTTCCTCCTACTCTTTTTAGCCTTTAAATTCTGAAGCACCTATGATTGGCTGGGTCATGGATGGAAGAGCTTTAATATTGCTTAACACATATCCCAGAAATACATTTGATGACTTTTCATAGCCCCCACTACCTATTGTTAAAGAGAATTGAGTATTACATGCTCACCCACCAGAACAGTGAGACATAACTAAGTGACAAGACCCCAAGGATAATTTCAACACCAAACTAATACAGAGAATCCACAACTGGGATCTCATGTTATTAAACAGCTTCTGCACAACAAGAGAAACCATCAACAGTGAAGAGACAACCCACAACGTGGGAAATTTTTACCAGTTGTTCCTCAGACAAAGGTCTACTATCTAGAATATATAAAGAACTTAAAAATTCAGACCTCCCAAATTTAAAGACCAATCCTTTGATTTTTTTAATCTATGTGTATCATTTTGAATTAAATTTATTTCTTGTATGTTACATATTATTGGGTTTTCTTTCTAGACTCTTGAAATTCGAAGTCAAACATTTGACCCTTCATATTGGTCATAATTCTCTACAGAACTATCTTTAGGATATTGGTTTATATAATTATAGAGACTGGAAAGTCCAAAATCTGCAGGCTTTGCCATAGAGCTGAAGACTCAGGCAAAGACAGTTTTGCAGTTTGAGTCCAAAGGCCATATATTGGAAAATTCCCTCTGATTGAGAAAGGTAGGTCTTTTGTTGTAGTCAGGCCTTCAGCTGATTAGATGGGGCAGGAAATCCATTTAACCCACAACACAGTCTACTGACTTAAATATTAATCTCATCCAAAACACCCACCCAGAGACAATCAGAGTAATGTTTTGCCATACATCTATGCATTGTGCCCCACCCAACTTGACACATAAAATGACATGCTTCTCTTGTCTGTGGTCTACTTTGTTATTGCTTCTCCAAGACAGTAGTAGCATAGTCAGTACAAGGAAATAAGGGCAGGTGTACTGGGGCAAAAGTGAATGGGGAAATTCTGGTTCAATTTTTAAAAATATCTTCCATTTATGACTATGGTATATGCATCCTTATTTTGACTTTTATTAATTAGAACTTCTCAGTATGCTACTTCATAATGAGTACATTTTCATTTTTGCATTGCTTATCTTTTATCTTCCAAACAATAAAAATTGAAAAAATAAAGCCTCTGAAAAACAGGCTTTGATTTATCTCCAAGTGATTGATTACAAACTTTGTATAATTACACAATGTGTTCTTTTAGTCAAAAAGATTTATTTTTAAACCATAAGGTGCAATTACTACAAAACTAAGTGGAATCCTTACAAGTTGTTAAGTGGTATATTTTACCAAGCAAATATGGAATACTGGCATTCATTTAGCTTGTTTTTAAAAAAAAATTGGTGAAACTTACATTTTTGGTCTATTTATAAAATCAAAGTTTACTAGTTTAGTAAAACTTCTAGACAAAAATTTCCAAGGTGAGCAATGGTTTCTGCTCCATACAGCAGGTTTGTTTTACTTCTTTGGGTGTCCTCTGTGTTCTTAATTTGTAAAGCAGATTTTCTCTGTGTGATATTTGAAAGCCTGCAAAGCAATGCTCACATCTACCTTGAGTTGCTGTGAGACCACAAGATGAATGAAATGTCACTGGATGCATCCTAAATTCTGTGAAGCAGAGAGCAAACTGGGCTAAGTGAATAAAAAGTGACATATCCTTAATTGCCTCAGAATGATACCTAATTATCTTCATGCCAGCTTTAATGTACCACTGAGCATAGCTGAAATGGCTACAACTGATTTTCATGAGAGTTACACAGGATAACCTTTCATCACTGAGTGACTCCACCAGAATTGACCACCTGCATTTTAATAGGTATCTTTTGAGTTCATATGTCATCAGTGAGGCTTCCCATATAACTGGTAGCAAATGTTTTCCGTGGCTTGTTGCTCTAACAAAATGGCTTTGGGTTTAACCATTAAACTTTCAGGAGCAATTATTTCACTAAGAGTATGCTTAAACTTGATCTTGATACTTCAGAAAGAAAGAGAAATAACAGACAAGTTATTGTCATCAAAATGGAAACTGCAGTAATTTTGTCATAATAGATATAATCTATGAACTTTACTTGATCTCTATTGAGATGGAACTGCTCCACAAGTCTGAAAAAAATACCTAAGTGTTTTAGGGTTCAATCTTTCAGAGCAAAAGATTTAAGACAGAAAATTTAGTGTTAAATGCATTCAGTAACGAGACTGAACCACTCAAAAATATTTTTTCAGTTTTTTGCTATTTTCTACTAATTGGTTTTCCATGTATTATTGTTTCCTATATTGCCAAATTGCCTAGGATATGATTGGCCTGGAGTTTAAAACAATAGAGTAATTTGGATTGCTATTTTTCAGATCTGATATTGTTATGGCAGATTTCTTTTAAAATGTAGTGTTTTAAGTTATTTCAGTATTATTTAGTTTTAATAAAACTATTAATAATAAAGCTGTAGCTGACCATTCTGTCCTAATTTTAATTTTTATAGCAAAATTATTTTTCTTTTGTACTTGTATTCTCCAAATCAGAAAGAGAAGCAACTATGGTCTAGGATTAATTAAATATACCAAAAATTATAAGAGGAAAGAGTAATTGAATATAACATGTCAGAAATTGTAATCTCCAGTTAGCTTCAGATCATTTAAATGTCTTCTGGCAGTCCATAGGGAAGAGAGAAGACAAAAATAGATTTAAGGAAAAGAGAAATTAGAAGGATATAAGGAAATCCCCTTAAAATAAGATCAAAAGGCCTGGAATTTAGCTCAGTGGTTCTGTGGCCTGTCTCACAAGCACGAGGTCCCAAGTTCAATCCCCAGTACCAAAAATAAATAAATAAAATCAGAAAAAGACCATTATTTGCTTGATTTTATGGCTCATTTTCTTTCACGCAAAAATATGTCATGATTGATGGAGATGCTCTTGAAGAAGAAAAAAGTCTTACAGATAATAATGCCCTTTGATACTCACTTCACTAACTTAAAAATGGCCCTGTGCTTAATTAAAGCAGCACATTTTCCCACTTGCACACTGTACTATTATTAGACAAGAGGAAAGAAAGAAGGAGGGAAGAGAGGGTGTAAGGTTGGGTAATAGGGTCATGAATATTATCAAAATGCATTATACACATGGAAACTGTGCAAGAAGTATGTGAAGCTAAGAGGGAGCGTTGAGTAAGGGAAGATGAAGGGGATGATTAAAGTATGTTATATGCATGTAAAAATCTGCCAAAATGAAACCCACTCATTTCGGTAACCAATATGCACTAAAAAAGATGTGGGGGAGAAGGAAGCAGTAAAATCAATGAAGAATGGAAGCAGATTTAGGCTTGAAGAGATCTGGTGCAGTGTCGGGGAGATCTGGGGAACAGTAGTCTGGAACAGGTAGCAAATCTTGGAAAGAGATGATGAATCATATAATCTATCATTTGTCAGTGAGCTCATTTGTGTGTGTGTGTGTGTGTGTGTGTGCTGGGGATCGAACTAGGGACCTTGTGCTTGCAAGGCAGGCAGCAGAACCACTGAGCTAAATCCCCGGCCCCAGAAATATATATATTTTTTTTTCTTTTTTTTTTTTTTGGTCTGGGGATTGAACTCGGTTCCTTGCGCTTGCAAGGCAGGCCACCAAACCGCTGAGCTAAATCCCCAGCCCTATTATCTGCTTTGGAAATATATTGTAAGGTTCTCAGTAAAAGAATGGAAAGCAGAAAAATTTCCCATATACCCTGTCCCCACCCAAGCATAACCTCCTTCAGTAGATTAGGGCTCACTTTTCTGTTGTACATTTTATGGTTTGGACAAATGTTAATACCCTGTCCCTAAAAACTCTTGGTGTTCTGTCTACTCATCCCTCTTTCTCTGCTAACCACATTTTATTTTTGTTTCTTTGCATCTCCATTACACAGGATCTGGCAGCACCTTCACATAACTGATTTCAAATGAATTAATGTACTTTTGTTGTTGTTGTTAAGATTTATTTGGGGCTAGGGATTTAGCTCAGTGGTTCCACCGCCTGCATCGCAAGTGCAAGGTCCTGAGTTCAATTCCTGGTACCAAACAAAAAAAGATTTATTTGGGAGCGGGCATTACTTTTGGAGAAATGTGCTAGTAAGCAGTATCTCCTCATACCTCATGGGCTCATTCACTTTGGGAAACATCTGGTCCCATCTTCTATGAATGTCAGGAAAGGGGCGCACTAACATCTGGATCCTTCATGTAAAGCACTGTTCTAAACATTTTCTGCTCTTACCTCCTTTAATGTTATCATTGCCTATCGAGGGCCTAAAGAGTTGCCCAAAGGCCAAGTAATTTGCAAATGCCACATAACTTAGGGCCTTTTAACTTCAAAGTTTATATTTGCCCCCTCTATCATTTTGTCAGCATACTGCTGGTACCAGAAACAGTACAACATCAGAAGGAACATAGTACCGTGTTTTGAGTACTTTATATATATATTTTTTTGGGGGGGGGTACCGGGGATTGAACTCAGGTCCTTGCACTTGCAAGGCAGGCCACCGAACTGCTGAGCTAAATCCCCATGTACTTTTTATATTTTTCTGCCAATTCTAAACTTGCCTACACCCATTTTAAATACAAGAAACTAAGATTGAAAATGATTAATTTGCTTAAGCCATGTTCTTTTATTTATCAAAACCCATAATACTTCCCAAAATAATTGCTTTTTTAGTCTGTTTTAGGAGATGATACAAGATTAAAATCCACATTTAATTTTATCTTTTCAATTTTATTTTTATAAGAAGACCTTAGGAAACTGATATCCATCTAACTGAACAGAGCTTGTGATTTTTCCAAGGATAAACATACATTTAATATATCATTTCTTGTTTTTAAATTAACAATAATCCTAAAATGAAGATAGTATTATTGAAGCTGAGAAAAACATAGTTGTACATTGATTATTGTTATTCAGAAGTGTATAGAAAATCTTCCTTCTCATAGCCAAATTCGCACGGCGGAGCCCTTAAACAAAGAATCTCAGAATTCTAGGACAGCCGCTGGCTGCCTGTGCCGTGTAGTGAACCTGCAAAAGTTAGTAGGATCTTCAAGTCAGGTGTACTGACTCAGAGGGCCTCTGTGTGTGTGTGTGTGCGTGCTTGTGTGTGCATTTTGCCCGTGTCTAGGGGTCTTTCACACATTACTCCAAATAGGCCTTTCTCTGTTCTTTTTCTGAAATAGAATCATCTGATATAGTTAGGCTGTAGCACAAAGCATGGAGAAAATTCCCTGGAAATAATGGCTAGAAAAAGTTAGCTGAAAGTGAAATCGCACTCACCTGTGTTATCTCTAAAATGGCAAGGCAAAAGCAACTAAAGCCCAGAATGTGATATGTATATCATACTGTCTGTTCACATATATGTTTGGTTGTTATTTAAAATAACAATGGCAGCTGATATTTATTGAGTGCTTACTCTCTGCCTAACACTATTTTTTCAAGATTTTTCTCTTCTAATTTTAATCAACAGTCTGCAATCAACTTCTTTAATCAATAACTCATAAGGCTAAATGTACCATTATTCTCGCTTTATGAATGAGGAAATGAAGCCTCCCAGCAGTTAAGTAACTTGGCTAACATCAAGCAAGAGACAGCCTGGATTCCAACTCCCTAAGTTCAACTCAGGAGATTTCACTATTACATTCCCAGCAGCAGTACTAAACCTTGCCTGCATGATAAAATCACCTAGGAGTTTGAAAAATAATCATTAGCCAAGGCTGCATCTAGGCCTACTTAAATGAGAATTCTGGTGACAAAGCACTGGC
The DNA here is from genome assembly GCF_012274545.1 of Fukomys damarensis. Classification (NCBI taxonomy): domain Eukaryota; kingdom Metazoa; phylum Chordata; class Mammalia; order Rodentia; family Bathyergidae; genus Fukomys; species Fukomys damarensis. The sequence continues at coordinate 23,419,057 of NW_022900917.1, read as the reverse complement.
ATCAGTATTTTTAAAATGTTTCTAAGTGATTTTAATGGGCAGCCACCTGAAGAATTATGGCACCATGGCTTATCGGCATTTCTAGCACATTTCTAACTATACGTCCATTTAATAGGCATTTAAAGAATATGAAATAGAAATTAACTTGATCACTATCAATGAAAAATCACTATCCATATGCTCAATAATTTATCAATCTAGTAAGGAGTAATGTGGATTAGTTTTACCAGCAAGTAACAATCCAGGGCAGTACCCAGCTGGCCAATTCGGAGAGAACCTAGGATTTTCAGAATCAGGAGGAGATCCTCAAACTACCAAACTAGGCTTTGTGCATAGGTATAGATGCAAGTCTGGTTCATAAACGGATAAATATGTGGAGAGATGATCCATGTCTTTCATCAGATTCTCAACAGGGTTAATGATGCAGAATCACAGCTGAAGATTCAGAACAGTGAAAGTCAAAACTAGGGTGGAAAAGTCAGAAACAGCATCATGAAGAAAATGGAACACACACAGGGCATTGAAAAGGTCTAGCATGCTGCTGAAAGGAAGAAAGGATGGAGAGAAGGAAAAAGAAAAGGAAGACAGGACAGACAGAAGGAGGGAGGGATGGAGGGGTAGGGGGAGGAAGGAGGAAGAAAGAAGGGAAGGAAGGAAAGGGCCTCTCTAGGTCCAGAGAGGAGCAAGAGCTGACTTATAGGAGTGGGAAGATGCCAGATAGCTTGAGGGTAGTTTAAGAGAGGTTTAGAGTCCCCCCACCAACTTTTTAACTAAACATTAAGGATGATTCTGTTTCTCTTCCCTTCAGATCTCAATAATTGTTAGGTTGCTTTAAGAAGAAAGAGAGTGAAAATTTCAGTACTCCAAGAAAATGCCAGCAGTCAGTCAGAAGGCACTTCTACAAATTCGTTTTGTTCAAGATAACATTTAGTAACAGTCAGATATCACCCTCACTGACTCCTTAGATCTCTGCACTGTGAGGTCTTAGTTGGAACTGTGTCCACGTCCAAGGAGAATAGAATTCACTTCTCACAATGTCCCTCCAGCCCATCTTAGGAGGAACAGCACAGACAGGTCATCCATATCTTGTTCTGTAAACAAGAACTTCCCTCCTTGAAGGTAACCCAATGTGGTCTTCAGAGATGACATTCAATTCCACTTTCCATTTTGTATCTGAGCTTCTTAGAAAGAAGTAGGCATGAAAAATTTCTTTGACATAGGGCAAGATAAAGACTAAAGAGCATCTCATGTGTTTACCCTCTTCACCTTGTCATGTGTATAAATTGTTGCTTAGAAATAGGATGGTGTGGGCCTTGCTATACCACCCTGTCTTAATTACAAGTAACTGATTTCATCTAGTTCAGGCTAAAGTAAAGACTGTCACATGGCAGCTGTCTAAAAATTTTACCATCCTTAGTCTAATGAAACATAGTTATCTAATGTCTCTTGGGAGAGAAGCTGTCACTTTGGGGTAGACATGAATGGGAAGAAAGCAGAATTTTCACAGAAGGTGACTTTACCTTCTGAATGTTGTCTCGAGTACATTTATACTTTCTCTAACAAGAACATTATCCTTGCTCATATACAAGCAGGTACATTGTCTATAGAACGACAAAGGCAGAAGTTCTCAATGGCACTGGGATGTTTGAAATAAACTTGCAAAATTTAGCTTTAGAAAATCTTAGTAATACAAAGCATTTTATGGGGCAAATCAGAGGCACGTTGGTTTCTTGGTCTTAAATGCAGTGTACAGACCACTGAAGGAATATATAGTTCAAAATATGTATGCAGATATTTGTATTTATGTTTAAATTCATATGGGTTTTTATTTGAGACTTAATTTTTTATAATATCACTGTCCAGCAGTATTGTAAAGTGGATAAATTAGTGTGTAAAAGAGAATAAATGTTGGAAATGTATACAGACTCCACAGTGTTTTCTGAAAGAATTTTCCTTAACCCTCTCCTCCAATTCACACATGAAATTAAAAGTATCAGAAAACTTATTAGTAGTATGCAAAAACTGAAATAGATAGGATGGATCTTGGTTCCACACAATAACCTTCTTCTTCTTTGTTTATAATTAACTTTTGTATTTTTAAATTCAGTTTAGTGCTTAAGTTTTTTAAGCTTTGTCTTTTCCAGTAACATTAGTGTACATGAACACCAGAAAGAGTTCTATTCTCTTCATTTCCTTCTCAAATACCTGTAGAAATTTTAGTAAAAACATGATACTGACTTTAAGAGAGAAAGGAGAAAAAAGAAACATTTATTTCTTCCTCCTAACATTGTTTTTTTCTACTGCAATGAACAATTTTCTGGAATGTTTCTGCTTGCCTTTCTTATACTGTCTGCGTGATGACAAAGACTGAATGCTCAAAGGAACACTGATGTTTGAAATAGGCCCACAAGATTGAATTTTAGAGGTATTAGGAAAAAGAATGATAAAGCATTTTATGAAGCATGCCAGAGTCAGAATTATGCATAACAGTTTTTCACCACATAAAAAGAAAGATGTAAGGATTCTCCAAACCCATCATTTCATACTCTCCAAAGCAACATTTTATTTTTGAGGTCTTTTTATTTTTTAAAAAAGATTTAGACATTCCTACTCATATCATGCTTTCTGAATTAGGACAATTTCCTGGTACCTTTTGTGTACCAGGAAATTATAAAAATATATGTGTACATTTTATAAGATTTAATTATTAAACACACTCATTTTGAGGAACTCTTTTATTAGTGAAACAATTTATATCATGCCAAGAAAGACCATTTTATGCAGAAGTCCACTGCGGAATAGACAACTAGATAGGAGAGTATCAGAATGCCTACTTTCCTTATATTATTTGATAAGCCTTTAGTGTATACTTTAAAATATACAATGAGTCACATACTTTGTTTTTTAGTTTTCAAAAATCCAGTTATCTTAGGAGATTAGAAAATGGAGAGGCAGAAGTAAGACTGAGTTTTTATTCCTCAATGCGCTGATACAAACCACATTTCTTGGAAACAAATTCTGAGATTTAAATGCAAGTGTTGCCTCCTACATGAACAGCAGTGCCTACCTATGTGGATGCTACTCAGAGCGTGGTCCACAGGTCCATGTCGGTCTGCACGCTGATACTTGCCCACCTGGAAATAAGCAGAAAACTTGAAAGTATTTTAGAGAACTTTCTTGATATTATGATAACTTGCAAGAATTAGTTATTAAGTTTTCTACAAAACTGGCAAGCATTGGAAATGTAGTCTCATCCCTCACGGTGGAGTCTGAGAAGTTCTGTTCTGTAGGTTAGTGAGGCTCTGGAAGAGTTCAGTGTGGAGCAGGGCCCAGGTAAACAACTGTCTGGTGGAGAAAAGGAGGAAGGAAGGAAAGAAGTCAGGGAGGGGGAAAGGCAGAGAGGGAGGAACACAAATACTCAGCAACAGGTGCAGGTAAGCAGAGCAAAAGACCCCAAATAGAGGGAAGATTCATTTGTTCCCTGCCATCTTCTCACCGGTTACTAATTTTCTGTTCAAGTCATCCTTCTTTTAGCTAAATGTGATAGAAGTCCGACTCAAGTTAGAGAGGAAGGGGGCTCATTCAGGCTCTTTCCCTTCTTCACTTCCCCTTTCGTGGTTTCTCTCTCAAAATTGTTGCATTCTCTCCTCCATCCTTGTGGAAGTGGGAGGGGAATGGCTTTACACAGTGCAAAATGTGTATCATCTCATCTCAGCTACTGCAGAAGTAAGAGGGAGCCCCTCTCTTAGAAACCAGACATAAAATCCCAAAGGAGAACTCTGACGGCCTTACTAAGGCTGTGTGCTCCACTGGAGACTGTGCATCACAACCCAGGGAGAGGAGACTACTCCTGTTGTTATGTATGCCTGTGGTTAGGCTTCGACTCAGGGTGGAATGGTGCTCTATGACTAACAGCCCCATAGAAACACAAAGCTGAGGGCAAGTTACAGAAGACACAGGGGTCACAGAGGAACGGAAGCAGGAATGAGTAGAATGAGTAAGAGATGTCCACTGTGTCGGAAAGACTGGCCTTTCCACATAATACCCAAGAAGTGCGAGAAACATCGGGAGGTGGAAACGATGAGAAAAAAGACAATTACAAGAAAGAACAGGGAGAAACAGCTCCCAAGTGCTACCACAAGGTTGAGGCTGGGAGATGCTGAGCAGCAAAGTGTTGAGACAAAACAGAAGAGCAGTGCAGGGTGAATGCAGAGTCTCGTAGTGTGTTGTCCCCTGAGGACACGAGCCATTGGGCGGCCTACTCAATTGCGCAAGGCAGCAGATGTCAGTCAGCCAAGTAGAGATCAAAAATCCTCAGACATTTTAAGAGCTCAGTGTTAAGCCACAGCGATTGTTTGTCAGTTATTTTATACTTCAGCAATTATATGGCACATTTTAGTGAAAACAGTGTCTGTTCATATTTTATTATTTATTTTTCCAGCCTCCTCTACAGTACTGTTTTATTGTATGACTATATAATCAGAGTATTTTTCTTTGTTTTTGGTTTCTGAATATGAAATGCCATTACAAAGTTATATCTTTAAATGATAGAACCATTATCCTTGCCCTGTGCCTAACTTTAATACCTGAATAACATTCAAAATGTCATTCTTAACACCGTACCTAAAAATCTGTTAAACATCGAAGCCTTGAAGGAAACTGGTTTGACTTCTCATTTGACTCTTCTAAAGGTAGGCTCTACAATTAGTCTACTGGCAAAGCCTTGAAGCATTCGGAAAGATTGTCTTATGTGCCGTGAGTGAGTTAGTACAAGTATGGTGGGGACAGTGAGGTCTGATGTAGTGCTTACGGTTCATAATGCTGAGGCTGTGGAAACCATCAGTCAAATTTGGACCAAGAAAAATGGAAGCGACTCTCAGAGGCACATGTTGATGTGTCATTCACTGCTCCTCAAATCATGATCCTGGCAGCAGCATCAAAAGCTTGAGAGAAATTTCATGGTGGAAAGTCTCTGAGCATGGAGCCCAGGAATTGTGTTTAACCCTCATGGACACTGAAGTTTGAGAAGCATGTTTATTAATAGGGGCAGAATATCTAAGTAGAAAGGACAAAGGTGATATACACACTAGAGGAGAGTTTGAGGGAGAGCATAGAATAGAGACCAAAGGAGAAAGAGTTAGTGTCAGCAGCTGTAAGTAAGCATTGAGGGTAGAAGCTCTGGAGCAAGAAGCAGAGGGACATTAACATGAGGGACATTAAGAGGAGAATTTACATGAAAGCCTGCTTTCTCTGTGTGGTGCCCTTGCTTAGCTTAAGTGAGAGCAAGGTCAAATACCCTATTGTCACTTGGGGATTGCCCTTTTGTGTAAGCAGATCTTGTGCCCTGTTGAATCTAGGTTGAATCACTAAAGAGCCAAACAGAGGAGTAACAGAGTATATTACTGTGTATATAATTATTGACCTCAGTACTATTAATGCAGAGTACATAATTATAAAAATTTAAGCTGTCACTTACCATTCAGCAAATATGCTTTGGGATTATTGTTCATTGCAAGGAAATGCTGTATTTGCTTTGAAAAACAGTGTTGAGAGACAGTGTTGGGAGGTGGGAGCTGATAACTAAAATCACTTTGGTTAAGTTTGAATTTCTAAGTCCCACATTGCATTCCAGAAGCATAATCTCTAATATTTGGGCCTGGAAATCTATGTTTTATAAAACTTCCCAGGTGGTTCCTATGCTCATCCAGCTATAGAAAGCTCTCAACTGTAAAACAGGCTCAAGTTTAAACCAATTAGGTTTCTGCCTTAAGAAAAAAATATCCAGCTCAGAGAAACATGCCTCCCCCTCTTGTAAGCTACATCTGTGCTTTGGTCCCTCCTGGCCTGTGTCTGCTGCAGCGTCTCTCCACCAATTATCTCCTCTTTCCTCTCAGCATCTTGGTTCCAGCTCGTAAATACTATAAGTGACTCTCTCCCTTCATTTGAAGCTGTCTCTCTCTATCTCTAGTTGTGCTATTTCTTACTTTCATGCCTCATTTCTCAGAGTCATGGTTATCCTCTTCCAGCATTTCCAGATTTCTGGGAGTGATTGAAACTGTTGTTTCAAAAATTGCTGAAGGCACTAAATCTTAATTGCAATAGTTCTTGTCAAGCCCTTACCTTGCCTTTTTTTCAATATGGTAAACTCTTAGAGTTGTCTTCCTGACTTCCAAGGTAACATTCTTTCCTATTGTCCTGTGACCATCTTCTTTATGTGCCCTTGCAGATCTTTTTCCCCACTGGTGTCTGAAATGTTAACATTCGGCTCAAAAATCATCAGTTAGGTCTTTCACTAGTGCTAGGTATGCTGTTCAATACCTTTATTTCTAGTAGATGGAACCTAAACTCTGGTATAACTTTGAGTCCAAGAAAAAAGAAAGAATTGGAGAGTTTCTTAATCTGATAACATGGTGCTTTGGCATGAAGAGTCCAGCATAGGTTCTTCCGTAGCTCCTGTGGTTCTCACTGGATTCACTTTATGTAGCTTGACTGTTCCTGGGGCTTGAGTACCAGTAGACATAGAAAATGTTTAATTAATACAACATGGATAAGTAAATGAATAATATTTTAGTTAAAGAAAATCCCAATTCCATTTTATCTTTCACAGATGAGATGTACTATTTATGCGCAAAGAAAAAGTCTGATCCTATGTGGTCTCAGTAGTAGATGTTCTTGTTCATGAGACATCCTATAAACTGGATTCCTATGGACTCTTGTGATAGAGGAGCTCCAGTTAACAGAATATATAATGATCACTCTACATTTCATAGTCCACAGTCATGGCAACTGGTTTCTAATGCCACTTGAGTCTCTGTAGCTCTCATCTTCATGCACTTGGGCCATTTGGCCTAGGAATGACATTCTCTGGCCCACTTTGGATTCTAGGAATAATTATGGTCTTCATAGAAGGGAGTTAAAGACCTATCACTGTGATTTACTTATTTTCTGTAACCCAATGTCAAGTCACACTGTGTTAATATTTTGGCATTTATATAACCTTGCTCTGTCAACTCAGTACTTGCCTTCCTGTAAGAACCAAACTTTACTTCTCTCTGGTTCTAGCTTTCTTAGTTCGTTTCATATTCCAAGCCCCCATTTGATAACCCACGTGGTTTCTGTCTCTGTAGACACCAAGCTGGTGTTCATTCTGGGGCCTACTTTCCAGCTGCCACTTCAGATCTCTGGTGACTAAAACAGCTGGACTCTGCCAGTGGAAATATCTGAATAGCATCTGTTCCTGAAATCCCTTTGGCCACTATTATGTCATCACCTTACTCTCTGTGAAATTCTCCCAGTTCAGATCTCAAGTGTCTTGGCTAGTTATCTGGAGCATCTGCCTTTTTCAGGGATCACATCCAATCCTTGGTCTCAGCCCTTCCCACAAGCTGTTCTGTCCTTCTGCTATGAAATAGATTCCTATGTAAGCAATTAGATGTATAGGTCTTGGAGCTCAGTACTATCCAGAAATATTTGTAAAATGTAGCTGTTTATTCTTCTTCTAATCTCCAGTACAGCTTCTATTGATTTTCATTAACACTATTTTGTTTGGAACCTACCTCAGTACATTTGCTCAGATGATGATGGAAGGATATTCTGCTCTGATGATCCTTAGTGAATTGAGAGATCATAATATTATTTCATAAAGTGAAGAATACGAGGATGTTTGAACATATTTGTTAATCAGTCTGCTCATCTGCCAAAAAAGCAATGTGTGCAGCACTACAATACTCCCATCACAATAATTAAGCATGCCAGTCATTGAGTCTGATTCTCCTTACTTCAAATACTATTGAGAAATAAATATCTTTGCAAGCCAACATTAGCCCCTTCTAGCAATTAAGAAGTATAGTAGTATTCTGAAAACTTTTTCCGACTGAAAAAAATAAATTCCTTTTTCACTGGTCATGTTTATATTGGTGAAAAATGACTAGCAAATTCAGTAAAACATGAGCTAGGACTCATAACTGAAAGAGTCCAGCAAAGGTACACAGCACGTATAAATTTTAGTTTTAAAAAGGAGGAAACTAATATAATCAGAAGTTTAAAATGGTAGCATCTGATAAGAAAAACACAGTCCTTTATTCTTATTTATAATAAGTTGGAATGGTTAAAAAAAAAGTTACATTTGTAGGAAAATACTTCAAAGAGATAACTAAGAATGTTAACTTGAAGAGAAAAATGTTTGAGATAATAACCTAGCATTGTAAGCTGGAAATTATAAATTCCCAACAGAAATCAGGCTGCATATAATCAATGTTTTGTTTTGTTTTTTCCTAAGTAACAAACATGCTTCTTAGGACATGAATTTGGTTTTTTTCAGAACTTAGAGTGCCCTAACACAGAAGAGTAAAGCCAAAGCAGCTTCAGCTGCCCCTAAGGGCTACAAATGAATGGTATTAAATTATTGTCAATATTGCGTGTGTGTCAATATTATACTGAGAATATCACAATAGTGCTTTTTGCAAAATAAAGTACCAGGTCCAAACTGACAGATCAAATGCGATCCATGCTAAGTATGCTCATAGAATGTGAAATAATGAACAGAATAACACCACTTACTTTGTCTGACTTCTCCCATTTTTAATCACAAAGTTTTTTTTCATTTGTTTGCTTTTTTCTTTACTTTTCCCATTATGAATGAAATCTTCTAAGATTACAGAAAAGAATCATTTGGAAAATTATACAGGAGGAAAAAGGAAACACAACCAAATCCTAGCATCCAGAAGTAGCGTAGCTCTTACTGACACTGCTGTTCATTTCCTTCTCAGCCTGTAAAAATGCATTTTTTAGTCCTTGTGTGTATACTATTTACTTCTGGCTTGATATTTACACAAATTTTGAACATAAGCATTTTTTCCAAATTGTTGAACTCTAGGTATATTTTAATGATCCTGTAATATTCACAACTTCAGTAGTTTTTTATCTAATGAATATTTAGTTTGTCTTTTTTCCCCAAACAGGCTGCCATGAGTGTCTGTTTTCTACCCTTCACCTGCATCTAGCTGAGAATGCATTCTTGTGGCTCTGCGCTTCTTTGTCTCTCTCTCTCTCTCTCTCTCTCTCTCTCTCTCTCTCTCTCTCTCTCTCCCCCTCTTACTCTTCCTTTCTCTCTCATTTTAGTATGATGTTATTGCTAAAATATTATACAGTTGCCCATTATTGCATGCTATCAGGTGTATGCTAGGTTTGTCTGTGGCTTACTAGCCCTTTAAAATCCAAGTCATTGCAGAATAGAAATACGTCTCCACATGAAATCAGCTCTCCTAGAAGTCACCCATATGAGCCTACTGTAAGAAAGGGAAGCTTGTCTTACTAATCACCACAAATAGCATAATACAAAAACAACTGAATAAAGGCATGTTTGAGGCCACGAACTCTTTAAATTACTTGCACTACAGCACAAAAATAAAAGTTCAGAATAACTTGCAAGATAGCAGCTCTACTTTTTCCTTATTAAAAGTCTATACTTATTAAATGTTAATCTTGCAAATTATTCTGAACTTTCATTTTTATGCTATAGTCCAAATAATTCAATTTCCAATAATGGATGCACATACTTCTATGTATCTTCCCTAACAGTTTAAAGACATCATATTACAGTGATACATGCATGCCCATGTTTATAGCAGCACAACTTATACCAGCTAAATCTGGGAAGTAGCCTATAACCCCATCAACAGCTGAATAGATAAAGAAACTGTGATACATATCTCCAATAGTATACTACTCAGCCATAAAGGAGAAGAAATTTGAGTCATTTCTGGGAAAATGTATACACCTTGAAACTATAATGATAAGTGGAATAAATTACATGGTAAAATATCACATGGGTTCCTTATATGAAAAGCCAAAAATATAAAAGATAGACTAAGTTAGACATTATAAGAGGGTTATATACACACACACATATATGGAGGGGGCAAAAAATATATGCACACTTCAGAAAAAGAAAACCTTGTATAAATATTTTAATGCTAAATTATTAAGACATCATAAGTTTAATATGTTACCTTTGGCCTCCACAATTAGAAGAGGTGCTCGCGGTGTCGGCCATTGGCTTCCAGATGTTTATTAGTATGGTCAACTGCTGCTTTATACACACACACATATATGGAGGGGGCAAAAAATATATGCACACTTCAGAAAAAGAAAACCTTGTATAAATATTTTAATGCTAAATTATTAAGACATCATAAGTTTAATATGTTACCTTTGGCCTCCACAATTAGAAGAGGTGCTCGCGGTGTCGGCCATTGGCTTCCAGATGTTTATTAGTATGGTCAACTGCTGCTTGGGTAGCCTTGGTCGTTGAGACTGCTGCACATGCATTTTCAGTTTCTTCTCTAAGGGCTGGCAGTGTAGTGGGTTTTCTGCAATATATGACATCCTCTAGGGTCTGCCGTACAGAGGTAACATCATCCATTGCAAAAAACTCATACTGTTTTTCTTTTCTTGAAGTATGTATACAATTTTTTGGCAGATTCTATATAGATAAGTAAATAGGTAGCTAGATAGATAGAGATATCAGTTCCCCAATATGAGTCTGATTATTTTATATTGTAAACATATTCTAATGAAAATGAAGAAAAACTGGGAAAAATGGAAACTCAAAAAAAAAATCACATTTCGAACCAATGAACTATTCTGAGGAAAACAAACAGAAAAATAAAATGACCTTTAATGGCCTTTTCAAGTATGAAGTTCTTTAAAAACACTGAGAAAAACATTCATTTAAGTGACCAAAATGTTTGATAACTCTCAGCTAATAGCTAAGCTATAAAAATATCTAAATTATTTAATCCTGAATCCAGTAAGTTTTCCCTCAAACTGCTTCACATCACTCTTTTCCTTTCTGCCCCTTTGTACCATCTCTGCCTGTCATTATTAGACTACTGAATTCTTATTGATCAGCTCCCCTATTAGTAATGCTTTTTAGAGTATAATCCAAATATAGATTTACTTGTTTATGAATTCTATAAATGCACCACTGAATTATTATAAACTATAAAATCACACAAAAAATTTAAAAAGTTAAACATTAAATATAAGCAGAAATAGAAGTTCAAGCCGAGAATTTAGCTCAGTGGTACCACCACCTGCCTCGCAAGTGAAGGTCCTGAGTTTGATCCACTGCATAAAAAAAAAAAAAAAGAAAAGAAAAGAAAAGAAAAGAAAAGAAAAGAAAAGAAAAGAAAAGAAAAGAAAAAGAAATTGAAGTTCAAGTATCTGTTCTTGCCCCCTTGGATGGCCTTGCACACCCTCTGAGCCACATGCCCCTTAGAAGGACTGACCCGGCTGTTAGAATAATTTGCAAAGTGGGCTCTGGGCCTCTTTTTCACTGTTCTTCTGTCCAATCTAAAACCATCTGTCAGGAATCTTTTAAAAATTTAAATCCAGCCATGTTACTCATCTTCCGAAAATTCTTTTATGATTCCAAATAGATAACAAGGTAAAAATTTCTTAGATGACTCATATTTTTTTAAATCCCATTTCTTCATTGGTGACCTATTTTCCAGTCCAGGAACTATATTAGTTAGGGGTCTCTAAAGGAACAGAATCAATAGAAAATACATGTGTAATTATGGAAGAGAATTTATTGGGTAGCTTGTGGGATCAGAGGTGGGAGAGGCTACAGTGATCTGTGCCCTGGAGAGCTGGAGGATGCAGTAGCTGCTCAGTACAAAAGCTGGAAGCTACAGAACAAGAGGGATTAAAGATGGAAGTCCAAGGGGGGAAAAACGAGAACCAAGACCTGTCATCTAAAGGAACAACATCCCAACAATAAATGTAACAGTACTGTATACCTAACACGTACCAATAAACTAATAAAAGAGAAAAAAATGTTGAAGTCCAGGGCCGGGGATTTGGCTCAGTGGTTCTACTGCCTGCCTTTTAAGCACAAGGGCCCGAGTTCGATCCCCGGTACCACACACACACAAAAAAAAAATGAAGTCCAAGCTCAAAGGCCTGGAAGCTCACTGGAGAGTCACTGGTATGACTCTACTTTGGAAGGCTGAAGAAAATGAAGATTGATGTCCAAAGTCAATGGCAGTGACAGACCCACCCACTCAAGCAGACTGAAGCTCTTCAAAATGCACACTAACTTCCTTTTTTATACCTTTTACTCTATTCAGGGTACAAACCTGTTGGTTGGTGCCACCCACAGCTGGGGTTGATCTTCTCCCTCAGTTCGCTGGCCTACCTTCCAGTCATCTATGGAAACACCCATCAAACACACCCAGAAGTATGCTGTGCTAATCTGCTGTGTGTTCCTTAATCCAGTCAGATTGACATATGAAACTAACATTCAGAGGAACCACTCCGTATTCTGAAATTCAATGACATAGTCTATGTACTTTTAACTTTTATTGCAAATTTTTTTTTCTCGCCAGGATGTCCTTCCTTTGTCTGCCATTCCTACTCACATTGAACCCTTGAAATTAACTCAAATGTGTTATCCTCCTAGGTATATACCCTGATACCTTTTGCCAGTTCTTCACTTCCTTCATATCAACTATTTTATTGTAATTTAATTATTTATTGCCTGAGCCTCCTTCTAAATTGAGTTTCTAGAGATTAGCAATCTGATGTATTCATTTTGGTATTTATTGAAGCCTCATATATCAGTGGCAACAGATAGCTATAGAAGTTTGTGGAATAAATGAAGGAATGACTAAGACCTTGCAGTGAAACTACTTTATATCCTCTATCTGATGACAAATACTACTTTACCAAAAGGTGCACTAAAGTGTAGAAACATCATTTAGCCAAGATCAAGCATTCAGTGTCCAAGAATGAAATCTTGAGTGTCAAATGGCTTAACAGAAGGGTGTGGGAACTGATAAAAGAGCTCAGTGAACAAATTGTTTGTACCTCTTGCCCACCAATTCTTACTGCTACTCACATAAAGACTGAATTTTAAAAATTACATTGAGTTTTGACATTTGACAACTTAAAAGTGTCAAAGATTTGTAACTAATTGATATTCGTAGTTGATCTTTAACAGTCTTTGACATCTTTAGGTTTATTTCTAGTCCTATTCCACTTAAACATTTTTAACATTAAGAATTACTATGAAATTATTATTCTCATTCACCACTTGTTAAGATGGTGATTTTTCTCCATAAGGTTATGAATCAATCAGTTATATTGATTTATTGCCTACTATTGAGCCACTACTGCATTCTTGTATCATCTTCCTTGGTTAATGGTTAATGGAATTATTCTTCTGATAATAATGTATTATGTTTCCTAACATTTTATCTGGGTGTTTTGCATTCATTGTCATAAGAGTAGTAAGTTTCTATTGTTTGAATCTAAACATTGAACCATGTAACTTTATTTTAAAAGTCACTTGACATAAGCATTGAATCTAATTTACTTTTTGAATTTAGGTATAGAAATGCTAGCAGTGCCATCCAAATGATTAACTTTTACTAAATACTCACTTTATGCCAGCAACACATATATTAACTCAGTTAAACCTCATGAAGCAGAAATTATTATTATCCTTATCTTGGGGCACAGAAATTGAAACAGAGATGTAAAATACTCAGGGTTGCAGGGAAGGTAAATAGTAGAGTTAGGATTTGAACTCATGCATCCTAGCCCAGATCTTACCTTCTTCACCATCTTGCATGATTTCTCCAATATGTTACAGGGGAAAATACAAATCTCAAGAGGTATTTGTTCAAAGAGAGAATATAATATAGTCATGTTAATAACCTGTGTTTTTTTACACAATGAAAAATGTATAAGAGAAGTAGCTTACCTACCATTTACTAACATAATAATATAGATTGGAACCTAATAGTATTTAACTATTAAAACACTTACATGAGTATGTAGCTAGTGAAGAGCACTTGTATAACATCTGCAAGCCCTGGGTTCATTCCCCAGTGCTGAAAAAAAATAAAACAAGACGCTTAAATAAACAGTGCTACCAAAGTAATAATATTTCTTTTTCTTTTCAGCAATCTTGACACAGAAGAACTATGTGGTAAGTTCCTTTAAGACTAGTCAAACCTATTACTTGTTGTAAAAGGGAAGAGAATGTTGTCTGATACACTTCTATGCACCTTAAATTAATGTCATAGATTAGGAGTGCTGGAGCAAATAAAAGATAAATCAAGAAGGTCTCAAGGGATTTATCTGTATCCAAGAGTTTTGCTAAAGTGCAGATTTCACTGCAGAAAAAGTTGGGCCTCAATTTGCCCATGGAAGGAGAATTGTTATTATAATCAGTGCATTAGTTCAAAAGAGGTAATTCTCCACACATTTGAGTATATTTTTAAATTGGCATTAATACAACATCATTGTTCTCTTCACAACATATTGTGCAGAGTCTCTCCTTACTGTTTTGCAAAGCTGTCTCCTTGAAAGGTAGGAATACCTTAGTCCCAAACTTGCCCAAAGCAGTTAATTCACTTAGTTTTTTATTTAACTTTGTCTCAAGTATTAAATGTCACTTAGAAAACAAATGATTAAAATACAGAGAAATAATCTTCACAAATGGTTTAATGGCCTCTTCATTGCTTTTCTTCGTCTTTGTAATTGGAAACACAAGTCAAAGATTAGAAATATAGAAAACACATACAGCTAAAAGTTATTTGTTACGAAGAATTGTGGAGCATTATGAGATTATTCAATATGAAATAGCCAAATATCTCTGAATACTGGAAGGTTTTAAGTTTACATTTTAAAATAAATGTGTAAGGAAATGCATCTTGTCCAAGTTTGATCTTATGATCCAGGAAGCTTGAAATACTTTTGATGGTTCAGGATGAGTTTCTCTGAAATTCTTGATTGAACGACAAATCCTTCCTGAATGTCTTCTAATTTTTCAAGTTTTACAGTTTGCCCAAAACATCAAAAAGACTATTTATAATACTTAAATTAGTTATCTTCTATTTCGACAAAAAGGTAAACACCAAGAGATGTCATGGCAGAACAAAGTGTTGGAACAGAGGATTTCAAGGCGATAAGTGAACCAAACAAGTATGAATCCCTAATATGAGCTTTCCAATTTTCCAATGGTCTTCAAATCTCTGTGCTCCCTTTCTTTCTTAGTGTACTTCCCAGGTTCAGAGATAGGAATTCAACTGAAAAACAAGGTATGATTACGAAGAAGCCAAGTACTTGTGTATCCAAGTAGGTCATACTGGTCATGAAACACCAGCAAAGAGAATCGTGCCGCTGCTTTCAATGCAATTGGGTGTCGGCTCCATTCACACATGGTTCTTACCACGCTAAGCAGCCAGAATAATCCATAGGGGCCATGCAACCTCACCATAAAGATGAAGTCGGGGTCCATGTTCATCCATGTGTAGCCGTCTCTGTCAAAAAAGCAGAGAGAACAGGGAGAAATTAATCATTAATCATCTTCAAAAATGTTTGTCTTTCTTCTGTAATAAAGGAACTTAATTATCATCATAACCTTGTATTTACTGAAAAGTTACACTATGACTTTGCTCCATAGTTTTAGTTAAAGAACTGGAAGATGGAGCTTTGCTTCAACAGAATTGCTCTATATATTTTAAAACCAATGATTGTATTCTCAATCATGCTATAATCCTCCCCCTCTCTGTTCAAGAATATGCATTTTAATTTCTAGGGTGTAGCTTCATTTCTCATTATTTTGTGAATATAAAGTAAATATTTAAGTTGGATTCTAATCAAAGCCAAATGTGCTTCAGTGCTAGCAAGTGAAATATGTAGATTCACACCCCACACAAGTTCCCCCTTTGTGTGGGAGGGACAGCACTTGATTGGCACAGAAAGGAGATTTCATATGCTTTCTCCTAGAAGCCAATTAAAAATTCCAGGTATCTATAAAGCTCCCATTTTGTTGCTTTTGCTTAATCTATCAGCTTATTCAACTCTGAACCTAGAATTCAAAATCTTTTAAAATACTGATTTTTAAGAATAAGTTTATGATTTTTAATTATGAAAAGAGTGCTATTTAATAACTTTTTCAAAAGTTGATGTGAAATCATGTAGTATGCAAGCTAAAATGTCAAAATTGTTCTCTTACCTCTCTTCCCTTATTCTGATCTCCACTGTTAATTGCTTTGAACATATCCACCCACATTTTTATGTATATATTGTTTTACAGCAGTGAGATCATATAATGAATATAACTGCATACTCTTCTGTCTCATTTTGTAAACAAATGGCTGCATAGTATTCCATTTTCATTCATTTTTCAACCAAATCCCTTTTAGTGGGTTTTTAGATCCCTTTACCTTTCCCCTGCAGCAAATATTATTGAAGTAAATATTCTCAGATATATTATCTTTGTACACTTGTATGCATCATTCTGTATAGTAAATTCCTCAGAGTGCAACTTCTTATTTAAGGTTTTTCCAGAGCACACACCCACAGCAGTTCATAGGTGTGCCTGAGTGTTCACTCTTCACAGGTCATTGTGAAACCCTTTCTTCATGACCTTTTTGTGATACTTACAACTATTAGCCAATATTCAACTGGATTTTACTTAGAAAATGGTATTGAAGTTCTAGCAGTGAGGCTTTTTTTATATCCATGTGACCATTACCTCTGTTCTCAAAAGTTCAGGAGCATAACTATTACTTCCTTGACCTTACCTGGTTTATGCCTGTTTTTATAACTTTACTCATTTTTACTGAAACTTTTTGCAAATCAAGAGGTCAGTAGCAAGAATTTTGTGACATTTGTAGATTGGTGAAGAATAGTGATAAAGTTCATGTAGCTAGGCTGCCTGATTTGAGAGTATATCTATAACAAATTTTTGTGACCAAGGTAGAATATACTTATTACATTTAATAATGTACTTGCTGATCTAGTTGGCTGTTTAATACTATTAAACTATTTTAACAAATTGATACAACCTGTAAATATGATTATAAAAACCGAGGGTACAGAAAGCTCATGGAATAAAACTTTCTTAGTTTTATGTGCAAGATCCCTTTCAGTAGGTCAGTGCTAGACATCCCAGCTTATGAAAGAGCTGCCTCACCTTCGCTGCCATCAAGGCTGGGTGCTGGATAATCAGAAGACTCTAGGTGCTCTTCCAGGCCCTTAGCCCTTAGCACCAGGCACACACCACTAGGCGATTGAGTGTAAAACATTGACTCACACTAGGTCGCACCCCTCAAAATTGCCATATCCTAAATTTCTGATAACTGCAGTTCAGATCATGAGGGTCTTAACTCTCTCTGACTCTCACTCTCTCTCTTTCTCTCTCTCTCTCAAACACACACACACACACACACACACACACACACACACTCACACCTCCATTATTTTCTTTCCTATTTAGTCTACTGTTTGAGAAATCCTAGCAAAGTATAGACTGTGGGACTCATTTAAACTCAGGATGCTTTGTGAGACCAGTTCCCCAAGTGACCTTTGCAGCAGCTGTGGGTCCTGAGATTCTGACTTAGAATTCTTAGTCTGGACTGGAAAAATGAAACAATTTGGAGGATTAAGGTGTAGAAAAAAAAACACCAAAAGGCATTTGGTAAAGCAAAATCACTAATTAAATACAACAAGGAGGGAAAAATTAACCTCTTGCTAGAATTTTTTAGCCAAATTATTGTACTGAATGTGGATGTGGTTATTGCTTTCTGATTGATAGCTTGTTTAAATGTTTATAAATCACACTCTATATACTCTTTCATTACACCCAATGTCCAGACATTTTTACTTTTGATTTTTAATTTTGGTGGTATTGGGGACTGAACCCAGAGCCTTTGCACTGAACTATATCCTCAGCCCTTTTTTATATACATACTTTTTTTGAGAGAAAAAGATAGGGTCTAAGTGGCCATCTTAGTTACTTTTTGTGTTGCTGAGACAAAATACCCAACACTCAAAGTTAAAGGAGGAAAGGTTTATATAGCTAAAAGTTTTCAGCAGTTTTAGGCTATAGTTGGCTGACTTCAAGGCAGGTTGGCATGCAAGAGGGGCATCAAAGAGAATCAATAGTTCATAAAGCAGGGCAAACAGAAGGTGGCAAACAGCAAGCAAGCAACAAATGATGACGCTCTTTTTGTTCCTTATCTTCTTATCCAGGCTACTTGCCTATAGGTCAGTCAGGTAGCACTCACACCCAAGGTGGGGCTCCCTTAATCCTCCCAGAACTAGACTAACCCTTCACCCCAGCATCACACACTTTAGATCAAGCCACATCTGAAAAGCCTGCCAATGACTGCATGCAGCTTTGCGGGGGGACATCTAGGATACAAGCCATAACATCCCACCCTTGGCCCTCCAAAGACTCATGTACATCCCTTTATGCAAAAAGTGTTTAGTTTAGTCCATCTCTAAGAGTTACCAAAGTCCTAACAGTTTCAGCATTGACAAAAAGTTTAAGTCTGAGGTCTTCCCTGAGATTTAAGGCAAGTTCTTGTCTGCGAGCCCCTGTACAAATTAAAAGAAAGTCAAACACTTCCAACATACAATGGCATAAGATAAACATTACCATTCCAAAAGGTACATACGGGAATACAAAGAAATGAGACCAAAGCAAGTCCAAAATCCAGCAGGCCAGACCTTAAGTCCTGCAGTTCCATGTGCAGCATCCCCAGCAATCTGTGGCAAGTTGTGAACTCCAAAGGACTTGGGTGGCTCTGCCCCCTCAACACTGCCAGTGGTTGTAGCTCCCATGACTTCTCTCTTGGTCCAACTTTGCTCCCTCCTTGAGGTTTTCCTCAGACTTTTCTGGCCTCTCCAAACTTCTGGGGCCTCCACTGCACCTTCAACTTCATACTCACAGTTTCACTCGTTGCCCTCTCAGGATCACATTGCTTGGCCTCCCAGGCCTTCTTCTGAATTCTGGGTGGAAGCTTTCCTGACCTCACAACTCTTGCATTCTGCATGCAACTAAAACCATGCATGCAGTACCACGTGGATGACATCAGTGTCTGCTGCCAGCTGCAGCAGTAGCCAGGCCTCCTCTCTTGGCTGTAGGGGTCAAATGCCTGGATTGCTAGGCACTCTGAATTTAATCCTGAGAAACAAATTCTCCAGGCTGCCACCATTCTGGAACATGGTATTCTGGTACACTCTTCTCAAAGCAAATTCTTTCACCTTTCCAACTCTGAGGCTGTCCTGTTCCTTGTGATGTTCCCAGGCCATCTTTTCCATTGTTCTGTTCCTTCTCTGCAACTAAATTCTCCTGTGCTCTATGCAATCCACAACTTTGCCAAACTTTTCTGGCCAAATTCATATTTTAAATCATTCTGCTGGACTCTTTACTCTTGATTCCAAACATAAATCTGGCTAAAAGCTCCCAACAGTAGCGATGCCAGCTCCCCAACATTAGACTGTCTTAAAATGTCTTCTGCAAGATTCGTTAGTCTGACACCCTTAATCTCAGACTCAGGCAAAAACCTCTTTTGCCTCTGAACACAAGAATAAAATGCAGACAAACTTTCTGCCAAGGCAAAACACAAATCATCTGGAGTCCAACAGGCAATGTAGTCCTCTTCCCAGCAGAAACTTTCTGAACTTGGTCTTCATGGACAGCGTTTTTATCAGCATTCTGGTCTTCTGACCTTTGGCCAAAATCTCCCATCAAGTATAGCTTAAGGTATTCCTCAGCTGCTTCTTCAGCCAGCATCTCCAAACCTTTCCAAACTCTTCCCACAAGCCAATTCCAAAGGCTCCTGGTCCACAGGCATAGTCACAATAATGACTGTACTGTTGGTAACAAATTCTGTGTTAGTTACTTTTTCTGAGACAAAATATGTGACACACAAAATTAAAGGAGGAAGGGTTTATCTGGTTCAGAGTTTGTGAGAGGTTTCAGTTCATAGTTGGCTGGCTCCAAGGTATGGTGGCAAGGCAGAGAGGCATCACAGAGGAGAAACAGTTCATGGCAGGCGGAGGACAGAAGGGAGAAGGGCTGCATTAGCAAGTGAAAAATAGCAAATCTCTTTCTATCCCTTATATTTTATCTAGCCTACTTACACTTAAGGTGGATAGCACTCACACCCAGGGTTGGTCGCCCTTAATCCTATCCAGAACTGTGCCAAACCAATCAGTGAACTAATTTAGTGATCACACATCCTTGATCCCAATATCACATTCTCCAGATCCAGCCACCTCCAAAAATCACATCTTTGACTGCCTGAGGCTTTGTGGGGACATCAAGATATAAGCCATAATAGCAGCTTAGTTGCCCAGGCTCAGCTTGAACTTGTGTGATCTGACTTTCCAGGGTTCTGGGCTTACAGGTGTGTGCCACCATGTCCAGATCTTTTTACTTTTTGAAGTCTGTCACTTTTAACTTTTAACTGGATTAGTTCTCATACACAAGCTCATAGAACCTACATGACCATTTCAGTATTAGAACTTTTCCCCAGGAAGTGATTCTTTTTTGGGGGACGGGGTTTGAGCCAAGGTCTCCCTTTGTAGTTCAAGCTGGCCCTGAACTCACTACGTAGCCCAAGCTGTCCTTGAACTCATTGCAATCCTACTTTCTCAGCCTCCCAAGTGGTGAGATTACAAGTATGCACCACCACGCCCAGCTCAGGAATTGATGCATGTTACCCAAAAGCAGGAGTTATGGAGAACGAATTTTTGTCCCAGATCTTTATTTATTGTAGTACCATGACTTAAGGACAAAACATGTACCTAGCTAACACTAACATAGTGGTTCAATAAGAAATATGAATCTCGAGAACAAGAATAAAACATTAGTCAAAGCTCAACCACTTCCAAAGCCAACACTGACCTTTCCTCCCTCCTTTTCACACCTTGGGTTGTAGACATACTGCTGGAACTTCAGACACCTGCTCTCTTTTACCCCATAGCCTGGCCCGACTCAAGGTCCTCAACTTGTAATGCAATCACTCCTGACAATTGTTGCTGCCCTTGTCCCTCTTGATGGTGTCCTGAGTAACTTTTTGAATTAGCCAATTTTAGGATGTTGCATACTCCTTTTTAAAATAATTCCATGGCTAATTAATTGCCCATAGCATCTCACATTTAATTTGCATGTCATAAATCTCCTTGAAAACCTATAAGAAATGTTGATTCTTGAGTTTCAATCCAAAGATTATAGTTTAGCAGATGAGACCTTACCAGTGATTTTAATTACCAACAAGCACCCTGGAGCAGTACTTCTCAAATTGCAATGTACCTACAAATTACCTGAAGTCTTATTAAAATGCAGATGATAGTCTGTGTGTCTGTTTTCTTAGCTACTCTGGAGGCTGAGGCAGGATGATCATTTGAACTAGGAGTTCAAGATTAGCCAGGGCAATGTAACAAGACCTCATATCACAAAGTAAATACATAACATGCAGGTTGACTTAGCAGGTCTCAAGTGAGCCTGAGATGCTGTGTTCTAACAAGTTCCAATGTGAAACTGTTTCCACTGGTCAAGAGGCCACTCTTTTAATGGAGAGGCACAGAAAGATTCTGCAGATGATTAGAAACACTGACCTAGACCTGAGGATGAAAGTTAGAGACCCAGCAATGGATATTTCCAGCACATCAAGCCTTGCTGTTTCACCACTGAATTTTTTAACATCCCATGGTGTCCTTACTGCTTCCTAGCCTCAAAAAACTCTCAGTCCTGTCCTTTATCTACTAGTAATGTTGAAATTATATATATATATATTCTAGCAAGCCTGACAGGTATAATTGGCTTCCGTTCCTGCTCTTTGATTACTGGGCAGGGTAAGTTTTATTCAGCTGTTAATGTTAATGAGCCATTGTTAGTGTCTGCCCTATGAAGCCCTCTCCAACTCACCCAGGCAAATTTGAATGTTCTTTGCTTTATATTCAGATAACATCTTGGACTTGGACTCCTAAACCATTGTTTTGAACAATGATCATGTGGATTTCAGTTGTCTGTTGTAATGTTTATCTCCCCCACCTAGCCTTGATTTCTTAAAGGTTGTGGCTCTTTTTATCTTTGTTTTCTAAACTCTCAGTATAGCAACTGGCACTTGAAAGGCTGTAAATAAGAATATGTAAGGTCTTGCAATGAGTAAATGAACACCCACCATGATAAAGTGGAAGGGAATTATCTCCTTTTATCTATGTTCCATGTGTTTGACTCTTGCCTCCCACCTCCTTCTTTGAGTTTCCTAGAGCCCCACTTGCCTGTGCTACCTGGCACATGTCCCCACACATGATTTCAAAGTCAAAATAAAACTTTGTTTACAAAGATTTTGTTTCCATGTATTTCCTCTGCACATATGTCTTTCCCCTTTTTATCTTTCCCCTACCCCTCCCACTTCTTCTACTCTTTTAGACTTTTCTTCCATTACACAATATCAATTATACATTTTAATCCTTATTTACACTTTTACTTTTTCACACCAGAGAAACTATTCCGTATTTAAACATGTGTGACTTATTAATTTCACTCAAGAGTATGGCCTCAGTGTGCATCCACTTAGCTATAGATGACTCTAGTTTCTCATTTTTTATGGTTGAGTAGTACTCCATTTTATTTTTTAAAAAAACAACTTCTTAATCCAGTCTCGAGCTGATGGGGCAATTGGGCTGTTTCCAATTGGCTATTACAAACTGTGCCACTATAAACATGGGTAAACATATATCATCACTGTGGTATGATTTTTTAAATTATTTTGGGAAGATAACCTGCAGGGGAATAGCTGAATCAAATGGGACTTCTAATTCCAGTTGTTTGAGATATCTCTTTATTGATTTCCACAATGGTTGCACCAGTCTGCACTCCCATCAACAATGAAGGGTTCCTATCTCCCCACAACCCCGCAGGCATTTGTTATTGTGTGATTTCTTGATAACAGCCATTCTTTCTGGGGTGAGGTGGAATCTCAGTGTTATTTTCATCTGCACCTCTCAAATGGCCAGTGATGTTGAGCATTTTTTCAGATGTTTATTTGCTATCCCGAATTCTTTGTCAGAGAAATGTCTGTTCATTTCAGATGCCCATTTTTAGATTGGGTCTATATATTTGTGGGTCTGTTTTTTGTTTGTTTGTTTGTTTGTTTGTTTTTTTAGTTCTTTAAATATTCTAGGTAGTAGACCTTTCTCTGAGGAACAGCTGGCTTTGCCCTTTTTTGTTCCTTATAAAGTTTTTACAACCAAATTTACTTTTTTCTTCAATTATATATTTCTGTCTACTTACATTTAAAACTACTGTGTAAATACTCTTTGAGCCTGTGTATATATTAAAATTAAAATATATTGACTTCTCTTCTTTTGTACTTCGCTTTTTTTGCTTGATTCAACCCAAAATTCTGATATTATTTTTCTAACTTATGAGTATTCTACAGCCACATGAACAGCACACTGGTTCATGAAGAATGTTTTCCACAGGGACTTCATTTATCAAAAATAATTGCACAGATGAGGTCAGACCTTTTGTCATCCCCTTCAGAAATTCAGTATCAGAACCAAGAATTAAAGCATTATTTTGAAGCAAGTATTTAAGGAGTATGTACTTATTTAACATTCAACTAATCCCTTCCTAAAAAAACAAATCTTTATGAGACGTACCACACTATTTTCAAGGATTGAATAATCAAGAATGCATTTTCCTTGTTGTCAAAAATATGTCACTTGTTTTTAACCTCTGTGTGCACAGAATGTATTTTGACAACCATAATCTAGAATTTATTTATTGCTCACCTATAGTTTTGTTGTTCTCAGAGAAGTCTTCATATTAACTAGAAAATCAGTGCACTTGTCATTACTGTCAATGCCAAGAAATACTTCCATCTGGAGTACTAAATAGATTTATGAAGGCAGTTTTCATCAAACATGCTGCTATGACCCCAGTGATCTCAAGTGGCTTAGATGTACTTTTTGTCTTTTCAATTTAAATGTATAAATACTCATGACACATTAGAGATAATAATAAACTACAGTGCATCCAAAGAAGAGTTCACAAGAATAAAAACTTGGATTTCTAGTACCTGAAATGTCAAGGTTTTTTCAATACATGAATTTCTATTAGGTTTAGCTCTTTCTCATTTTAGAAATGTACAGATCTCCTCTACACTGAAAACTACAGCACTCTGAAAAAAGAAATCGAAGAGGATATAAAAAAATGGAAAGATATCCCCTGCTCCTGGGTAGGAAGAATCAACATAGTGAAAATGGCCATACTACCAAAACTGTTATATACATTCAATGCAATGCCAATTGAAATTCCAACACTTATATTTCACAGAACTAGAAAAAAGAATCCAAAAATTCATTTGGAACCACAAGAGACCTAGAATAGCAAAAGCCATTATAGGCAACAGTCACATGGCACCAGGTGTAACAATTCCCAATTTGAAACTATACTACAAAGCCACTGTGATAAAAACAGCATGGTACTGGCAAAGAAATAGGCC
>NW_022900917.1:23310011-23393186 GCF_012274545.1 Fukomys damarensis | reverse complement strand
AAACTCAAAAAAAAAAAAAAAAAAAGAAATGTACAGATCTCTCTAGGTAAATATTAGGTTTAACATTTCTCTCTGCTTGATTTCAACTTGTAATTTTGGGATCAATCCAGTGCTCAATACTTTTCATTTTAATCATAATATCCAATACGCTGTTTCTCATAACTGAACAATGAAATAAACATGGCTTTTGCTCTTTGTTTGTTTGGGTTTTTTTTGTTTTTTTGTTTTTTTGTGTTTTTTGTTGTTGTTGTTGGTGGTTTTTTTTGGTACCGGGGATCGAACTCAAGTCCTTTCACTTGCAAGGCACGCCATGGAACCACTTAACTAAATCCCTGGCAGGCTTTTGCTCTTTGAAAAACATTTTTGAAATTGTTTTTTAAAAACCACAATAAGAACAGTTCTGTGGCCAGTCCTGTAGCAGGTTTGTGACATCACTTACTCTTAACCTGGAGAGAGCTTACCATCCTTAATGGTTTCTCAGAAGAAGCAACAAAATGTAACTTAACATTTTTTTCTAAAACTACTACCCTAAGGAGATCTAACAATTTACTGTCAAGAATGATTCTTTAAGAGTAAAAGAATGACTTTTTAAAAATGTAAACATCCTTGTCAGTAGTTCCAGATTCATTTTGCTCCATTTTTGTAAGAAAGAACTTTGTTTCATGAATGATGGTAACCCTCTAGAGTTTCTTTTCTTTTCTTTTTTCTTGGTACTGGAGATCTAATTTGAGACCTTGCGCTTGAGAAGCATGCGGCTGAACCACTGAGATAAATCCCCGGATAGAGTTTCTTTCCCTCTTTTGTTTGTTTGTTTGTTTGTTTCAGATGACTTCCTTTCTAACATTCATTTTATTGGTACAATTTAATGTACACAGCAGTCACATTCATCTAAGGGAATTTGTACCTGTACGTGGTGTATCTTGATTCCTCTTTTTCTCCCTCCCCTCCCTTCCACCCCTCCCCCCTATTTACAAAAGCTTTGTTTCCATTTTTTCCTTCATTTCCCTTTTTCCTTCTTTCCCCCCTCCCTTCACCTTTTCCTTTTCTTTTTGAAGAGTTTCTTCCTATTTCATGTTATGTATTATATTTTTTGTCCTTGCCTTAGTATCATTTGAAAGACTTCCATTTTTCATTTATAGCTGACATTCATTTTACTCAGTTATTAAATTATCAGTTGATTTTTGGTTTTATGATTACCTATATCCAAAAATAAATGTATTTCAATATTTTAACTTTTCAGAGTATTTTTCCCAGCATTTGGGCGAGTATGAGAATGTCCTGGCAGCACTTGAAGACCTAAACCTCTCTATCCTGAAGGCCATGGGCAAAACAAAGAAAGTAAGGAAATGGTGATGTTTACTTTCTATAAAACTCTTCTTTGAAAAATATGCTATTGGAAATTATGCCTATTTTAATGTATCATGAAAATATGTGTTGCTTTTTATAGATGTATAATTATATACATTTTACAATTTGTTTTTCTTGTATTGAATGAGCTATTTTAGTTACTCATAGTATGACAAACACTATGCTGCAGAGATTGCACTTTGTTCTGATGAAACTGTTCAGGCCGCTGTCCGTCTGATGGGGACACAAGTGTGTAAATGAGTAATTCCATTCCAGTGTGACAGAAAGAAGTGGAAGGCAGGACACCTAACTCACATAGAAGGGCTTAGACAGACAAGATCAGGTGCATTCAGGGTGGTCTGGCTGTAGACCACACTGAAGGATTTAAGGAGAAGGCCATATCATTTTATAGAAAAAAATAAAGAATTGTCTAGCCCTCTATCTTTATGGAGTAGTCAGAGCCGGACAAAAGGGAGATAGGAGCAGTATACGCAGAGGCTGAGCCAACAGGGGCACAAGCACTCCAGGAAATGAGAATGAAAAGGAGACTCGTGTACAAAACCAAAGGCTGTCATCATGTGAGATGAAGGTGGGGCCGAGAGGAGCCACATCTTTCATGATGTGTACTATAGGCAAAGCTATATATGAGCCTGCATCCTAAATGCGAATAAGCCAGCAAATGCACTCTTTTAAAAAAAAGATCATGTCATAATTAGCTTGGAGTTGAAGTGAGGATATAAGGGGAATGTTCACTTTCTTTCCAGAGAGAGGGAGAGAGAGAAAGAGAGAGGGAGGAAGCACACACCAGAGAGAGTTAGTTCTTGGGAATTAAAATGAGAGTGGAAATAAATATGCAACAGGACTTTGGAGAATAAAGTTTAGAAAGTCTCCCCAAATGTAAGGCAAAACAGAAGATCAAAGCATCAGTCCAGAACATCCTATACCCAAATAACATATTACAGAAAGACAGAGCAAGGAAAACAAAACAAAACAAAACAAAACAAAAAAGGATCAGAAAGTGTTTTCTCTAGATTTCTTCAGGAGAATTTGGAAACTGCACAGTGACCTTGTCCTGTGGGAATTTCTCTCAGGAAATAGTCATTTAAAAAAATCTCCATTGGATTTGGCTGGCTTCTTCTCATTCTTTAGGTGTCATCTTAAATAACATGGACTCAGAAAAATCTTCACTGATTACATATCTAAAGTCGTCTCCATTGGAGTATCATTTGGTCCATGCTAATAATTATCAAAATAAGTGAACATATACATTTTTCTTTCTTTCTTTCTTTCTTTTTCTTTTCTTTTCTTTTTTTTTTTTTTGGCTGTAAGGAGTTAGAAGAGCTGGTGCGGGTTTTTTTCTTAGTTTAACCTGAGCCTAGCACAGGACCTGACAAAAAATGCACTCAAAATATTGACTGATGTATTAAATAAATGTATTAATTAATGAATATTCATATGGCTCCAAAAGCTTTGCTCCTTAAAGAAAATTAGCTCCTGAGTTTATCGAAAATTTGTCCACATTTCTTTCAATAGGCAAAAAAAGGAAGGCATATAATCTTTCTTATAACTATGTAATAACAATACATTGTTTTTCCTCAAATTGATGCAGTGAGGCTTTGTAGAGCTTAGACTGAAGTCTGTCTATTATTTTGATCTCCTTAATTTACAAAATCTATCTTGATATTGACCCATAAAAATGAATTTGATTCATATGATCATACTGCTTAATCAAAGAAAACATGCAACTTTGAATTTTTAGAACATGGGAAAAAGAAATGAACTGATAGAAAATAAAATTAGAAACAATTCCTTAGTGTGACGACTCAAAAATGAGTGAAATGCAGGATTTTTATATTTTTCAAGGTGCTGGTGAGCTGATATCTTCCCCTTACTGACTAACACAGTGAAGCTCTCTGAGAGAGACAGCCAGCATTTCTTTTCAAGAATCTTGGTATATTTTTACTCAGATGAAAAGTTCTGTCTCAGTGGGAAAGGCTGATTATTCCAGGCTTTTATGAAAAATGAAATACAAGCTATTTGTGGTCTATCTTGACTGACAGTACATCTGTTTGCTGTGTCAGAGAATAGATAAAATGGGTTCTAGCTGCTTGACTTAAACCCCAGAAGGTGACTTGGGACAGATAAAGCATGTCATTATTATTTCATTTCTCCTCCTTCTTAATCGCAGCCTTTCAAGAGATCCTCCAGGGATACATGGACTATTTAATTGCTTATTTTTCTGCCATGAAACATGGTATGTCAAATTCCAAATGGTCATTGGAAAGCATGAAGGTAACTAAAATCAGAAAACACACACACACACACACACACACACACACACACACAACTATGTTTGTCAATCAGTTGAGACTGAGCACAGCTGAGCCTCCGTTACTTTTGATTCTTATATCCTGATGGCTTCTCTCTCTGGCATCTCTAGACTCCTTCACCTCAGTCTCTGCATCTCTCCTCTATCCCTAGTTTTTTGTGTTTAGCATCCAGGATTCCTTAGGCTTCACATTCCTTTAACATTTAAAGATTACAGTCTTTGTGTTTATAAGTCTTACAAAGAAAAAGAAGAAGACTCGCTAATAGGTTTCTTCGTTTCAATATGGAGAAAAGATTATTAATTACTACATTCTATGCAGGGTTTATCTTGAAACAAAGACCTTTCTTTCAGGCAACATATCAGAGCTGAAATAATATCAAATATGGCATTGAAAAATAACCTCTTAGATTACATAAAATAAGAATATTTATTTTTTATTATAGTTTCATCATAATCCTTTAAGTGTGGATTAAAAGTAAAATGAAAAAAATAATTTTGGGCTTCAGAATAACCATAAGAAAACACTTTCCAAAAGCTTGGCATCTCCTTTGTATCCTGAAGTGATCTCTCTTTTATGTAAGAGTGTTTAGGGAAGAAGTAGAGACTGGGCACAGGGGAAGGAGGAGAGAAGCTTCTTTAGGTTTTATCTTTGACCTGATAGGCGAGAAGAAGCTGAAAATCTTTCATGCAGTCTTGGCCTGATTTCTTTGCTCAGCACCTGATAAAGGGGAACCCAAGTTTCTTGCAAAGATCACTCAGTTAAATCCTGAGGGGCATGGTCCTGTCAGAGGGAAGCCATGCTCTGCTGAAAGTCTCTGCAGTGCCTACTGACTCTGAGAGTAAGAATATGAGGGTACAGGGCTCAGTGGTGCCGCAGCCTGCCTGGCAAGTGCAAGGTCTTGAGTTTGATCCCCGGTACAAAAAAAAGGGGGGGATTATAAAATAGTTTATTTATTGAAATCATAGAGAGATATATCTGAATTAAGTAATTCTCATTTTAAATGTTTAATTTAAAATGTCTGTGGTTCCATATTGAACATATTACAAATATAGCATTCCAAGTTATAATCATGATGCACAAAAATTTTTCTAGTTTTAGATATCTTTGATTATGATTGAGAGAGAGGGAGAGAGGGAGGGAGGGAGGGAGAGAGAGATCACACTGAGGGCCTCATGGATGCTAGTTAAGCAAGTCAAGCATCCTACCACTGAAACTATACCCCCAGCCCCACCTTTGGGGTTTGAGACTGTTGAACTTCTCAGAGTTCAGCTGTGGATCAGCAAAGACATGGAGAATTCCAGCCTTTGTATTAGAATTAGAATTATTTTCATGTTTTTTTAAAGACAAATGAAGAAGTAGTTGCCCAGAGCTCAATGTAGGACCATGTGAAGACCATGTGAAAGGAATTATGGACAGGAGCCCATGATAATAAAGGCTGAAATGGTCCTTAAATACTAAAATCAAAAGATGAAAGTACATAAGGAAGTTCTAGCATGGAAATTCAAATAGTATTTAATACATAGTTTGTTGGCATCTAAGAAATAGATGAAATTCTAGTGAAAAAATAAGAGATATTAACATCCCACATCAAGCAATATTTAACTTTCTACTTTTTAGAAGAGTGAAATATGTTACTCAAAAAATGCTAATATATTTCAGAGCAATAAAGCCATTGGTGGCCTTCTGAGCTCTAGATAGAATTTCAAAGCATCCAAATAGGAGTCTATTTAATTTTTTGCCTCAATAGCTGATTATTCTAGAACTAATTCTTGAATAAGCTATCCTTTGTCCATTCCCTTAAAATACCATGTTTAACATTTTCTGAATATTTATGATAAATACTAGTTTTATGTCAAGGTTCACTATCTTGTCCCACTGACAAAACAATGTCTTCCTATATCATTGACATATTATTTGAATTCTTGAATACTTAGGTATACTTGAAAATGTGAAAGTGTAAGTCTTCCCTCATCATTCTTCTTTCCCAAATATTTTTCCTTTTGTTTGGCCATTTTTTTTGCATAAGTTTTAAAATTGGGTTTTTTTCCCGTATCTATGGAAAATTTCATTTAATATTTCACTGGATTATCATTAAATTTTTTTCAAGTCACTTTGAGAAAATTGTAATCTTAGCACTATTACCCCTTTCTTTTCAGGTGGGCCCATATTTCTGCATTTATTCAAGTTTCCTTTTATACCTCATTTAAATTTTTAACAATACTTCATAGTTCAAAACATTTCTTGTTAAATCAATCCATATATATTTTATATGGTATTGCACTTATGAATGATCTCTCTATCTTTAGCTTAATATTGGTGGGATATTGCAAAATGAGTGGTTTTTGTACACATATTTGTTCCATCTGTGATATGCCATTTGTTTTCCTTTGCTAATATCCCAGGTTTGAGCACTGAGATTTTAAAAACCAACCACCAGGAGCCAGGGACTTAGCTCAGTGGTTCCATCACCTGTCTCGCAAGCACAAGGTCCCAAGTTCGATCCCCAGTACTGAAAAAATAAATAAACAGACCAACCACTTCATCTGTCTCCCAGAGAAACTAATCTATACAGTCTTTAACCTCGTGACTGATCATCACCACTTTTCTGATTTGAACTCTGAAGCTATGCTATGTCTGCTGTGTTCTATAAGGATTTTAATTCTATTTCAGTGCCACAGACAACAAGAAATTGTGACTCAGCACTTTAAAGTATTATATTTTAGAGGAATAAGATCATTTACATGATACAAAATGCAGCTTGTAAGTCACAAAATACTACAAATGTAAACTTGTAAAACGTTACTAGATTTTTATGTATTGTTATCCAAAGAGAAAAGACACAGAAACAATATAACAGTGAACAAATAATATATTAAATCAATTGCTAATTCACTGACAAGGGTAATAAATAAACTTGATGTTCCAAAACAGAGAGATCAGTGTGAACTGAAGAGTCAGCTGAAACTTCAGAGTAAAATTCAAGTGAGTCTCAAAGAATAAATGGAATATAATAAAGAAAGATAAAGGCACCTGCACATAGTGAGCTTTCTCTGTTTTTTTAAGAAGCCAGTTTTGGAGGCTGATTCTTCTAGAAAACTGTTTCGGGTCCAGAAAAGCTGTAGTTCTGGAAGGATAGGGTCAGGTCACTGTGCGCTGCAGCATGCAGCATTTCACTGAGTTAGGGTTTCTCCAGTGAGTGCATAGGAACCAAGCAGTGGTCTTGCACATGATCTTTACTTGACTTGATTTAAAATAACTGAACAGTTTCCTGGAGATGTAGCTCAGTGGTAGAGCATTTGGCTAACAATACATTCCTAGACTTATAATTAGAAGGCCCAAGAAAATCTGTGATATACCTTGTGGTTTAGACAAGGTCCCCATTAAGTCACTTTTTTATGATAATTTTGTATTTCATACAATTTCTCCCAATACCCTCAACCCACTCCTCTTCCCCACACCCTAAACAGAATTAAGGTATAGAGAGAAATTATTTTTGTTCTGTGCCATGTACCTATGACTTTGAATAGCTCTTTATTTCTTTCCTGGAAATCTTTTTCAATTTTCTTAAATCATTACATAGAACATCTACATTATTAATAAAAAAATGGAAGTAAATTTTCTGCTTAATGAAGTAATGAGTGCAGAGTGCACTGTTTAAGTTAAACAGAAAAGCTGGTTTACTTTACCTAAGGATATAGTTCCAAACTAGAGTTAATGGAATGAATTTATAGCCCCATTTTTAAAGAACTAATCTTTGAAGTATTAAAGGCTAGAATTGGGAAAGAGAAGTTAATATAAACTTTCATGGAGCCTACACAACACGGCATGTCATTCCTTCTGTCATGAAAATCCAATTTGATATGACTCATTTCTTTTGTCTGAAGTAGGGAGGGAGATTAAAAATTGGTCTCTGTTGTATTTCTCAAATCTGACAAGCATCAATTATTGTCTTGTTGAAGGTGTTCTTTCTTTCGGGTTTGCCATTGTAATTAAAAAATACTAAATATCGTTGGAGGATTAGTTTTCCCAAAGTCATTATTTTGGAAATACATTCAAAAAGAAAATGAATGTATGCAAAACTGTCTTACAGGTGAGGCTACAGGACAGGAGAGCTCCTGGTGTGTGTTATAGCCCCTTTGAAATGATTCATTCGGTGACCTTCAACTGTGTAGTAACACAAGAGATGTAGTTCTGGTAGCCTTGAGGTTTATTAAATGACCTGGGATCTCAGGAAATCTGTCTTAAAAGTTTCTGTAGACTTGAACAAACTTCCATTTGACTCTCTGATTTACATCTTATTCATTTTCATCAACTGTCCTACAAATGATTGGGCTCTGAATGTATGGGATGATACTTTCATTAGTTGTGCATGGAGATATCAGAATACTAATACATATGTTATTTTGTGGAATTGAAATACCCAGAAGAGCTTTTAGTTTTTCTTGTCAAACCATCATCAGATTCATCATCATCGTCATCCTCATCATCATCATTATCATCATCATCATCAATTCTAATATAGCTAGTATTTGTTGGGTTATCACTACTTACCAAGCACAATGCTAAAGATCTTTATTTTGGTATCATATTTTATCAAATATTTTATTAGGTCCCATAATTATCTCTGTAAGTGTATGGATCAATAGGCAGGGTAATGCAAGACTGTCTGCAACACAAAGCTTTAAACAGAGTTGCTAGGAATGGTTGAAACCATTTGCGGCAATAGAAACTAGGTAAGCATCATTTTGTCAAACTAATCTAGAGCGTTATCATGGAGTAGACAATATTTCAATTCAGTTTCTATGGACAAAGACTGCTGGAACATAGTGGGAATGGAAGTCACCTTAAGGAAAAGAAGTAACAAAAACATTGTGCAAGATACACAATGCTTTTCATGGAAACTTGTGGATACAGTGTGTTTCAAGCATGCAGTAGAGAAGGAAATAAAATGATTAAGAGGTGACATGTATATATACCAATTTCCCCAAATGAGTAAATATTATGGATCACAAACATATACTAAGGAGAAATAAACTAAAAAATATAAATAAAGCATGCAGTAATTTGGAATACCTGTGGACAATCATGCTAAAAGGCAAATTGGCCAGGAAATTTAGATTTTAATCATTAAGCAGTAGAGGGATATTGAAAGTTTTTAAACAAAAGAAATCAAATTGGTCACACAATGGTCAGTTAGGAGAACTTTTAAATATACATTCATAGTTTCCGTTCTGTGTATATTTGAGAATTTTATTCAAAGTATTTTACAAATTCTAAAAAGATATTTTTACTATTCTCAACAATATTCATTCCTAAGAAGAAAAATATCTTATCACTATAAATTTCTTCTAAGTTTAAAAAAACATCATTTCTGATCAAATTCCTTGGGAGAGAGTCTTAATAGCTACAGAATGAATTAAGAAAGACAGAGCCAAGTTTGCTGGCATGAAGTGTTTTTCTGTTCAAATATATATTTATACACACACACACACACACATACACATATATATGTATATTTTTTGGTACTGGTAATCAAACTTCAAATATATTTTTACATGATACAAACATAGTGGATAAAGGATAAGAATTCTTGGCTTACAACAACAAACAAAACAGCAGTTATACAAAATGTTCAGAAAATATTTGTGAGAGGATTATTCTTTGTTTTGTACATCAAAACTACAGCTTATGACCTCACATGGTCATATAGTTTTTCTGCTTTATTCTGAGTATCAGTATTTTGATGAAATGATATGAGGTGATTACAGTGTTAATTTATGGGTGTTATCTCTGTTGTGAGAAGGAAACTATTACATGATTGTTCAGTCAAATATGAGCAATAATAACTATCCAATTATACTAACATTTGATATATCATGATTTCCATCTTTTTTAGATTAATTTTATTGGTACATTTAAGGTATACAATATAATGACATTCATCATTGGAAATTTGCACCTTTATATAATCCATCTTGGTTTTTATTTTTTCCCTATTCTTCTGCTCTCCCTTCAACCCTTCCACACCTCCCTGTCTACAAAGACTTTGTTTACATTTTTTCTTATTCTCATATTAATTCCATTCTCTTCCTTCTTTTCCCCTTCCCCTTTGCTCCTTTTCTTCCTATTTCATATTATCTATTTATACCTTTTAGTCCTTATTCATATTTTTAGTTTCCCACACTAGAGAAACTATTCATTATTTACACGTAAGTGTCCTATTTATTTCACTTAAGAGTATCACTTCAATGTACATCCATTTAGCTATAATTGTCTCTAGTTTCTCATTCTTTATGGCTGAGTAGTACTCCATTTTTATTTAAAAAACACACACATTTTCTTTATAAGACTCCCATTGGTGGGCAATGGGCTGCTTCCAAGTTTTAGCTATCACAAATTGTGCTGCTATGGACATGGGTACAGCTATATCACTGTGGTATGATTCTTTTCATTCTTTGGGGAAGATACCCAGCAGGGGGATAGCTGGGTCAAATGGGACCTCCAATCCTAGTTCCATACTGATTTCCACAGTGGTTGCACCAGTCTACACTCTCACCAGTAGTGGAACAGGGTTCCACTTTCCCCACAACCCCGTGAGCATTTGTTACTGGTTGATTTCACCATAGCAGTTATTCTTTCTGGGGTGAGGGGGAATCTCAGTGTTGTTTTCATTTACATTGCTCAAATGACCAGTGATGTTGAATATTTTTTTCATATGTTTTTTTTTATTTATTTCTACTTCTTTGTCTGAAAAATGTCTGTTCATTTCAGGTGCCCATTTTTTAATCAGGTCTTTAAATTTGGGAGATCTGATTTTTTTTTTAAGTTCTTTATATATTCTAGATAGTAGACCTTTATCTGAGGAAGAGCTAGTGAAAAGTTTTTCCCACATTGTGGGTTGTCTCTTCACACTTTTTCATTTCTCTTGCTGTGCAGAAGCTTTTTAATAAGAACACATCAAACTTGTTGATTGTTTGTGCTAGTTCATGGGCAACAGAGGTTTTGTTCATAAAATCTTTTCCTTTGCCAATGTTCTCAAGAGTTCTAACCTCTCTTCCAGCCAGTTTAGTGTTTCTATTTTAATATTTAGATCTTTAATCCACTTTGATTTTAGTTTAGTGCATGGTGAGAGATATGGGTCCAGTTTTAATCTTTGGCATTTTGAAACCCAGTTTTTCCAGCACCATTTATTAAAGATGCTATCTTTCCTCTAGAGACAGTGTTTGGCCCCTTTGTTGAAGATGAGGTGGCTGAGTGTGACTGGATTTGTTTCTGCATCTACTAATCTGTTCCACTGATCCTCAGGTCTGTTTCTTTGCCAGTACCATGCTGTTTTATCACAGTAGCTTTGTAGTATAGTTTCAAGTTGGGGATTGTGATGCCCCCTACCTTGTCTTTATTGCCTAGAATTATTTTTGCTATTCTAGGTCTCTTCTTGATCCAAATGACTTTTTGGATTATTTTCTCAAGGTCTATGAAGTATGTTGCTTGGATTTCAATTGATACTGTGTTGAATCCATATAGCAGTTTTGGAAGTATGGCCATTTTCACTAATTTCCATCTTTTAAAAGAATATTGAATCATTAAATATTATACCTACCATATTTTCTCTGTAACATATATAATATTAAAATGATATTATAATATGTGGAAAATTTTTAAAGAAAAAAGAAATGACCCATGTGACTACCATTCAAAAGACCATTTTCATGTTTGTATTTTCCTCAGATCCTTGATTCTGCCCTTTCTTTGACTCCCTATGTTTGAATAAATCACTCAATCCTAATGACTGCATATTTTAAGACTGCTCCCATCATCTTCTTCCTTCTCACGGGCCATGTTAGACAAACCCCCCCAACCTTTCACTGGGATTCCTCATCACAGACATTAATTTATTATTTTGTGACAAACCATACTTCCACTCCTGTAGGATGAGAAATGTTTTCAGAAAATAAGACTGATCTTTATTTGCCTAAAATCTTGCAGACTCCCCATTGCCCTCAGAAAGAAGTCCTGAGTCTTTGCTTAGCATACCAAAGGCTCACCAAAATCTAAGTTCACCCTTAGTATCTGGTATCCTTGCTATCTTTCTATTTCCATGTCCTATCCATCATCACCTTGTGATTTTAATCAGCCAAACTCAGCCAGTTACAATTCCCTGAGTTCCCAGTAGACTCTCTGTCCCAACTGGACCTTGTCATGTACTGGACCTTCAGCAGAAGACCTTCTTCTACCCTTTTCAAGTCCTTCTTAAGGCCTCCTGTTGTTCAGTTGCTCTGCATCAGGCAGGTCCTAAAAGAGTCCAGGTGATACAGTACAGGACTTAGCTCCTCACTTCTCCTGGGAAACTTCTTAATCCTCCAAGGGAGCATTGTTTGCTCTCGAAACACCTCATGATTATCCCCATATAGCTCCTTTCACTCTTGTCTATCACGTCAACTGTCTTAAAGTGGGCTACAATTTGGGTCTGGAATGTCCCCAGAGACTCATGTGTTAAAGGTTTGGTGACAGCCTGTGGTGCCTTTGGGAGGTTTTAGAACCCTTAAAAGGTGAGGCCTAGTGAGAGATCATTAGATCACTAGGGGAGTGCTCTTGTAGGGGATAGTAGAACCCCAGCCCTTCCTCTTCTCTTTTGCCTCCTGGGGTAAGTGGTTTTGCTCTACTACATGCACTTGCCATGAAGTGCTGCTCTCCCAGAAGAAGCCTAGAAGCAATGGATCTAGTACTCACTTCAGTAACACTCCCAGTAAAATTGGGGCCATGGGTCTACCAGACCAAAGACCGGAACCTCTAAAACTATGAGCCAAGACTAACCTTTTCTCTTTATAAATTGACTATCTGAGGTATTCTTACAGTGTCAGAAAGCTGTGTGTATTAACAAAGTGTATCATATCCCATCATGTTACCAACAATTACCCCTAGGACAAGTTAAGGCACTAAGGCATTTTTTAAAGTATATATTGGGCCCCTGGAGAACAGAGGATGTTCTGCAGGTCACTGCTGATCATGAGTCAACTGGAAGGAAAGAGTGGATCAGTGACCACCAGCCAATTCTGCATAATTTGGAGAGCCAAAGTGGATATATACTCCAAGGAGAAAGTGAGGTGGGAACAGGTTCACAGAATTTCTACTCACAACTGTTTCAAATTTTTGGAATGATTGTTTGTCAAGAGCAATAGCCAAGCATGGTACTTCATGCCCATAATCCCAGCACTCTGAGAGGCTGAGCAGGAGAAATGTAAGTTCAAGCCCAGCCTGTACAATTTAGCAAGACCCTGTCTCAAACAAAATATTTTTAAAGGGATGGGCATTTAGTCTAATGCAAAAGCCCGTGGCTTAATCCCCAGAATCAAACAGGAAAAAAAAAAAAGAGCAATAAAATACTGTCATTGGACTCACCACTCATGGTGTAGAGAGTGTCTTTCTCGAGCCACCATGGATCCCACTGGTGCTGGAGGCAATCAGGGCCCCTAAAAAGAAGCCAGTTGAATCCTGTGGCCATCTGAAGAGGTCTGGAAAAGAGAAAGGAATCGACAGTTTCAATCACAGTGCTCATACAATTTAGTATTTTGTAGAGGATGTTATTTTTTAAAAGTTAAGGTCAGCATTGGGTTTTCTCACAGTTGGATTTTTTCCATAGTCTATTATGTTGAACTTGCCTTTAAGATGGTTTAGATTATGACACCTCTTCAGCTCATGATCTTCTGTTCTGACATTTTTGAGAGCTGTAACCAGGATTATAATGTGGCAGAACATGGTAGGCGCAGGTGAGTAATATTTTTAGAATTTCTCAGAAACAGAAGCCTCTTTTTCATGCTGATAATCCAAAAAGCAGGGAGGAAAAAGAGAAATGCATATATAGCACAAATAGCATATAAAATCAATTGATAACATACTCTTAACATTTCCACTTCTTTCAAAAAAATATTTTAACACTGATAATGTCAATCAGAGCCCAAAATTATTTCCTAGTATGTAAGGCAATTATACTATGAAAGGGTGAAACCATTTTTTATTGACTTGCCAGTTCTGCTTTTCAGTTCTGCATAAGTTATTTCTATATAATAAAATATGGAAAACTGCTGAACATGGGGGCACTCACCTGTAATCCCAGCACTCAAAAGAGTGAGGCAGGAGAATAGCTTCAAGGCTAGCCTGGGTTACACAGTGTATTCAAGCCCAGCCTGAACTACAAAGCAAGACCCTGTCTCAAAAAAAAAAAAATATGGAAAACCATTTTAGAACCATGCAAATCAAGATATATACAAAGATGTCTCTGTAAAGAATAATTTTATATTCAGGTAAAACTTCATTTGATTCATAACCCTGCTCCTTGTCTGTATATATACCATCCTTAACCTCTTAGCCTCCGTTTCTTCTTTTGTCAGGTGTGAATAGTATTCTTCCTTCCCAAAGATGTTGGCAGGATAAAATAAGACAACATATGTGGGAGATTCAGCATTTGTTCCACAATAAGGAGTCACAAAAGACTAGTGATCTTTTTTTACTTACATGATCCAAGTCTCAGCCTTTGTTTGGGGGAGCAATTGATAAATGTGACTTGGCACTTTCTACATATATGAGAGATTATTTCTTAGAACAATAACAAAAATATTTTGTTTCTACAAAGTAGAGAAGAGAATTCAAAAGAACTGCAAACTAATAGTTGAAATAAAAGTTTGGGATGTTCATCTTCTGGAGAAAAATTATAAGTCAGAAATTCACCATCCAGATTTCTTTAAAAAGTGAATCAGTGTGCTTTATGAAACTTCCCTTCATTTTCAGGATACAGATGTAAGCTGATCTATGAAAAGCAAATCAGTAGTTGAAGTACATGGGCTTCTTTCTGGAGACCTTTGGTCTGGCCCAATGCCTAGAAATGCCTGCATTGCCCTGCAGAGTTGACCAAGACACTTCTTATGGGCAGAGACCCATATGGTTGTGTCGAGGCACAAATGTTGTCAATAAAAGAATTATCAAACTCACAAATTAATTCATGAAGGTATAGGGGAATGACTGAAAAGGAAACACGGCTCCTTGTCAGCCATCTTCTTATTAACATGGTCAAAACAGACCACCTACAGTGACAGAACATACACTCCTACAACTGCGTCAGCAGTGCAAAGGCGCTGTGTGGGACCTCGCTGCCAGTTATAAATAGCTCCTGGAGCAGACTCCAGTGCTTCCTGTCCCAAAGGGAAAAGGCAAAGGTAGTCACAACCCCGAGGAGGCACAGATGTCTTTGGAAAAGCAATAAACAAAGTAGAAGTTGTGCTCATGGAGAGGGGCTGCCTCCATCCACTTAATGTAACTGACTTAGGAAGAGCAGCCACTGTGTCAAGGTTCTTGGTGCCAAGAGGAACACAAGGGGCAAACATTAGCCTCTCCTTTCGAATCAAATAAAGCCTTTTTACTAGTGACTGCCCTACTGTCTTGATCACTTTGTTGCAGATGTTTTTTTCACCCGATAGAACAAGCAGTTGCCAGTTTGAAAAAGAGAAACAGACCCTGAAGTTACGTGAGCCCTCTCTCCTGCCCTGCATGGTTTAGTGAAAAACAGCTGGATCCTCAGCTCCTTTGCAAAGTGCAGTACTGTGGGGGACTGGCCTGTGGCCACAGGTAAAGGACTCCCTAGAGAAGTACTGCATGGAGTTAACCTGTGGTGGCCGCTGGGGAGAACTGTTTTTCTCCTTGAATCCTTACTCTCTGCCCCCTTTTATATTTTCTCATGCAAATCAGAGGCACAATTAAAGCTCAATGAGCTGATCATCAGTGGGAGGATAATTCTTCCAAGTTACTCATTTTAGACAAAGTGTTTTGTAGAGTCTATATTTTATGTAGCCTTAGAGACACTTGGTGGATGAGTCTTAAAGAATTAACAGGTAGAAAGCAGCAATACAAGCTCCCTACTTCAATTTCATGCTAAATTTGTGGCAACCTTTTCTTTTCTATTTCCATAATCCTTGCAGAGATTCTTTCAGAAGGTAGTTGAAATGCAAATTCACTACAGTTCCATCACACCTTATCTGCAATTCCAAATTCTAAAACTTCTGAAAACAGAATTTTTTTTTGTTTTTTGTTTTTCTCATTGAGTTTATTGGTACATTTTAGGTCTACAGTACAGTTACATTCATCATTGAGATCTTGTACCTTTACATGACAGGTCTTGGTTCTCATTTTTCCCCTTGTCCCTGCCCTCCCTTTATCCCCTCCTCCCTGTTTTGGTTTTGTTATTGCTGTTGTTGTAAGCTTAGCACCAAAGTACATTTGCTAGGAAAAAAACTACTTTAGTATTCAGGATTTTGGTAAAAGAATATTAATATGTTCATTACAGTGTACTGGTCTAGATCCTGCTGTAGATATAATGTAATATGTGGTATATCTGGGTATTAATTCATTAGAATGTAAAAAAATTCTAAACTTTGAAATAATCTGACCCCACTGGTATTGATAAAAGATTTAATTGTGATGGCTATCTTGTTATGCATAGTATGACAATAGATCTTCTAATTATTTTTTCAGACCATCAGATTATATCCCTCAGTAATTAAGATTCAGTGATATTTTATGTTTAAAAAACAAAACAAAGAAAATTACCAATTATTTGACAAGTTTTTTGCATTTCAAGGAGATTGAATTGCATAGACAAGTGAAAATTAGTCCCTTATGCTCGGGGAAAAAATGTGGATGGAGTTATTTACATTTCAAATATGACACACTTATGGAACTACTATGTTCATGATATGTGTACTGTCATGTAACCAGCAGTGTTTTCATTTATAGGCTTAATTTATTAAACGAAATCAAGGAACTGCTTCACATAAGTCATTGATGACAGATGGGGGAGATGGCCTTGGAAATAATCAATTGGCTTAAAGAATAATTCCTTTTTATACTTGCCATTGCTACATGATTAATTATGTGTTAATTAATTAATTATATTACCTCTTTACAGCCTCTTTATCTTCTGTAATTTTTCATGCTAGTTTTCTTAGTTATAGTGCATATCTTTTTAAGACGTAAACAATATGGCCTCAAAATGATCATAACTGTAAAAATTCTCTTTAATCCAATTATAATTAGGAAAATCCCCTAACCACACACCTCACAATTAGGCTGCATTTTGAAGAATGGAAAAGGTAATCATCAAGCTTAGTGAACCCCTACGAGAGGGAGTTTAACTAGGAAGAAAGTCAAAGCCTTACCCCATACCTCTGTCAGCTCTCACCTCCCTCCTAAGCCACAACTTGAAGCCCTGAGTCCAAATGAAAAATACAGCCTTGTCTTTAGACTTGGAGTAGGATGACTTATGGATGGATATCAATATTCCCTTATTTCACTGAGACCAGACATTACATTATCTCTTTAGAGACTTGTAGAAGTGCAAAGTGTAAAAAAATGAACAAACTGAATATGTGTGGCCACCTTTGAAAGTTCCCAGAAGTCCAAAAACGTCAAAAGAAGTAGCACTTCTGCCTTAGTGAGGGTCCTCTGGAGGAACAATAGGAAAATGTATGTATAATTACAAAAGGGGATTTATTAGGTAGACTTGCAGAATCAGAGGTGGAAGAATCCACAGTGGCCATCTGGGCTGTGGGGAGCTGCAGGATCCAGTAGCTGCTCAGAGCAGAGGATGGAAGCCACAGAACAAGAGGGGTCAAAGGTGTAGCACTAGTTCAAGGTCAAAGGCCTAGAAGCTCACTGGAGAGTCACCAGTGTGAGTTTGATTTGGAAGGCTGAAGAAACTGCAGCTCTGCATCCAAAGACAGTGCCAAAGACTGGAGCTCTTCAGATACAGGCACATGTCTTTCATCCTTTCAGATTTCTTCTTTCTAGGCTATAAGTCTTTTGGTTGGTGCCATCCACATCCAGGTTGAATCTTTCCCTCTCGGTAATGGCCTACATGTCAGTAATCCACAGACACACTCAGAACTTGCTTTATGAATCTGGTAGGCTTATATTAATCCATTCCAGTTGACATCTTAACGGTCATAACCTTCCAGGGAGTTCTTCAAAAATGGAATCAACAGTGCACAAGGTTTGCTTATCAAAGTGTCCATGGAGGGTAGAGGAGAGAGGGAGC
Source organism: Fukomys damarensis (assembly GCF_012274545.1). Lineage (NCBI taxonomy): Eukaryota > Metazoa > Chordata > Mammalia > Rodentia > Bathyergidae > Fukomys > Fukomys damarensis. The sequence continues at coordinate 23,375,426 of NW_022900917.1, read as the reverse complement.
TGGAATAATGGGCAGATACTTCAGATGTATGTCTTGTACCTAAGAATGGAGAAGTGATGCAAGTTGGGCCGGAAAGAGCCTTGGAGAAAAAACTTGCTAGAACAATGGGGCCTCCCATTAGAAGAGTCCCACACTGGGCAGAAGTGGACCCGATCCAAAATCTCCATGATGATAGTCACTGGGAGGAGTAGCCGGAAGAGGATGTAGCTTCAACAGGAACACTACAGAGGAACCCAAGGAGTGACAGCTTAAACTGTACCTTAAGCACCTTTCCTAGCAGGTTCCCTAGAACCTGCACAGCTACTGCAGTACCTAACATGTACCAGAAGGTGATAGAGAAGACTAGAAGAAGATTCGAGAATCCTTGAAAAATCACCTTTAAAGATTCTTTTCTTTCACTCTCAAGGATCCTTCAGTCTTTTTTAAAAGTTTTGAAGAACAAATGTCCTTGGGAACAGAAAGACCTAAAGTCTTCGTGAATGAATAACTTAATCTATTTTCTGTTGTTACACAAAATACTCCAGTCTGAGTAACTTATAAAGAATATAAGCTTATATAGCTTTTGGTTCTAAAGGCTGGATAAACCAAGAATATCTTCTTTGCATGTGGTAGAGCCTCCTTGATAGGGCAAAAAATTGTGGAGGGCATCACATGACAAGCCAGGGCAAGACCAGCTCTCTTTTCCTATACTAATGCCATCGTAAGGGCTCACCTCACAACTTTATCTAATAAGGGCTTGGTCTCCAAATACAACTAACATATATATGATTTTGGGGATAAAATTTCCAACACATAAACTCTGAAGGAATACACTCAAACTATATCACAGAAGATGGCTGAAATCTTGCTAAGAGCGAAAGGATAGGACTCAAAATTTGTCTGAGCTGGAGGAAGGTGAGAAACTCTAGGACCCAGAAAGGGGATATAAGAAGGGAATAGTGATGCACTCAAAACAAATCACCTGCATATAGCCCTGCCACACTTGGTCAGATGCTCAAATCTTGTCCTTGACATATGTAATATTATGTAGCACAGTTGATTTTGGTATACGTACATTTATTGTGCCTTGCTTTGACTCAGAAAGGTTGATAGTGCTTCCTTCTTTACCATAGTGAACTCATAATTCAGATGGATTCTTTGTGATGAGGCTAAGCATGATGGTTGCTAGAATGTTCTACAATTTTTCTGGGGCCCAAGTTGGGCAGTGGGTAAGATAGGAAAATAGCTCTCCTTCTCCAGAGTTAGATGCACAAGTACAATAAAAAGTACTGCTGGGCCGGGGATTTGGCTCAGTGATTCTGCCACCTGCCTTGCAAGTGCAAGGCCCCAAGTTTGATCCCCAGTACAAAGGATTGTTAAGCCAGGCTGTGTGACACACACTTGTACGCCCAACGTTCTGGGAAGCTGCGGAGGATAGTAAGTTTGAGCCTAGCTTAGGCAATTTAGTGGCTTGGCAAGTGAGATCCTGTGTCAAAATAAAATATAAACAAAGAGCTGGGCATGCAGTTGGGTGTGCAGTCCTTGGGTTCAATCATCACCACAAAAACATTGTCATTGACTATGCATTGGGGAGACTCAAAGAGCATATTCGTGTTTAATGCAGTATTGTAAATTCATCCTCTTTGAGCAGAAGAATTAAGCCTATCCCCTGTCTTTCTCTAAGAATCTACTTAGTGTTTCTGTATTTTCATTATTAGAATTATTTTGTAATAATTTATTTCATTAAGAAAACAAATAGTTGTTCAAGAGCAAAGCAGCCGAGCTTGCTCCTTATGTGATGAAATAGGGAGATTTGGATTATGTTGAGTGACAAGAGACTCATTAGCAGGTTGGCCATGAATCTGTTTTCTCCACATCCTCCTGTGGATCTTTGCCAAGGCTCTACAGCAACAAGAGAAGGGTGGAGGGGCCATAAGAAAATAGCTTCCTTCTGGAAAGAAGAGGAAAAATGGTCCTTTGCTTCCCAAGTGAACCAGTAAACATAGACTTGTTTGGAGTGGAAACTGAGCCCGTGTTTCCATTTCACAGAGTTGTGAACATGAACACAGAAGGGTTGATGGACTTGCCTGAAGTCACATTAGGAGTTCATGGTCAAGCTTGTCACTTAATATAAAATATTATCCTCTATAAGGATTAAAAACTGTTGTTCAGAACTGAGTAGAAATTCTCAAATTAGTTCATTCCAGTCCGATCACCAATCCTCTATCACAAGGCTTCTTCTGAGCATAATAAAGATTATCACTATAGCTTCTAGGTACCAGGTTCTGTATCTGTTGCCATGGCAAAGGAACAAAGTCAGAGCCTCTGATTAAAATGAATGTTTTTGTAAGAAATAATCAAGATCTCTGTCAGGGTTTCATCACTGTCTTATAGTATCTTTGACTTTACATAGGTCCCCAATCCTGGAGCACAAACTGTCTAATTGAAATTTGCTTTTTGTTGTTCATATCATAAGAGGATTAATTTTGTTCTATCAGAGTCTTGATTTTTTTTGAATAATGTAAATGTACTTTAATCATTCTAAATATTTCAATGTTTTGATTTCAGTGATTAAAAAATAGACTGATAGTGAGGTTATAACTTACATTTGTGATCTTTTAAAATCTAAGGTTTATCTTTCAACATTAGTATTTTTTTAGTTCAGTGTATGACACAGAAGCCTGTAAAGAGGGATGCAAAATTATTAAAGCAACATGGATATAGTCATTCCAGCACAGGACCTGATAAGTCTTTGCCTAAAGGCTGTAACTTTTCTGAAAGAAACCTTCTGAGGATGTTATGATTTGTCTTTTTACTCAAGAAAAACTGAATTTTTGAAATGATGCTGCCTTTTTGTCACTCTCAGCTTAAATAGAAATTCAGCTGCAATTTAGATGATGTTTCCTTTCCTTTTTTAATTGCTGATTTTCAGACCTGAAAGCTCTCACTGCAGCAGTGCTCTTCAGGGCAGTTTTATAATCAGGAGCCTTTGCAGTCAGGGCCTCAGGAGACTGGATCCTGCAGCTCTTCCGGAGATATCAGCCTGGGAATGAATGATCAAGCTGCTCTAGAGATTTGTCTTTCAACCACTTTTTGATAGGAGGCAGCAGACAAAATTCTTGTCTACCCTGGGAGGGCTACCTGGTCTAAGCCAATATCGTTCATCTGTCTGCACTTCATTTTGGAACTGAGGAATTTGTATGCATGGACCCCTTCTTGCTGATTGCCTGTGAAGTTTGAGTATCAAAATTCTGACACTCAATTTTGCTTTCCAGTTCAAGAGACTAGTCATGTACAAACTACTAAAATTATGTTGCATCTTATAATTAATAGCATTTTGTATTTGATGAAATATAATGTTTTTGCTGTTTTTAAGGTTTCCCACTGGAAAACAGATTTTGCTTATTAATTATTCTGAGAAAGTTGTCTGTTCCCAGGGATATTTTTTCAGAATAACTGGTTGTTCTATTCATAAATGAGCCACAAGGGCAAATTAAATCCAATAATGTGTCAGTGTGCATATATTTACTAAGTAGCTCTTATTTTCCCCCACAATAAGCTTTTTTTAAATGCTCATAATATTTTAACATTCAGGGTTTGTTTCTGACCTAGAATTTGTTTAGGTCAGACAATTTGTCATTGAAAACAGAGACACTGAATATGGTACTTTAAAAACGTATCTGTCTCTGACAGACTCAGCAACTTAGACACACTCGGTATAAAACTGTGATTAAAATAGAATTATCCACCTGACACTCACTGTTTAGGAGGAATCAAATGACAAGAGACTGTTATCCTTGGGATACCATTTACTCCAACTCTATCTTATATCTGCTTCCTGAGCCTAAAATGATATTCAGAGAAAGACTTTGAGCAGTAAGGTAGAGAGCAGAGTATTTATGGGGTAGAAACTTTGATGTTATTTTATTATCAACATCAGCAAACATAAAGTGAATCCAATTTATGTATGAATGTAGCTTTGTGCTCTTATAAAGAAAAATATCACATTTATCTCTGTTACACTCCAAAGAAATGCAAGATAGCAGTTAGGGAAATAACATACCAGAGGTGATGAAAGTCACTAATGTGGAAGTGTTTTCAGGTTTTCTCAGCCTCCTACTTTCGGGAAAGCCCTGGATGTTACAGCCCCTATCAGACAATGCCCACAGCTTAAGGATAATGAGGATAGTGTATTTCTACCAGACCAGTTCCTACACATATTGTAACCTTAAATTATAAAATAAAACAAAGGAGAACTATACAAACCAAATGTAGAACCTAAAGGGTATAATGCAAACACTCTTGCAACCACTACCAGATCCTGAAACTGAACTTACCAGTCACCCTGGAAGTCCTTCCATGAGCTCTGGTCCATCCACAATCCCTTCTTTCTCCTGGAAATAAACATCCAACTGATCTGTGCAGGAAAGACTTATTTGCATTTTATTATGGTTTTATCACACAGATGTTCATTCCTAGAAACTAGAGTTTGGCTTATTTTTATATGTGCTAGATCTCTTAATTTTGGGGTTAGCCTGTAATCCATTTTATTTATTTATATAGTTTATCTGTGGCAGAATCTAGAGCGGTGCTCACGGTTTACCCTTTGCTGATTACCTACTCATGGCACCACTTTCCTGCACAGATCAGTTGGATGTTTGTCTCACCTCTGCATTTGCTGCACGTTCTGAATTGAATCCAAGGCTTATTTGACAAGACTACAGCTGGCAGTGAATATCGGGACTCATGTGCAGTCTGCTTGTCTCTGCTTTGATGTTGTCGGCCTCTGATGCTCTATGCCTGGATCAGGGGTCAGCAGACTCTAGCAGCTAGCCAAATTCTGCCAGCCATCTATTTTATATGACCCATCAATAAAGCCAGAAACTTTCATTTAAAAATAATGTACGGCTACTTTTGTGCTCTGTGTTCACAAATGCTGAAATGTGTGATGGTTAGGCCTCTAGAAAAGTGTGCCTGTACTTAGAACTCAGGTATCAGTCTTTAGGTTGCATTTTCTCTGGTCATTTTGCCTGTCTGCTGCTCATTTTCTAACAGATTTCTGAGTGGAGCTCATGGGAACAATATTCCTGCATTTTTGTGGGGAGTGAGGGCCTTTATCTTTAAAGTCACTTCTGCTTATATAAAATCCTCAAATCCATTTTATTTTAAATAGCTTATCTACATTACTACACTTTCTTCTGACATAAAAGAGTCACTTCTGGAAAATTTGGAACCTAGTGGTTTATTTTTTAGCTCATAGGTCATTTGCTCTCTACATCTAGATGCACAAAGAGTTTCTGCATTGTCTTTTAAAGTCCAATACTTTTGTTAAGATATATCTTGAGGTAATTGCTCTGAGTTGATTTTTCTATGTATACAATATGCTTTTAGTACTTAATATCACATATTTTTTTGTTTACGAAAACATTTTTTATTACAAAATTCTAGTATTTGTTCCATTCCTTGGTTAGGTTCTACACTTCTTCCAGGATTCTATTATAAATAAGTTGGTTATTTTGTTTTTCTTTATTTATGTCCTCTCCAATCCCTTTTGTTTCTTTTCTTTACAATTTTTAGATTTAGTTTTCCTCTTTTTCTTATTTTAAGATAATATATGTTTACTTGTTCTTTTGTTCCTCTAACAGAGAATCAATCTCTGAAACCATATTTTTCTTCTAATTGTTTTCTGAATTTTGATGCCTAATTTCTGAGCTTGTACTATGTTGTATTTTTTCATTTCTTAAGTTTTTTTCTTAATGTATTTTTGCTTTATAAATTCTTCCTTACATGTTGATCTGATTATGGACTGTCTTTTTGGTCTGCTTTCATTGTCTGCAGGGATGTTATTCTGTTCTTTATTTCACTTTTTCTTTTTTACAACATTACATAGAATTTGACTGTAGTAATTTTCTGTTGTTACATTTTTAAAAATATGTTTTCCAAGTCTTTCTAAGTTGTCTGTGTTCATAACTGGTCTTCTAGCTTCAACAAGATTCAGATAGTTCTCACGTGGTATTGAACAAATGTAGTAGCAGAAGTGGTGAAAGCCTGCAGTCCTGGCATTCTGAAAGGCCGAGGCAGGAGGATCGTAAATTCCAGTTCAGCCTTTGCAACTTGGTGAGACCCAGTCTCAAAATAAAAAGGGGGGAGTGGTTGATGGGGATGTAGCTCAGCGCAAAGGTACTGGGTATTCCCAAAACCACAAAAAGAGAACAAAAATGTGATGACTTTCCTCTGAGATTCCCTGGCTCTGTTCCTCTCCCCTCCGTTTTCTCTGAATCTTCTTTTCTTACTGCTGTTGTCTCGTCCCGCTCACTTTTGAATCTACTTTCAGCAGATTCTTCTCAGCAGGTCCCTCCTGCCATACCATTAATGGTGGCTAATTTAACTTCAAGAGTTCATAGAAGCTACACAGATCCAGCCCCTTTAAGCCTCGGTAGGATTTTTGCACTCTCCTATTTTTCAGTTCACCCATTTTGAGATAAAACGTTTCTGAGTTTGAGCCAGTGACTATTCACTGGCCACTTTGGAGTCTCTGTTTTCACGACTGTGATGAGTCCTTCTTCTTCCCTTTGTTTCTTCCAAACATCCAGGACAGCAGGCAGTAGAAATCTTGTGGCAGTGAATTTATCCTTAGCCCTGTAATTTGAGTTTGATAGTGCTTTGCTGTGTTTGTTGTCTCCTAGAATTTTTTGTTGTGCTATTTTCCAATTGTTCTGTTTTTGTGTAAAGATTTCAGCTTCTTCAAAACTATGCTACTAATGTGGATATCTTCATAAATCTTCCTGTGGCTATTTTTCTGCTCTCCATCTTCTGTGAGCTAGAACAAGGGAGTGCACCCAGGTGAATAAAGCCACATGCATACATGCTTCAGGTAAAGATCTGAGAAGAAACTAAGAAAGAGCAGTAAAGTCAGAGACCAAGAAAATATTTTGGAAAAACTGTGGAAAATGAGGTTCTGTGTGGAAGACTACAAGTGACAACATTCAGAGAACACAAAGGGGAAAGCAAGGAATGTGGCTCAGATTTCTAGGTTGTTCCCCATGTACAATCTTTGGTGAGAAAAAGATTAAGAATGGAAAAGCTTTTTGATTAACTTTGTAGTTGAACTCCACATTTAAAACTGCACACTCCTCAATCCAATGGGCCAAAGCTTCAATATATTAATGTCTTTATAGAAAAGGTATGGAAGATGTATAGTAGAAAATATATGTGTAAGAAAATTAATCTCTGTGGAGAGCTTACTCTGTGCCAAATACGAACTATGCATTTATCCTAGCAGTAATTCTGATGTAGCCTGTTTTCACAGCAGACAAACCTAGATCTTATGAATTTTGAGCGAATGATCTGTCCATTAGACTTTGTAATACTCTTCCTGCGTTATGGTAATAACAGCCATAAACATTATCCAAAACTATGAGCTACCATACTGTGCACTCTAAATGTCATATTTAATATGATCCTCCAAGTAAGTTTATTATAATTATTCTTATTCACACACAGTTAAGGAAATAGAAAGTGGAAAGGTTAAACATGTTTCCAAGTTCACACATCTGTCCAGTGGCACAGTGTAGACCAGAATTTAAGTGTGACCATTCATCTTCTGACCCAGGTTCTTTATTTTAATCGGTGTATGTTTGCTGTATGTAATGATGATGGGTAGCTTTCATTTGGGGGAACTGGTATACACACACACACACACACACACACACACACGCATTGATAATTTTCAGCTCCTCCTTCCCTACCCTCTCTCCCTCTCTTGACCCCCTTCCACATCTCCAAAAAGTCTGCCTCTCTGTTTCTTACTCTTTCTTTTACTCTTTATTCATATTTTGAGTTTCTCATATAAGACAAACTATGTAATATTCAACTTTCCATGTCTGATTTATTTCACCTCACATTATGTAGACTCAGATTCTTAACCACTCTACTGTTAGATGCCCATGGATAGAACCTGGGTCTTCATCTGCACTATTTTCTCCAGGTTTGGACTTACTGTAGATGTCCCTGTCCTTATGCCCATATGCATTTTTGTAAAATCCCACTTGTTTGAAGAGGACTACTTCCCAGCTGAATGGGATTGCTCTCTGGGTAAAGGTATCCAAGTGGTCATACTGTCCTTGTGCAAGACAGAGGAATGGAAGGAGCCAGAGGAAAAAAGCATTCACAAAGTAAGTCCTAGGCACCATGGCATGAGCCTTATGATAATAGAGTGTGGCAAGATAAAGGCCTTAGATAATATAACTCATTTCTGAAGTATTTTCTGTTTTCAAACTACAGAATATCAAGCTAAAATAGAGCTAAGAGATTGTTTCAATCTATTGGTTAATAATATTTTATTCCAAAATTAGAGCCATGTCTCTTCTCTCGCTGACATCAAGATCTATTATTGCCTTACTCTTTGGAACTCTGCTGACTGAAATTATTTTGATCTCTTATTTTATCATTTAAGACTTCCAACAATGTCTCTTTTTTTGTGTGATAGTGAGTGTTGAATCCAGGGTTTTGAACTGGTACATCCTAGGAAAGGGCTATAGTACTGAGCTACACTCACAGCTCTTTTTGTTTTGTTTTGTTTTTTGTTATTTTTTTGTTTTGAGGCATGCTCTCACTAAGTTGCTCAGGCTGCCCTCAAACTTCTGATCTTCTTGCTTCAGCCTCCTGAGTAGCAAGGGTTACAGACATGTGTCACTATGCCTGGCAACCTCAGCCCATTTTTAAGACAGTTAAGAACCGATTCTTCATTTTTTGTTTTCTTTAAATCATAAATTTGATAGAGCATTTTTCCTATTTGAAAATAAAAGTATGTGCTGTTTTAAATGAAAGTCTAAAAATATTTTTTGAAAGTAGGACATAGGTAATATATGTATGCCAGTTATTATAAAAAAGAAAGTAACAGTTTGGGGAAGGATCCTGAAAAAGAAAGACATAACCTTATCCTTGCAGCATGACGCTTTTTCATGTTGTGGAAACTGGCACAGATTTCTCACACAAGACTGGCAAAAGCCACGGGGGCTTGGATCAAAAGACAGTTAGAAGCAGTACCCCCTGCTAAATGTGATCATTTCTGACCTCATAAACAAGAAGACACTGACACTACATGTCGCTGATTTTATTAAATTCAAGCAGGGTGAATACAAACAAGGCAGTCTCATGCTCTGATTTTCCTAATTAACTCAGATGATTCATAGTGGGTTAATAACTAAGATCTCCTCTCTTCCATCAACCAGATGGGCATAGCTTGCTTACTGAGAAATGATCTGACAATTAAGATGCATATGCAGTCCCTAAGAAACTCGATTTTTGACATACAATGCTCTCAATGCTAGGATTTTTACTTGGATGAATGCTAACCCTGTTCTAGTGCCACAAAACAAAATACAACTGAAATGTTTACATTCCAGGCTTTCCAAAGGCAAAAATGGAAGCATTAATGTTATTTTGTTAATGGTTTCCACCTAAGGATTCATGTAATTGACATTTCTCAATAATTTGAATGAGTGTTATTGGGATAAAAATATAGCATTAGCTTGTATTTGCTCATAATCTCTCTAATGAGTATGACAGACAAAACTATCTGAAATGAAGAGGCAGAATCTGGATATTCAGTATCATCTACACATTTATTGTTTTGTGCATTATTAGATCAGTGGTTCTTTCTGCCAGTCTTTCAAATTCTGTGTTTTGCACAAAAGACACGTGCCTTACACCAGCATATCAATCTTCTGGGGAGTGAGGAATGCAAAGATCTCTTTTTGTACCTTCACAACCAACACATTTGTTAGGAATAAAAAGGGCCAGGCTTTGACATTTTCCAGCTTGTTGTCTGTTTAATTTTCCATCTGCTTCTTTTGCCACTGACTTCCAAAGGAACATCTGCTGTATATCTGAGAGAAGGGAAGCAAGATTGGATTTGTGCCACCTAGGGCTGCAGGCCCAAAGCTTGGGATCCAGAATAAGAGAAGGGAAGAAGCAAACTAACCAATGGTCCAGAAAATGAAATAAAGACAGTCTGTAAAGAGCGGAGCTGTATTTCCCTTTCTTGCAGAGCCCATGTGGCCAAGCAAGCTGGGCTGCAGCATTTACACACAAGGGTGCAATACAGCCCGAGGCAGTGGGGCTTGGTGAGCAGGAAGTGCAGTGCGCAGGGCTCAGACTTTCCTTTGGGTGCCCTTCTCTCCACAGAGTCCTTCACATATTCCTCACACACTCTTTAAGCATTTATGGGGCAGCTGCTGTGAGCCAGTCTTCATTCTGAGCATTCTGGAGGCACAGATGAACAAGACATAATCTTTACCCATGAAGAGCTGAACTAAAATGGGGCAGAAAAACAGTAAACAACAGATTGCAATATAAAGCGACACTCCTATCCCCTGGGGAGGGAAAAGGCGTTACAGGATTACACAGAAGGAAGGGAACCGTGCCTGGTGCTGTGAGGAGGTGGGTTGGTTCCAGGCAAGGAAAGGCTGTGCGCAGCGAAGGTGCAAGAACAGAACCAGAAGGGTGAGTAGGAATATCAGGAAATAAATCCTCTCCTTATTTCCTGTGGGTACCACAGAATATCAAACCTTCATAGCTGACAAAAAACTTCATCTCTCAAAGCAGTTTCCCCACCTAAGTGCCCCCTCAGTGTCAAGGCAGCAAGATTTCTGCCCAATATGCTAACCGACTGGGTTGTGACATTTCATAATGTTATCTGAAGGGTGGCTGGCGGGGATAGCAAAATCTCATCCCAGTGAGGAGGAAACATCACCATCATTGAAACTTCCTGATTCGCCATAGGAAGCAACAAGAAAGCAGCCCGTTGACTTAATTTTAACTTTCCCTTCATATCTAATTTTAGCTGTCAAAATCTTTGTGTGTAAGAGCAACAAGAGCAATGAAATAAATTCTTAGGGTAATAGTTTATCTGTGAAACAATCAGGAAGTGAATGAGTATCTACTGGAGACACAATGAAGGATATAGAAATAGAAGGCAGGACCTTGGTGTCTGAGAAGCCAAAATCTAATTGCAATGACTGGAGTATTTGAATCAGCTAACTAGAAAATGTACACACGTTCTATAGTTCTGACATGACGTGGCAAATATTTAACATTTCAGTGAAAATAAAGGGGCCAACACTATGCTTCATTGCTCAGTAAACGTATGCTTCCTTCGCTTTTCAATGATGTCTATAAAAATAAAATGTATCATTTGCTTTAGATTACTCATAGTGTACACTGAGATTCAGAAGTAGTTGGCATAATCTCTGACTGTGTATTGTCCTTTGTCTTTGTTTTAATAAATTTTAAAAATATGGATTGACAAAATGGAAACAACTATAAAATAAAACAAACAAATTTTTTCTATTAAACATTCTCTTTGCATCTCAGAAGAAATTTGCCTTAATTTTTTAAAAAACACAAATTTAAAAGTGATGTTTTAGTTGGGTGCAGCGGCACTCCCTGTAATCCCAGAACTAGGCAGGCTGAGGCAGGAGGATCTCTGGGCTATATAGTGATTTCAAGGCCTTTCTGAACTACATGGTGAGACCCTGTGTCCAGCAAATTATGTTTTAAATTTTTATTGCCAATAAATAGCAAGGTATGAGATTAAACTATATATTTTGTGTATTTTTAAATTGATTTAACTCATAAAATCTTTGATTGTCTTGGACACGTTTTGTTGTATGATGGCTTTCTAAGAGTTTAAAGACATTATAATTTTTTATTTTAAAATAATACATATAATAATATATGGTAAGAAAAATCTCCTGTTTTGTTCACCTGTAGAGATTATGCTAAAAAAAGACTGATGAGTGAAACCTTTTGCTACTTTAGATTAGGAAAGAAATACAGTTTTCTATTATATTATGTTGTTGTGCTAACAGAAAAATTCCAAAGGAATTTATAACAGGAAGTCACAGTTCAATATATTGTAATTTACTGTTAATAGATATACAGAATAGTCTTATATTGGAATATTAGCTTGATTTATAAGTGGGGAAGTTGAGGTACAGAGAGATTAAATAACTAAGTCTTGTTTGCCTAGGTTTACAAACGTGTCTTAGGATTCTGTGGCACACTGACTCGTCACCTTGTGTTCTCACCATCATTCCTTTCAGTTTGACTTTCAGCAGCACACACACATACACAGATCATTTTGTTTAGGGATGGAGTCAAATCAGTCCTTCACTGAACTTGAGCACACTGTTCCTATCAAAAACTAGAATATCAGATTTCGTTGGCTGGTCCTATGACCTCACAGTGGTCCTGTTGACGTGGCCGTCTTGCTGGCCTAGTTTTCTTTCTTGCTTCTTCCTGAGAACTGTAGTATTCCAGATTCTACCACTTAGAGCTAAGCCACCTACCTAGATGAGCTCTACAAGTACAGCTGTCAACTCTTCAGTGATCTTTACGCAGACCTGGAGCTGGAGGAACAAATGGTGCTTCTTTGGCTAAAATGTTATGCTGGAAGTTAGCTACAAATGAACCTCAAGTAGTTACTCAGCGAGGGACATGAACAAATTAAGTAAATTGTTGGAATATTACAAGCCTAACATTTTCTGAATTTTGAAATAATGATACATAGTTTCCTCTGGCTTCAGCATAATATGGATCAAGAATAATAAAGACATCAAGAGGAAATTAAGCCAATTGCTGAGACGTGACTACATGATGCTGGTACTAGAGAAAGTGTATGATGGCATGGTCATCATTTAAATGAGACAGAACAAAACCTGAGTTAGTCATACTTCAACTCTATTGCTCCGCAGATGTTTTACTTTTCCACAGATGTCTATTCCATGGTATTGCTGGATTTTCTCCTATTTCCTAATCATGAGGCAAGAATAGTAAGTTTCCGCAGCCCCTTTACTCAGCTTCTGGTAGAACCTGATACAGACTCCAGAGCCAACACATTTTTTCTCTTCTTTCCTGTGTCCTTTCGAGAACTTGTCCGAGATTAAAGGACACATTGGGGGAAACTGATATCTGGTTATTTTTCCCTACTGTACTTCTAATTGCACTTATTTGTCATCCTTAGGACTACCAGGAAGCTTCCAATTTGGAACAGTTTGTCACCCGATTTTTATTAAAGGAAACATTAAATCAGCTGCAGTCTCTCCAGAATTCCCTGGAGTGCGCCATGGAAACTACTGAGGAGCAAACTCGTCAAGAAAGGCAACTAAACATTTTCATTGATGTCTCTTTAGTGATTTTAGTTTTGCGGAAAACTAGATGAGGATCACTGTACTAATGAAAATTAAAAATGAAAATGAATGGATTTAAATGGAGTATCAAGGACGTCTACTGGCTACTTGCCTTGTTATTTGCCTCAAAAATTTTTTTATTCATCTTTTAGTATCCTTCATTTACTCAGTAATTTTTAACTGAGACTTTAGTAGGCAGAGAAGCATTTAAAAGAAATATTAATATACATTTAATATGTGTGCTAATCCTTAAAGAAGAGAAATTCTATTACATAAGATATGGGCAAAAATCTACTTTGCTATGTTCAGCATTATAAATATAATATAGTAAGGAAATCAAATTGTGAATGGATTTCAGTAGAATAAAGGATTTAAAATCATTACAGGGATAAAAGTCTATCTCATGAAATTTTCCTATGACATTTGAGCTTTTCTTGCAGATGAATCTAACTTGAAAATGTGGAAATGATGAGAAAAGTTCTTACAGAATAAGTGAACATGGATATTCTGGGGAGATTTTAAAATTTAGTAAGCCTGATTATTTAAAGAAATGTAAAAAGTGAAAGAGGGGAACAATCTCAAAATTTGAAGTTACCATTAAGTATCATTGAGAAGAAAAGGTAATACTATAATATCTATATAAGTGCACTAATAGTAAAGAGACGCCTATATTGGAAATGTGTAAAGTAGACATCAAAGTAATTCTAAGAACAGTTAGTGCATTCTTGAGTTGTCATTCTTCATACTCTGCAAGTTAAAGAAGAGTTTGGCAAAATTCTTGCTTTTATGACATATTTTGGCCATGTTACTTTAAACAGATAGATGTGCCTTTATCTAATTTTTATCATAAAGTAGGAATAAATACACAATTAAGTTTTTTGAACAGGCTAATGGGTTACTATTGTAGGTCCAGTTTTTCTAAACAAATCAGAGGAATTACTAGGACATGCCTAAAAATAGTGGAGTTTTGAACCATATCTTTCCACTGTCAAAAAGAGTAATTACCACCAGGTTCGAACAAAAAGCTTCTAAGTAAAAAATCTAAAGAGTTTGTGTAGCTAATGAACACCAGGAGCCACCCTTCAGTGAATCTGTGCACCATTCCTCACATTACAGACTTTCCATTTTCACTGTCAGGTGATTCCATATTAAATGACAAAGTGCAACAGCTTTTAAAAAGCAACAACCCAACTCCTCAGCTTGGAGCAGAAGATAACTGAATGTCTTGAAGCAGTATGAAATTGATCTTGTGTTCCTGATGAGAAAATGATAGCTCTTTTGTTTAGATTTTTCTGGAAATACAATGCATTTTCCTTTCTTAGATTCAATCATTTGCCACCTGAGAAGGGCTTTGAAAAACCTTCTGAGCTCCATTTCCCCCTTGCTTTTTTTTTTTTTTTTTTTCTATAGTTTTCTCCTGCAAACTTATACTGTTCATTCAGCACCGTACAGTGAATGTTTAATGAACAACAGTTCTTTGTGTTAGGCCACAGACCAGCCTTAAACTCATGATTGCTGCCAACAGCTGCATAGCAGCTGTGTTGGATGAGAAGGAATATAAAAATATAGATTTAAGAAAAAGTAGAAAGCATGAGGAAAATCTTTTACATCTAGATTTCTAGTTCAAACACTACTTGAAATAATACACACTATTGCCAAGTCCGAGGTCTGTGTGGAGAGTATTACTGTAAGGTATTAATGAAAGCATCCAGAGATGCCCAAATCTATAATTCTCCTTCCTGGAGGCAATCAACAAGCAATTAGGAAAAAGGGTACCACTGTACATTGTGTCCAAAACATGCAGTGTGAAGTCTCTGGTGAACCAGACAGAAGTGCACGAGTTATCCCAACCTTATGGCACTTGGTCGCTTTTCCCACGGCCACACCCCCTTTGGCACAAAAACCAAAGCAAGGAGAGCACCATGGACTGCACCTGTGAAGAATCGACAGCAAGATGAGCCATGGTATCAATCAAGAGACCAGTGATAGAGTGTTGTGGAGAGATAAGACTTGAACTGGATCTTTTAGATGAATTCAAACAGCCTTATGCTGTTCTCTATGAAGGGATCATCTCATCCTCTCACCCAGCCCACCTTATCCATAACTTAGCTGGTTGACTCCTGCTTTGGCCTCTGAGCAGTACTTTCTCTGGGAAGACTTTGCTGCTCTTGAAATAGATTTTCACTCTCCTACTTCATCACCAGGCATTTCATTGCATATTGTTCATACATGCCTATCTCTGCCAATGAATTATTCAGCTTCCCCAGTAGACTGAGTTTCTTGATACAGGGACTTTGCATTATTTCTCGCTACTTGGCACAATTTCATTTTAATTATGTGAAACTAAATGAATGAAAGGTAATGTAGGTAAAGAGAACCTTCCCTCCCGAGGGGAAGTGGGTGAGGACCTGGACAGAGACCAATCTAATTGGCATGTGGGGTTTAGGAAGACCTTAAAAGTTAGGAATATACATTCACACTAAATTCTATCATAGGTTGCTATTGGTAGTTGTAAACAGAAGAACAATATAATGAAACAAAGGTTTAAGGAAAACTGGACTAACAATGATTGGAGGAACAGGAGAGCAGCCTCTTTGAGACAAATCAAATCAGTGTATACAAAAAAACCCTCTTTAGGCATTTATATTATAGAAGAAGACTGGAGGACAGTCAAGAGTCGAAACCTGTAAGTTTCATTAAAATTCCCACAGCTCTAGTAATTTGTTTCCCCTTCAGTGTAGACATTACTTTGGGATTTAATATTTGTGAATCCTAGGGATACATAGACTCATACACAGCAAATTTAGACAAGTCAGACATTCCGCCTATCAGCCCCAGGGCAGAATCACAGTTTTTCATTCATCCTGCAGTAATGAGTTAGAAATGCTTGGTTGGGCAAAATGTCTGAAGTTTATTCATGTGGAAACGGCAATTTCAGAGAGAAGAGTTGCATACGTCTAGGATATCACCAAGGTGAGATTTTCAAATGGCATTCTGTAACAACTTCTGTGTCCGCCCTGGCAAACTGACTAAATGGGAGCTACTTTAATCCCATATCAGTTGGAATTACCTAATAGCCAATGGCAAGAATAATCATGATGTGGAACTGAAGTTTCCCTCCAGAGGACCCTGGTCTTCTTACATAAACCTCTCTTCCTCAAACAACTAGATTTCTGGGAGCATGGTTTAGTTATATGTGGATTTTCATTTTATGATGGAATCTGCATATTTGGTCCATTTTCCAAGGTTCTTCTATATCCAGGGATATGAATGATTCCTTCTAGACTTAAACGTTATTTTTCTCTTTTTGATAGTTGTCTATAGCACCTTGTAAGGAGGGCTTTAATTTCGGCAACAAGTGATTGTAAAACTTGACACAGCTGACATTCCTGGAGCTTGAACATAGAGAAATATCACCAACACCTGTTGCTCTAATCACCAACACCTGTAACCGCCGATGCTGCTAGACAGCTGGCTGTTTTATGACATAGGAAAATCCATAGAGGTATTTAAAGATTGGAAATGAAATATATATGATTTACTTTTCTCCCTCCATAAACCTTTCAAAAATGAAATTAAATCTCTATGGGAAAAAAAAGGAAGCACTGACTCACAGAAGGACAGAAGATCCAAAAGAGCAGGAACTCCTTGAAACCTAGAAGGAAGATGAGTGTAGTGGAAATAAGCTTAGAAGTCTGGGGAAGCTGAAACTTAATCAGGTAGTATAAGAACCAAGATGCAAAGCAGTTGGTATCACAGAATCTTAGAAAAGCTCAGGAATCAGCTGTCCCATGCAAGAATGATGGCAACGGGACAGAGAGAATGATGTGGAATGCTCAAAGTTCAATCGAGTACGTGACTTTCCTTCCCAATCCAAAGAACCGTAGTGGAGTGGAGTACTCTCTGGAAAAAGGAAGAAAACATCAACCTGAGCCGGTGATTTAGCTCAGTGGTTCCGCCGCCTGCCTTGAAAGTGCAAGGACCCGAGTTCGATCCCTGGTATCAAAAAAAAAAAATCAACCTGCCATAAATGGGGAGCTGAGAACAATGCTAAAAAATAAGGCATTATTTGAAGATCTCCATACTGAACGGTAGGCCGGAAACCCCCTTTGCATGCTCTGCTTTCAGATCTTTGACAGCTCCATATCCTCCAGCTAGGAGGTCCAAGAGAGAAGATGAGCTGGATGGTGCCTGATATCAGGGCTCTCAATAGATCCAGCCCACCCAGCCCATGGTAGAGGCTGTGAGTTGGCAATCCTACTAGCCCCCGGGAGGTCTCAGTTAGTCTTGTATCTCTTCACTCTGAAATGGGGGGTATGGGAGTGGGGTGGGACCCAAAATAACAAATGAAAGAAAATAAACAGAAGAAACAGAACTAATCCAAACAGCAGAAGAAATTTTTCAGAGAAAAGCGTCAATACTTTAAAAAGCTAAGAGAACATACTATATTTGTGGACTAAGGACAAGATGCTGTTAAGCAAGACTATTCAGAGGACACAAAAGAACGCTTGGAAATTATAATGGAAAAAACAAAATTCTCTGAGAAAGATTTCAGTGTAAAAACATACAAAGCAATAAAAAACAGTGAAGAATTAATAAGAAAATTAGAGGGACAACCCAGGATGCCTAATATTTGTAAAATAGAATTTCCAGAAAAATAACAAAGGAGATAAACTATCAAAAGAATGATTCAAGAAAAATTTTCAGAAATAGTACATGAGTTTACAGCTTGGTAGAACAGACCAAGAAACCATTATAATGAGTATCAAAAGTCTAACACTTACACGTGATCTGGGCATAGGAAGAGGGTTGCTTTTTGTTCAAATGAGATTCATGGAATCATTTGACTTTTTAAAATCTGTGGATGTATAGCTTTGATCAAAAAAAATAAGTTAAAAATGAATTAAGCGAAAAACAATGACATATACACAAATATTTCTTCCATTTGTGGTATAGCTAATGAAGGAAAGAATTTTTTCTTAAATTTCAAGACAAAATTTTTACTTAGACTTCTAATTTGTAGAATAAGGAAGGCCCGGAATTCTCTTTTTTCACATATAATAGAATCAAATTACCCTGGGTCTCTTGGGCATGTTGCAAGCAGTACTTCTCAGACGTTTTCGATTCCTAGAAATCTTTGTGCCTGATGCCTAAAGAGACAAGAATAAGCCAGGCATGGTGGCTCACAACTGTAATGCCGGCACTTGGGAGGCAGAGGCAGGAGGATTGCCATGAGTTCAAGGCCAGCCTGGGCTACCTAATGAGTTCAGGGCCAGCCTGAACTACAAAGTGAGTCCCTGTCTCAAAAAACAGGGGCAGGAATAAAGGTTGGATGCTGAGGTTCACCACTCTCTCTGTTCCAGGCAGGGCCCATCTAAGCCAGAAGTCCTGTCCATCCAGTGGCCTGGAAAGCGATCCAGCCGCCGCATGCAGAGACACAACAGCTTCTCCCCCAACAGCCCGCAGTTTAACATCAGCACCCCAGGTAAGGCAGCCTTCGTTGTTTTTCTTCTTCATACTCCATACTGTCTTCATTTTGTGATGGATTATTTGTCAAACAGCCTCTAATCAAGAGTTGAAATAGAGCATTTTTCTTCTGCTAAGTCTGAAACTGAAGAAGTTTGCCATGCAGGGCATTGTGAAAAGTGGGTGGTGATTTGAAATGCGCGCGCGCACACACACACACACACACACACACACACACACACACACACACACTTCCACACCCATTTCCAGATGAATTCCATCAGCCGTGCGTGGGAAGCACCCCCAGAGATGGAGCAGGGAGAAAGCACCCCCTCCAGTAGCTAACACCCAAAAGACTCGGTGACTCAGTCTCCACACAAGTACCTGACACAAAGAGGTGTAAGCTTCACTCTAGTAAACTCTAGGTCTCCGAGTTCCCCTAAGCACACCCTAAATTCACATTAGGGAAAGGATCCTTGTCTAGCATCATGTTAAGATTGCTCAAATGTGGTGGTGTTTTTGAGGTTTGTTATAGAAGATCTATTGGCTAACTCACACTACTAATTATTTAGTTATTGTACTTTCACCATATTATATATACTTTTTAAATTAATCTAAAATATGCAAATGCTTGTTGCGAAATATTGGAGTGATTTTTATAGAACATCCATATACCCAAGCACACGTATCACTTGAACATGTCATTTTAAAAGAAATGAGTCTTTAAATGGCTAACATTTCAGAAAATCAAAGTACTAACTATATCCTATATTTACATTACTGTACACAAAAGATTCAAGGGTATTTTCTTGAACATAGTCTTTTTTCATCCCAACATCTTAAAAGTTTCCCCATTTTGACATTTCACAGCCAAAAAAAAAAAAAAAAAAAAGAAGAAGAAAAAAAAGCTATGTACACAAACTGTCTAGGATCCTATGGATTAGCAGTCCATTTTTATTGGGAAACAAACTTAAAATCTCAGTGGTTAACAACTGCCCAGATTTGTTCTTCTCTTGTAAATCTGTGACTGGCCATGATTCAGGCCCCCTTGGCTGAATGTGGCTCCAGGCTGTAGGTTGAGCTTTGCCCTGCTTCTCGTGTAGCTTCCTTGTGGGATGAGTGACAACTTGAGCCTTTTCATTTCTTGGTGGGTGTCAGTACCACATTCAGCCAGGCCAAGATTATACAAGCACATTTAAACCCTCTGCGTGCAATTTGTCTGCTGACTTTCCATTGGCCAAATGAGTCACATTCAAGCATGGTAACAACAGGATGGGAAATGCACTCCACCCAGGCTAGCGGGAGATACTGCGAGATTTCCAAGCAAAGAGGGTACCTGCACAACCTTACTTATATAGCAGGAAGAAAGCGAGGGCTTGGGAACAATAATGCCATCTACCACTTCTCTAGAAAGTGACAAGGCTAGATTCTTGAGATTATTCTTCCCATTTTAGCCATTTAGAAAGTAGAGCTAGTACGAAATATCATCCTTCCTAGGGACTTAAATCTTTTTGGGAGCAATCCAGACTGGAAATGAAACATTAACCATACCTGTTGTTTATATATTTATAATATCTTCCTCACACAGTCTCCCCCCTTCTTTCCTCCCCCACTCTCTTGTAGTCACTTTTTTTGTGGCAGTGTTAACATTCATTTTTACATCCTAATTTGGTGGAATTCTTCCCCTAAGAAGATACATAGAAAAATAAATTTAGCTATAGACTTCACTGCATTCAAAGCTAAAGCAACAATTTATATAGTCATAAATCCAATCATATCTCCACTCTAAGAAATATTAAATAATATTACTTCAGCAAACACCCGTGGGACGAGTTTGAGTCAGCTGCAGGAAGGGTACAACAGAATGC
The DNA here is from genome assembly GCF_012274545.1 of Fukomys damarensis. Classification (NCBI taxonomy): domain Eukaryota; kingdom Metazoa; phylum Chordata; class Mammalia; order Rodentia; family Bathyergidae; genus Fukomys; species Fukomys damarensis. The sequence goes on along the minus strand of NW_022900917.1, from coordinate 23,354,920 downwards.
CAATGTGTCTGTGTAGGGGATCAGACCCAGCTTTGTATAGTAACATTAACAACAACCTAATAACCACAACAGACTTTATATGATGTTTAACCTGGTGCTAGGTGTACACACATACATATATAAATTACAAATATAGCATCTATAAAACTTATACTTTACACATTACACGTGTGTGCTATGATTGAAAACTATGGTGAATATCTAAACTTTAAAAGAAGTATTATAGTTAAAGATACATTGCCATTTACCCCCTCAAATACTCATCAAACACATTTATCCAATCCTTCGTGCCACTTTCTGAAGCAGTTCTGGAAGTCTCCTTTCACCAGTGTCTTTCGTTGTGCCTTCCTGGCTCCCTCGATGTCCTGAAGGGATTCCAAACGTTTACCTTTCCTGATCATTTTGACTTTGGGGAAGAGCTAGAAGTTGCGGGGTGCCAGATCCGATGAATAAAGTGGATGAGGGCACCCGGTAATGTCTTTACAAGCCTGCCTTTCTGTTGGACGGCACTTAGCAGCAGCACTCACCATATTTTTTCTGATACCTCATAAACACACTCATGAAAAAGGACTTCAAAACTGTTTCAGAAAGTCACAAGAACAATGGGGCGAGTGTATTTGACGCGAGGGGGAATACGGCAGTGTGTCTTTTACTGTAATCATTTTTTAAGTGTAAGCATCCGCTATATATTTTGATCACATCTCACAGATTTGTATGTAAATATCATAGATATGAATGCATTGAATGACAGACTCAGCCATGAAGAGAAGCCATCAGCTAGCCCTTGGGAAGGGACGCAGAGCTATCCTGCTCTTATGCTTTTGATTGTAGCAATTTACACCCTCTAAGGTTAGGGCTATGTTTTTATTGACTCCTGCCACTGCCCTGGAAGTAACTTTAGAATTATTGATTGAAGCTTTCCTTTTTCAAAAGAAAACCAACTGCCTTGTGGAGTAGTGGCTCAGCAGGATCTGTTGTCTTGAACATCAAAGACTGATATAATTAACATTAAAAACAACAAAACAGCACTGTGAAAGGCTATTAGAGGAGAGGAAAGGGCGGGGAGGGAAGGCCAAGAGAGAAGTTCTAGGGGCCTGCAAATGATCAGAATACGTACACGTATAAACGTGTCGGTGGAGTCCGATATTCTGTGCTATTATTGCAGTAATAAAAAATTAGCCCGTAAAAATGAAACCACTAAGGTGTATGGATTTCTGCTAATCAATAATTTAGAAAGCACTCAGTGGAGTACATTTGAAAATTGTATTTATAAGTTGAAAACACTGTATTCTTTCTTCAGGTTGAAGGGGGGAACAATCAAGCATTCCTCCTCTTTCTAAAATTTCACGTCTTGCCTTGTCATTTTCCCCTCAAGGCTTACTGGAAGAAGACAACCAGTGGATGACCCAGATAAACAGACTCCAGAAATTAATTGATAGGCTGGAAAAGAAGGTGTGTGATTCCTCTCCTTTCTTCTCTTTCTACTTTTCAAGATATTTGAGCTGATATGTATTCCTCTTTGTCTCAGTGTCAATGGCTGCTCCAAGGACAGAGTAGCAGTCATGAGCTCAGTGATTCTAGCAAAATCGGTTCAGTAGTTATTGGAGTTTTTGCTCGTTTTTGTTAAAGCAAATAAAGAAGCTCACATTAATTCTTCCTCCTCACTCCACTCACAATTATACTTAAGAGAAAGGGTTGAGAATTAAAGAAATCAACTGCACTTTCTGACTCAGGTTATCCAAATGACATGGATGGCAGATGCTTTAGTGATGCTAATGGCAGCTTTTAGAGATACCCTAGGTGTAAAGTCTTGACAATCTTTCAAATGGAATCCAGGGAAAGGCTGCGATATCCACTAAAAAATGAGATTTCACACTTGACTTCTGTAAATTATCATGTAAATTGATGGTTTGGGCATTGAACTTGCTAGTAAGCAAGCACATTAGGATGTAAGCAAGCAAGTTAGGGTGTGGTGAAGAATTCTTAAAGTTAAATGTTCCTAGTTATTATATTTTATTGATTAATTCATCTAAGACCAGGAAGTCCTGATAGTAAACTGATATTGCCTTCAAATTGCTTTCATGTCGAGGCAACCTTTGTCAATCAGTAATAAACTGTCTTCTGTGAAGGTGAATGCACCAAGGAAGGAACATTTTTGCTTCTTAGAGTCATAGACTTTGAAGAATCCACATGATACTTGCAATAATAAGGTGCATTCTGATAAAAAGACAGAGAGAGAGAGAGGAGGGAGATTAATTGTAATGTGTGGTAGCATAGAACAAAATTCTTAACTAGTGCTTCTGTACACTTGCTGACTGACTCAGCCTTGCCAAAGTATTGAAGAAGACACAAGCCTCTACAGTATTTGCTGAAGGGAATAGCCACTTCCGCTGGGATGCTTGGGAAATTCCTCACATGCAGGAAGGGTTTAAATTGGGCTTTTAAAATGACTCAATTCAATAGAAATTACCATTCAAATTTAATAATACCAAGAATACTTTGGAAGGTGAAGGAAGTCCCCAGGGAATCAATAGACAGTCTAGAGCAAGGGTTCCCAGCCTCCAGTCTTCCATGAAATCGATCCTTGTGCCAAAGAAAAGTTGGAGGCTGCTGGTCTAGAGACTTGAATCTGGGACCAGTCAGGAGACAATATAATTTCAAAGATGTAGGGAGCAAGAATTACTTAGTCTTTCGGGTTACTGCCTCTGCAATAAATGAGCTCTAACCATTGTCAGTCTATTGATTTTCTACTCAAGATTCTGCTTGATGTACTGAATGGGTTCAGGAGAGCAAGCTGGCTTGTTCTCATTGGGGTCACGTATTGGCCTCCTAGAGGATGTCTTCATCTGTTGAATTTGCTTCAACCTCCTACTGGAGCAAACACCTAGAGCAGGAGCTTGCTGCACATCAACTTTTCTCTTTCCTTGTTTCAAGTGATCTATAAGCCAATTCATGGGAACATTCAGGCTATGAAAATTTGTTTTCCAATATTGCAAGTCTAGAAATCCAGGACACCTCTTTTGGCAACTATATCCTATTAAAACATAAAGATTCTATTGTTAAATAACTTTGAATTCATTTGAAGAACACAAACACTTCTTTTTAAAGTAGTTTTGAAGTTCTTATGAAAACTCTTTACATGGTGTCTGAAATGCATTCAGTTATTTTGAAAGGGATGGTTGAAGCCTTGATCAGACCTTCCCGCCTCCCCCCACCCAACTTCATTGTCATATCTCTTTCTTTTCTGGGCTTTTTGTCTCACTCCCTATCTATGAAAGGGTTTCATTTCAAGCACAGTGTCTAAGAGGTTTGTTTAAAGTACAAAGTGACAGCTTCAGGTGTGGGATTCCAGCTGTGTGGAGCTCAGTGTGAGCTGTCTTAACAAGGAAAGAAGCAGGGGAGTTCAGTCTTCTGCTGCAATGTATTCTGTACTGAGCTGAATTCGTTTTTTAGAGAAAAACTACCCAATTGCCAAACACAGGCTGAGGGCATGTCATCTCGCTGCCGACTCTCTTGTTTCCCGCAGTTGTTAGCCCCAAGTTTGATCTCCTGTTAAAAAGAAGTGTACCTATAGAGGGACATATGTTATCTTTTTTTGTCCATTAAGTATTTATGATGAATCCTTCTGAAACTATAAACCAAACCAGATTCCACTCACATCCAGGGAAACTAGCACTTGGAATTTCTGCATGTTTCTTCTATCCTTTTCATCCTGTGTAAGTATTTATGGGGATATACTTACGATTTGTGGAATCCTGCAGAAAACACATTTAATGTAAAACAAAACATCAACAAGGACAACAATAAAAGTGTCTTCGTTCTTCATGAAGCACTCGGTGTATTATTAGATCATAGGAATTCTTCATTTGAACAGAGTAACTGAGGACATAACACTCATACCATTTAACTTTTTCATACCTTAGGTAGAACTGAAACGTGTCCCTGAATTGAAATAGCTGTCAAGAAGATTAATATGATACAATTTCTATCTGTAGAACACTTTTAGATATTCAGTTCATGTCTGTATTCACTATATAACTTTGTCTTCATGAAAAAGCTATGATTTCTTTTTTTTGGTACCGGGGATCGAACTCGGGCACTTGCACTTGCAAGGTAGGGCACCGAACCGCTGAGCTAAATCCCCGGCCCCAAAAAGCTGTGATTTCAAGGGAGCAGTCATCCGGCCATTCATTTATCCAACCTTTCCTGAGTAGCTACTATGTGTCTGGTACCACTGTGGCAATAGGAGTATGGTGGTGATCAAAACAAATAAGATCCTTGTCTCTGAAGAGATAGACAAAAACACAAGTAAATAAATTTAAGAAACAAGATGAAATCAGACATGAGAAAAGCAGGGCAATGTGATTGGAATGAAGAGGTCAAATGTTCAAAGTAAATGGTCTGGGACTATCTCTTTGCGGAGGCTACCTGTGGGCTGAGATGTGAAAGACAGGGAAAAGCCATCTAGAGGAAGACTTAGGGAGCCAGATGGTGAAGCAAAGGATCAGTAGAGTGAATCGCAGACAAGTTAAATACCCTGCTCAAAGTTCTGCCACTGAGCAACTGTTGATCTGCTAAATCTACATTGCTGTATCGTTAGCGGGTCAGTGTTATCACAGAGTCTGGATTTCTGCAACTTTCAGTTTATTTCTTGTCTAGCTGAAGAAGCTGTTATGCATAATCTTCCCTTGAACAAATACCAGAAATGGTGGATTCCTAGAAAGAAGTCCATACTCGGTTTCAGTGGGGACTTTACTGTTATCCACTGGTGGTCACAGAAGCTAAGGTCAAAAAGAAGTCCTTTTAGTTAACATCAATAAAATTTTCATCTACTTTTAAATTCACTTCTTTTTAGTAAAGCAAAATTTATACAATAGACTAATCACACTAATAAGAAATGTAGAAATGCAACAGTTTTCAGGGCAGACGATGTTAGGCCCAGTTAACTGAAATTTTTCCTTATTTTTCTTTTCTATCCTTCCACTCTGTTTTAATGTATGTTTCTCCTCCCCTTTGCTCTCTATGGCATCAGAAAAATAAACTTAATAGCAGTAACAAATTGAATGCATCTGAAATAGGTCCTCACAATTGATACACGAGCAAAATGAGGCTTTATTTGAACAGCTAAGTTTTTAAAAATCATCTTCATCTTATATAGATAATGAGGTTATTATGGTATAATATTAGCCATGAAGAAACTGACATTTTAATGTATGGTGTTTGCTTTAATTATCTAATTTCTGCTTTTTTTTCCTGCCATTTCTTCCTCAGTTTTTGGAAATCAGAATTACTTTGAATGTATGGTGTTTTTTTAATTATCTAATTTCTATGTTGTACTTTTCCCACCCTGCCATTTCCTCTTTGAGTTTTAAAAATCAGAATTTTTCATCTCATGTAAATAATGAGATGGGTATAATATTAACCATGAACAAATGAACATATGAATCTGTGATGTTTGTTTTAATTATCTAATCTCTGGGTGTGTGTTGTTGTCACTGTCGTTTTGCTTTTCCTTACCATTTGCTCCTCTGAAGGATCTCAAACTTGAGCCCCTGGAAGAAGAAGTTGTTGAAGGGAATACTAAATCTGTAAGTACCTTTCCAGGTCAAAAGTTTAGAACTATGTACCTTTAAGATAAGATTTAGTTTTCTCAAAAACTATTATCTCAATCAAAAATGGAAAAATTGAGTAATACATGAACATATTTCATTTTGCATAGCTAAATTGTGATTTGTAGAAGCCTAATACCTACTTCACAGAGGATTTTTGTAAAAACCCTCGGTAACTAATAGATGAAGAAATGGAAATTTTATGCACGTATAAATCAATGAGTTATTGAGTAATTTACTGCCTGTGACTGCTAGAAAGGGGTCACATTAAATTTCTTCATAAGTACACTTTATAAACTTTGCTAGGTAGAGTATCTTACATGCCTGAGCTGAAGCCTCTTCCTATTTGTTATTGAATATCCAGCATTTAGCTTGAAGCTAGGAACTTTTAAATGCTCAAAAACATTTTTTTCCAAGAATAAACTGATGTTTAGAAAAAAGGGACCATTTATATACCTGGACAAAGTGTGTATCCACAGTGGTGGCAATTATAAAAATTGAAAGAAAATGGACAAAGTTATCCTAAAAGGTAGACTGAGCTGCAATAAAAAATTAGTGAATAAATTAACTAATTAAACAAGCAACATGTACTATGATTTGATTATTTTACTTTATTTCAACACATATTTGTAGCACATTCTGTTTGGGGAAGTTGGGTATTTGCATTTACATTTAGTGAGAACCCCGATTTTACAATCTTGGATGCTAACAGAAAAGCACTTTTTTCATAATACTTTATGTGTATTATGTGCTTTATAGATGTTGAGGGACCATTCACATTTACATGGGGGATGGAAAACATCTTTCCTCTGCGTATGGTATGCTGTTCCATAGGCACCGACTATATGGCAGGAGGTGATGGCCACTCCTGTGACAAGCTCCTGCCCATTTATTCAGATTTAGGACACAAAACAATTCTTCACAAAAGGATCCTTCTCAGAAAAGTTAAGCAGTGGCTGCTGCCATTAGAATCTGAGAGATATGCATACTTTCCCATGATACAACTGTATTTTTTACTACACAGCCGGCACTTTTATTTCTTCAAATACAGTGTGGTCTGCCTTAGTTCACCAGGCACCTCATATTTTACAGTGGCTGACTTTTGGGGGAAGGTGAGCAGGTGCGGAACCCCCCTGCTGGGACAGCTGGTTTATGTGGTTTTCTAGGTACCGTAATTGCTGATCTTGTGATTCCACGTCTTACATCAACCTGTAGGCTTGAGGAGAAGGAAAAGGCCAAGAAAAATGAACCCAACTCTCCTAACGCTGTGAGAGACCGTTGTCTATTCTTAAATAATTTCCTAATGTGAGACTATTAATATCTATCTATGTGGAAGAAAAATCATCTAAGGGTTGTTTGTGAAAGACAGCAGCTGTGGCATTCACTATCTCAACAGAGGAGAGAGAGAGAGAGAGAGAGAGAGAGAGAGAGAGAGAGAGAGAGAGAGAGAGAGATCACTTAGTACCAGTACACGCACTAAAAAGATCCATGCACACAGGATCACTAATTCAGCAGTGCATAGGAGTTGAGGTATGATCAAAACATATGGTCAAAGTTTAAATTTTAAAAAATTTATTACAGAAAAAGACACATCACCATTAAGCCCCCCAAATACTTCACCTTTAACACACAGTTCATTTTCCTTTTTTACCACTTTCTGAAATAATTCTGGAAGTCTTCTTTCCCCTGTGTCTTTAGTTGTCTGTCTTGGCTGCCTCGCTGTCCTTCCTGAGTCAATTCAAAACGTTTGCCTTTCATGGTCATTTTGACTTCAGGGAGGAACCAGGCGTTGCACAGTGCCAGATCTAGTGAACAATGCGAATGGTGTGAATGAGGACAAAACCATTGTATTTTTATTGGACAAATTGTTGTGAAATTCTGATCAATGAGGAGCGATCAAAACATACTGATACGACAAATGTTCAAATTAAATAAAAACTTATTTCAGTAAAAGACACGTTGCTATCGACCCTGCTCAAAATACTCCCCCTCACTTCTAACACAATCTTATCCCATCGAACATGGCAACCTGTCTGTCACGGTAATAAGTTCTCATTTAATTTAAACATTTGACATGTTTTTTAAGCACTCCTATACTTTAAAAATCAGGACATTCTTTGGGAATAGACACAGAGTAATAGCTCAAACTGGTTATTTTCTCTCAGAAATAACAATAAGAGCCAAGTGTACTCGGGAATACTGAGGCAGGAGGCTCATAGGTTCCAATGCAGCCTAGATAACTCCATGACTTGGCAAGATTCTGTCTCAAAATAAAAAATAAAAAGGCTTAGGATGTAGCTCAGTGAAATGGCTCTATGTTCGGTTGCCAGCATCAGCACCACCACCGCCACCACCACCGCCAAAAAAAAAAAAAAAATAAAAAAAAAAAAAAAAAGAAACAAAGCAAAAAATCAATTAACATTAAGATATTTGCTATTAAAAGTCATATTTTATTAGTGGTGTTGCATGCATTACTATTGATTCCTATAAAACCTCATATTCAGAGTGAACAAAAATGTTTTTGTAGTTATTTCACAGCTGTTGCTCATAATTGTATCCTACTAAGTGTTCAATGATTTACTCTGGTGCCTAAAACTAGTTCTAGAATTCACTGACTAAAGTGATTTTTTTCTTTTCCATTAGTGAAGGCATTCAAACTTTTAAAACTAAATTTCACAATAGAAACCAATGGATAAGTCTGTATTACAGTTTGGTTTTTAGAGCCAATCTTTAATGAGCTCACTCTGTATACCAAAGTGATTCTAAACGCCATACATACTAGTCCCTTATTCCTCACAGTAGCTTAAGGACATGGTGCCATCATCGGCTTCCTTTGACAGATGAAGAAATGAATATGTCCAGGGGGTTAGAAACTATAGCTGAACCCCAGGAATTAGGCACCAGACCTATGCTCATTGTAACATTTCTCTATTAGTCAGTTTTCTCATTGCCAGACACACTATCTTTCACCCACAACTTAAAGAAGAGGTTTAATGTAGCTCATTTCAGAGAATTCAGGGAGTCCAGTCTATGGTCAGCTAGCTTCGGTGCAGAAATAACATGGAAGGGCTTGAGGAGCAAAGATACTTAGTTCATGCCTGCAGGAAGCAGTGCCAGGGTGAGTGCCAGGGTGAGTGCCAGAGAGGAACGGGCAGGAGACCGTATGTAGCACCCAGGGCCGAGCCTCCGTGACCACACAGATACATCCAGGAGAACTGTACTCATCTGATGCTAGGTGTTTCTTAATGAATGAAGTTGCCCTAGCAGGATTAATAGTCACAACTCCCAAGCTGAGTGTTTGGTGGATTTGTGGCCATTAAAGTACAGCTTTCCTTGGCCAGTGAGTCTCCAGGCTAATGAAAACTGTTTCGAGAGCTTTCCTACCATAAGAGCAGAGCAGATTATTTGGTGGGGTTTTTGCAAACCACAGCAAAAGGCCTATAGCACTTCCATATCTCCTTCACTGAGCCATGAGCCATTACGGAATGATGCGTCTAGGGTGTGACATCTTTTTTCAGCCCATTTTCCGCCTTTGCTCAAAGTAAAGGATGTAACATTTATTAAATACCTATTACAGGCAAAATCCTTATATACACTATTCTATTCAGTCCTCCCCCAAACTGTGTGCTATAAATGCCACTATTTGAATTTTATATAGCAGGTGAGTTAAGAAAGTTTAAGTAATTTTCAAGGCCCTATAGTATATGTTCTTGATGAAGAAGAAGGGGACAAGATTACCGAAATAAAAGAATACCCAACAATTATAGAATACTCTAGAGTTTTCAGGGCCACCTCAAATCTACTTCTGGAATAGATAAATAACATAAAGTTTATTAAAGGAATTTCAGTAATAGTCAGTGATCAAAAGCAAATCATCTTTACTTCTTGCTCCACAAATAACTTAACCCACCTGCCCCACTATGTACCAGGCCTGCAGAGAAGGTCTAGAGACAAATTGATGAATATCATAGTCTAGAAAATAGACCAGAAAGATGTACACAAATCAAATGTGTTAATCTACCTAAATCTTTCTTACCATTGTCATTGTGTGCCTTGTGTGGCCCTACTTACCGAAAGATGATTGGAATATCACAATCACTTACCAGATATTTTCTACATTGAAAAAAAAGTATGTTGTTTTTCTTTTTATTGAGTTTATTGTTACATTCTAGGTATACAGTACAGTTACATTCATTACTGGGATCTTGTACCTTTACATGCCAGGTCTTGGTTCTCATTTTTTCCCCTTGTCCATGCCCTCCCTTCACCCCCTTCTCCCCTCCCCATTTACAAACACTTTATTTCCATTTTTTCATCTTTTAATATTTTTTTCTTTTCCCTTATTCCTTTTCCCCTACCCTTCCCAATTTCCCTACATCTTTAGCCCTTTTCTTCCTATTTCACATTGTTAATTATCTCATTAGAATCTTGTGTACTATTAAAGCTTTTCACACCAGAGAAACTATTCAGTATTTACACATGTGTGACTTATTTATTTCACTTGGGAGTATATCCTAAAAATGTATTCATTTTCCTATGAATGACTCTAATTTCCCATTCTTTATGGCTGAGTAGTATTCCATTTTATAGAAAAACCACATCTTCTTTATCCAGTTTCCAACTGATAGGCAAATGGGCTGTTTCCAAGTTTTAGCTATTACAAACTGTGCTGCTATAAACATAGGTGCACATATGTCACTGTGATATGATTCTTTTAATTCTTTTGGAAAGATACTCAGCAGAACTATGGCTGGGTCAAATGGAAAATAAGTATGTTAAAAGTAGTAAGAGCACATTCTTGTACTTTTTTAAACCTCAAACTTTTCCTTAGACTATTGCTGTTTTATACTCTCAGTTGGCTTCTCATGCTCCTTATCATAACAGAAGCCTATAAATCTAAAATCTTTTTCTGCCTCATAACCCTCATTAAACCAATGAATAATGTTTTGTGAAGTAAATTGAATCTGTCATATATTCATAAGTGGGGGATTATCACCAACTAATCTGTCAGGGTGTATCATGTCAAAACATGGTCTTGCTTTGCAAAGGCTGTTAAGATATTGTTATAATACACAAGAAAAGCTATGGTATCACTGAAGATATACACAGAACACAATTGTAAATGTAGTAAATACTGATAGATAATGTGAAAAGTAAGTTGTATTTAAAATATAACTGTCTGCCGGGTGTGGTGGCGCACTCCTGTAATCCCAGCACTTGGGAGGCTCAGGCAGGAGGATCACTGTGAGTTCAAGACCAGCCTTGGCTCCATAGTGAGTTCCAGGTCAGTCTCAATTACATAGTGAGACCCTGTCTCAAAAAAAACAAAAAACAAAATAAAAAATAAAATATAACTGTCTCCTAAAGATATGTCAGAGTTTAAAAGCTGACATTTCTTGAAAGAGTCCAAGAAATCAAAGGCAGATGCAACTCTGACCTAGTGTCACTGGCAATATAATTCTGTAAACTCAAATTGACTCTACCTGTGAACACAGCACTTTTCAGATCAAGAAATTCCCAATGTTTCACCGTAATTCCATTGTAACAAAATTCCCATAAGGTATATGACAAAGAGTATATTATCCCTTCTGGATCAGAGAAACAAAAATGAAACACCATGAAACAATATTCTACAACTGAAGAATAATCTGCTCTACCTAGTCACAACTTGGGTTACTGAGTTTCTTTCTGTAAGCTTTCAGGCTGTATATTTGGCAGAAGAGACATATCAGTATCAAGAACACAATGAGATTTCTTTCCCTCCTTTCCCAACCTCATATCCCACAATTCAAAAGAGTCTCTTTGTCAGAATAGTCAAACTCTAACATATTTTCTGTGCCTCATACACTGATTTCTTTGTATAAACCACACAAGGAAAGGAGGAGGGAAATAAATCTTATGTGAGTTGCAAAGTAAAATCTAGGAGCCAAGAGTTTAATTTTTCTGCTCATATTCTCATCAATGAATGAATCAGTTAGCTATTACTGCATAACAGTCCACTCCAAACTTCAGCAGTTAAAAATAACCACGGGTGTTGCAGGTGGAAAACTTGGGCTGGGATCAGTGAGACCCTCATTATGATCTCAGACAGTCTCCTTCAGGTATCTGTAGTCAGCTGCATGTCAGCTTTGCTGAGCTCAGCTGAACTTTCTGATCTGCCTAAGGCCTTAGATCTGTTCTACTCTTTCTACATTAATCTAGTGTGAGAGCTAGCTCATAACTGCCTACTACTTGCATAGCTGAAGTTGTACTAGAACACAGCCATACATATTTGCTTACATTTTATCTATAGTTGCTTTTGCATTACAATAGCAGGAGCTATGTAGCACAGGAAGCCCAAAATATTTCCTATTGTATCACATATCTGGAAGATAGATCTTTTCAAAATGGGCAAGGATGGGGGGAGGGAGGGTGAGGAGGGGGAAGAAAGGTAAAAGGGACTAAGATGTGTCATGTACAGGTACCAGCCCCTCATGAGGAATACAGTCATTATGTACTGCAAGCATGTATTAATATGAAAAAGAAGTTTAGTATCATGCCATGTTGGTAAGAACTTGGGAATGTAATACTGATTATCTGGTGGAAATGTTAAATTTCAGAACCTCTCTGGAGGGCAAGTAGACTCTAGATGTCAAAATATAAGTTGTCACATTATTCGTACACGTCTTTAGTACATAATGATTACATTCATGGTGAAGAGTTGTACATGTACTTAACAACATGTTTACTCCTTTTTACATCTCCTTCTCCTCCCTTCGCTACTGGCTGCATTTTTTTCCTTACTGCCCTTCCCCGCTTCCTTCTGTCTCTTTTTTTACCTCTGTTATCTATCTTTCATAATGCCTTTTACTTATATTCTTGTGATATTTAAGCTTCTGTGTATGATTTACTTCACTCAACATTATGGTCTCAAGATGCATGCATTTTACTACAAATGAATCAAGTTTATACTTCTTTATGGCAGAGTAGCACTCCATTGTATATAAATACTATATTTTCTTTATCCATTCGTCTGTTGCTGGCCACTTCCAAGAATTAACTATTATGAATCGTGCTGCTATAAGCATAATAGGAATGGATTCCTGTGATATATAATATGACTTTAAGTGTTTCAGGAAGAGACCTAGAAGGGGAATAGCTGGAACAAGTGGAATTTCTTGTTTTAGTTTAGTGGATCTTTTGGAACCATCTCCATACTGATTTCCATAATGTTTATACTAGTTTACACTCTGACCAGCAAGGAAGAAAGGCACCTCCTCCCCACCCTAAGCCTAGCCAGCATTTGTTTTTAATCTGATTCTTTGAGATAGCCATTCTTTCTGGAATAACATATAATTATAACCTCATTATTGTTTTAATTTTTATTTCTTTAATAGCTAGAGATGTTGAACATTTTTTCATGTATTTGTTGGCCATTTATTTTTATTTCTTCTGAGAAGTGTCTGTTCATTTCAGTTGCACATTGTTAATAGGTCTTTTATTTTGAAGGGGTCTACCTTTTTTAGTTCTTCCTATATTCTAGATATTAGTCTTCTGTTTGAGATGGCTAGTGAAAGTTTTTTTTCCCATTCTGCATGTTGTCTTTTCACTCTGTTTCTTGTTTCCTTTGCTGTGTAAAAGCTTTTTCATCTGATTTTATCTCCTTTGTTGATTCTTGATATTCAGAAAGTCCTTCCTCCACCTATAACTTCAAGACTTTTACCTATTTAGTCTTCCAGCAGATTAAATGGTTCTGTTCTAATATTAGATGCTTTACCATTTTTATTTTAGTTTGGTACATGGTGAGGAGATAGGCCTAGATTCAATCTTCTGCATATGGATAGCCAGTTTTCCCAGCCCTATTTGTTAAAGACGTTATCTTTTTTGCAGAATAAGTTTTTGGCCCCTTTATCAATGATCAGGTAGCTGAATGTGCTTGGAATTTTTTCTGCATCCTCTATTGTTTGCCATCACATGCCTGTTTTTTGTTTGTTTTGGTTTTTTTTGTCTCTTGGTTTTGTTTTTGCTGATTTTATCACTATAGTTCTGTAATATAATTTATAACTTGAAATCTAGAATTGTGATTCCTTTTGCCCAGCTCTAGTTGCCCAGGATTGCTTTTGCTATTCTTGGTCTTTTCTGGTTCCATATGAATTTTAGGCTTGTTTTTTCTCTAGTTATATGAGGAACACTATTGGTATTTAGTTAGGATTGTGCTAAATCTGTTTGTTCATCAGTTTTGAAAGTTATGGCCATTTTGACTGTATGTGTTCTGCCTATCCAGAAACAGGAGATATCGATTATTTTCTGATGTCCTCTTTGATCTTGTCTTTCAGAGTACTGCAGTTTTATTGTAGAGATCTTTCACTTACTTGGTTAGGTTAATTCCTAGGTTAGGTTAATTTTTCTTGATGCTATTGTTAAAGATATTGTTTCCCTAATTTCTTTCTTGGTGAGTTTATTATTGGTGTACAAATATACTATTAATTTGTGTGTGTTGATTTTTCTTTTATCCTGCTGCACTACTGAATTTGGTATTAAGTATTTTGGTAGAACTTTTAGGTCCTTTATGTAGAGGATCGTGTCATCTACAAATAATGATAATTTGACTTCTTCCTTTCCTATACTTATCTCTTTTATTTCTTTCTCTTGTCTGATTGCTTTGGCTAATATTTCAAGAACTATATTGAAGGGTAGTAGTGATAGAGAATAGCCTTGTCTTGTTCTTGATTTTGGAGGGAAAGCTTTCAGCTTTTTCCCACTTAATATGATGCTAGCAAAAGTCACACTTTGGCTTAACTATTCATCTCTAAAAATGAATCTTACATGCATTCTAATGACATAGTTACAGTGTTATTTGTTGCAATATTGTGAAAGTTAGAAGATGAAAAAATAGGCTAAGCATGAATGGTAGGGTGTATATAAAATATATTTTTGTATATCTATGTAATGGAAAGCTTTGTGGACATTAAAATGCATGAAACATGAAACAAAATAGCAAAAAAGAATGAAGCAATTTTACATGTACTGCTATAAAATACTTTCCAATATATTTTGTTAGGTGAAAAAAGGCAAATGAAGACAATATGGGAAGAGTTCTACCCAGAATAGAACACAGTTCCATGCACAGGATAGCTCTATAAGGGTTCAGAAGACAACTGACAATAGTAATTCCTCTGTGCCGAAGAAGTGAATAGCTTTGGGACACAATTTCCACTGAGTAAAACTTACTCTTTTTTAAATTTTTAATCATGTTCATATATTTTCTTTACAGAAATAAATATTAATTTTAAATAAAATAAAATATTTGCTAAAACTTTACAAAGAAAGTTTGTTGACCCCTACTCTAGCAATGCTTGTTCATATGACAAACTTGGGGATCCAAGAGAAGAGTAGAAACTAATAAGTGTCCTGGGCCCTAACATGAAACTGGTACCTGTCAGTTCTGTGACACCCTGGCAGCCAAAGCAAATTAAAAGGCCATTCCAGATCTACAGGAAGGGGACAAGAATCCATGCCTTGAAGGGAGGAACAGAGTTATACTTCACAGGGTATGGGTTCAGAGAGTAGTGAAAGATTCTTGTCATTTTTTGCAGTCTGTTCTGATGGATCTCATAAGAATTGCCCTCAGATACAAAGATTTATGGTGGAATAGGTGGATATTAAATATCTCATTAGGAAGCCCATGAAAATCTTCTGAATGCCCAGTGAAGAAATCCTCACCATTTCTAAGAGAAAGCCATGTCCACCATTATTTTGGCAGTGATTATCGTTAATTCTACTTAGTTATTAATATAAAAAATAGATTCCAGGAGGGGGTGAAGGGAGGGCAGGGGTAAGGGGAAAAAATGAGAATCAAGACTTGTCATGTAGAGGTACAAGATCCTAACAATGAATGTAACTGTACTGTATCCCTAAAATGTACCAATAAACTCAATTAAAGCTGAAAAAAAAATAGATTCCTAGGAGAGTCATACAGAGGGTTGGTTGTTCACCACAGAAACTTAGGAGACAATTATAGCCTTGAATCTTCCGATTCTTAATTCGTGATCCTGAGAGGAAATAAAGCAAAGGTCAAATAAATTATTGAACTCATCCAGGTGTCTAGACTATGAGGAGAAATGGATCTAAATGTAAAATGGTCCTGATACAATAAAAGTTTATTCCTTGTCCAGTTAACAGTCCACACAATGATTCAGGAACCCATGGTCATTTCATCTATCTCTCTCCCATCCCTAAGATAGGTCTTCATCCTGCCAACAGAAAAGTAAAAAAGAATGTAGAGGAGGCTCACATTCTTCTTAAATCTTTGTTCAAAAGTGGCACATAGTATGCATATCTTTTGGGAAGAACCCATCAGCTGATTAACCTAACTGTAAGGGAGGATGCAATACAGGGTCTAGCAATGTATCTGGCAAGAAGAGAAACTAACAGTTTAGAGTCCACACAGTCCTCCTTTAATCCTTAAGGATTCATTCTCATCTTTCTTTCCATATATAGAACACACACACAGACCCCTCCACAAGGGAGACCACCCAAAGTTTCCTAGTTACTGCTTTTAGTTTAAATCCAAGATCTTTGGATAAAGCTGTCTTGACTGTAAGGTGAGGATATAGTCTTCTGGGGTCTGACAAATTAGTGGAAAATAAAGTAAATGATATCAGAGAGAGAGAGAGAGAGAGAGAGAGAGAGATTGGGAAGAAGGAGAAGAAAGAGAGGGAGGGAGGAGGAGAGAAATAGGCAGAAAAAGAGACAGGGAGAGAAATAAAGAGAAAAACAGACAGGAAGACAGAACATACAGGCATAAAACTGGATCAGGATAAATGCCACAAAAAAATCCCATTCAGAAATGGAGTGAATGGGAAATGCACAGCATTCACTGCAACAGTAAATTAATATTTGGAAGGTAATTTTCAATTAGCAGTTTTGGTATTGGACCCTGGATCTCTATTCTGGAGAGATTTCTGCTGCCCATTGTCCTTTTCTCCCCCCTGGGGATTGAACTCTGGACCTTGTACTTGTGAGACAGGCGGCAGAACCAGAGCTAAATCTCCAGCCCCTCATTTTTCTTTTGAAAGGCTCTTCTTTGTCCATTACTCTCCATGACCATCTGAAACAGCCCATGGAAGAGTATTGCCCCTTTTGGGTGGTGGGAGGGACTGAAATATCCATAGCCTGCTTCCTGCTCATATGTATTTGTTGGTCTAAATATAATTTTGTGGGCTAAATAGTCAAGGAATTTTAAGACTAGGATCACAATTACTTTGGTAATACAGCTCCCCCCACAAATTGGTAGTCATCTGGTCAATTTACATATAGTCAGTTTCATGTGCCAGTGGCTATACCTAATGTCATTTCTTAGACATAGTTCTCTAGGTTTGTTTCTTCTTTTACCAATCCCTATGGAGACAAAAATTCTATCTTGATACTTCACTGTATACCCAGAATCCAGGACCTAGTATTTACTTCTCACAAAGTGGGAATATTTTTTAAATATACTGAGTGCCTACCTACATTATAAGTGGTGTCCGTTCAATAGTAGCTACAACATAAACTGAGAAATTCATAGGCATAGGAGACAGGAGACTACGGGTTTAATTCTAACTCTTTGGCTATGTGGCTGGTAATTTGCGAAAGTCATTTTCTTAATATTCAGATTATTTCTGTGTTTTGTTGGTTTTTGTGCTTTTGTGGCTGACATCAATTCCTACATTTATTTGCATCTTTATAATTTTTCTCCCAATCCTTAAAAAAGAGGAAAGGATTGATTTTGAGACCTAAGATTCCATGAGAAACTCACAGCGAGATCTTTAGGGAAATCTTTAACCCACAATTGCTCTGCTAGTAATAGGATTTCTTAAACGAAGCATCCAACCCACTATGATCCATTAAACAGGGACTCCACTTAATGCCATGGCCTTTTGAATGGAGCCTATTGTAAATGGGTAATATATTTGAGAATCCTGTAATCATTAATGCATCATTTGAAATGTGTCAGTGAACACATATTTTTTGAAATTTGCTTTTGTGTAATGATTGCCATAATATGTCTCATATCACAAAATACCCAGGATGCTGAAGCGATGCAGTGTACAAAAGTGACTCTAGGACAGTGATCTCAGCTTTGTTGCATATTAGAGACACACAGACTGGTGTTTAAAAATACCAGTGCCTTGGACCCATCCCAAAGATTCTGATATAAATGTAATCTTAAAACCTTCTAGTCATTCCAATTGAATCACTGCTTTTAAAAAGGAAGTGTGTAAAGGACACTTTCTTTTTAGCTTCTGTACTAGAGACAAAAAAAAAAATCCCATCCATATTACAGACTTTCTATAATTTTATGTTTAGAACAGTCATGGCCTTCCTTGGTCACATTTTTTGGATGGCTGTCATTTGCTTTGTGAGGAGGGACAGGATGGGTAATGGCGTCACTTCAAATGAAATTCCACAACAGCTAAAGTGGTCACCCTGCCCTTTCCTCGACAGCACATCATGCTGGTGCAGCGTCAGATGTCTGTGATAGAAGAGGACCTGGAAGAATTCCAGCAGGCTCTGAAGCACTATGTGGAGAGTGCTTCCGCCCAAAGTGGGTGCTTGCGGTGAGTGCTCCTGACCAGATCCAACCCTGCCAGGTTCCACTTTACATGAGGATGGGTCAGGAAGACAGGCATTTGGGAATCATCAGGTTAAATTATGCTGAGCAGTGTAGCCTTCTGGGTGATGTCCTTTGCAGAGTTTTAGTGATTGCTGTTTGATCCTGGGATCTTGAGAAGATTTAGGGACCCAAGGAAAAAATAAAATGGAGGACAATTTGAATAAGAGTTGCAGATGTACTGAAATTCCTCCTTTGGCATCCAAGCAGCCAGCGCTTGTTTAAAATCATGTCTGTAGATGAGATGAGGCCTGAACTCCAGGACATCCAGCCTTGATTGCAGTACACCCCATGGCCTGATGATCACTCTCCCATTATGAAATTGCAGAGGTCTCTGAAGTCATAATTTCAGATCTTGTTTGTTTAATAAAAGCAGCAGTAGCTCTTCCCTCTTCCTGTGAGCACCACTCAGCTCGGGTTTCCATTACATGAAGCTACAGAAATATTCTACTCCTCTTGTGAAGTCTTTTACTCCAACCACTCTAATAAACAGCTACTAGAATAACTTTCCGGAAACAATTGCAGAATTGCCTTAACCAAGAACCTGCAGAGACTCTCTAATGAGTATCTCACCAAATGCTAGATGTTTATCATGCCCTATGTTCACACTGGACTCAGATCCTGGAATCCATATCATCACTACTATTTTTTCCCCTTAGCCAAACAACTCTGCCTTACACACAGCTGTCAGTGAATGACCCAACATTATCTGTTCATTTGTACTGTGCTTTAGACCTGGCAACTCTCCCTTTGAGAAATACATGCCCAGCTGCGGGTTCTGTCAGTTCCGGAACCCGACCCTAAATTCACTTGCATTCACAACTGCCCTGGCTAGCATGGATCCTTTAGTAGAAATGGAAATTAAAACTAAAGCACAAATTGGCAGGAAAAAGCTTTAATTAGAAAGCAAGGCTGGACGTGGGGGTGCACACATGAAATTCCAGCTTGCTGGAGGCTGAAGCAGGAGGATTGTCATGAGTTCAAGGCCAGCCTAAGTTCCATAGTGAAATCCTATATCAAAAAAAATTAAAATCGTACCCTTACCTTAGCTTGAGGAAAGTCAGGCAAACCTTTAACAAAAGAGAGTAAGAAAAACTAGAAAAGGACTCCAGCTTGAGGAACTAGAGGGGGCATTTGGATGAAGATCAGACTGACCCACCCACAAATGTGGGAAGGCAGCTTTTAAGGGTTACTGAGGTGGACCAGGGTCCACTCGATCATCTTCTCAGTTCTGGTTTCATAGCTCTGGAATTTTTGTGACCTGAAAAGTACTTCTGTTCCCATGAAATGGTTGTCTCTGTGGTGGTTTCAAAAGTCATGTAGAAGGGGTGGGGGATTTAGCTCAGCGGTTCGGTGGCCTCCCTTGCAAGTGCAAGGACCCGAGTTCAATCCCCGGTACCAGGGAAAAAAAAAAAAGTAGGGCTCTGCTTTTCCAGGAGTCCAGGGGGATCACAAGGTTAGAACAATGGCTGGAGATGTCTGAGGTTAGCTGAATGTTCCTGTAAATCCCTTATCATGGATTCCTACTTCTTCAAGGAGGACAATATTACATAACTTTGGTGCTAATCAACTTTGTTTTGCCAACTTTTAGACTTTTTTCCCAGTACCGGGGATCGAAAGCAGGACCATGAGCTTGCAAGGCAGGTGCAGCACCACTGAGCTAAATCCACAGCCCTTGTTTTACCAACTTTTAAACAGACACTTCCTGAATGATTAACTACTCTAAATGTGGAGCTGCGAAGGGATTTGACTCAAAGTATTAAGCTAACGAAAATACAAAATGAAGATCAGGCTTTGTTCTGCTTTTAATTAAGATTGGGCATCTGGAGGCCCAAGTGAAGAATCAGTTTTTTGCAAAAAACTACTTTTATGTTCCTGACTGCCTTAGAAAAATCATAAATAACACTTCTAATAGGCAACAATCTAAAGGCACAGAAGCCTGTCCACCCCGTCCCTAGAGTGGCTTCTGTCACAATGAAATCTACCCTTACCTTTTGAAGTTGTTTAAACTAAATTCCCTAATGATTTTCAAATATTGCTTTGGGAAAGTTCTTTAATAGATGTGCATCCGTGTTGGTGTGCATCGTGTGTGTGTATAAACAACATACTTTGTCCCTGAGTACTTTGCTCTTTCCAATGACTATTTTATTCATAGTACAGCAGTACACTATTCCAGCTAAGAGGCTGGATGTCTCCCATCAACAGACGAGCAGAAACACGAATGGAGGCCACTACCGCATATACTGTGGTTCCCTGGTCAATTCCTCTCTAGAGTTTGAGCATTTGCTCAGCAGCATTCATAGCACATTCTTTTTTTTAAGTTTATCGGTACTTTTTAGGTATATGGTACAGTTACATTCATCATTGGGATCTGACAGGTCTTGGTTTTTATTTGTTCCCTATACCCCTGCCCTCCCGTCACCCCCTCCACCCTTCCCTATTTACAAAGACTTTGTTTCCATTTTTATCTTTTTCTCCATATTTTTTCTTTTCCCTCCTTTCCTTTCCCCTCCTCTTCCCACTTCCCCTACTCCTTTAAGCCCTTTTCTTCCTGTTTCACATTGTCAATTATGCAAATTTGAACCTTATCTACACGTTTAGCTTCTTACACCAGGGAAACTATTCGGTATTTACACGTGTGTGTCCTATTTATTTCACTTAAGTGTATGGCATGTTTTTCTTAATGGTGCCTTTGACAGGAACACAGGAATCACTGTGTTCTGCTGCACATCAGTTCAGAAGGGTGCAAATCAAAATCTCATTGTAGTTCTTTTAAATAAATCAAGAGGGATTTACCAGAGCAAGAATATATGTAGCTTTTAAAAGCCCACTCATTTAAAAATAAAATTGAATAGTTGGAAAAATGCAAATGAAGCTTATTTATACCTCCCACAGTGTAAACTGCAGAAAGGAGAGCTCAATAAACTCCTTTTTTGGTTAGTGAGGACATAAGATAGTCTGTTTCAGGGATTGATTAGAAGTTTTACAACATGTACAAAAAGGGCAGGAAAGTTTTTTTTCAGGGTTCAGAAGCTCTGCTCTCATGTGCATGGGGAACATGCTCTGAAGCAGGGAGGAGAACAGGTTGTTGGAGAAGAGAGTCCAGAGATCTGGGCTGTGTCCTGCAAACACTGTCCTCTCAATGTCCACGTAAAATAGCTTGGTCAGCTTGTGCTGGGAAGAGGAGGGAAGGACAGTATCCTTTTCCTGTAAGATGAGTACACTCTCTCAGCCTCTCCTCTTCATTGCAAGTCTGGTTTGTTTCTTAATGGTTCTTCATTCACTTCTTATTGCTGAATCTTCAGCTATTTTTTCACTGGAACATAGAGTCTATCAGATGGAACGGGCGTCACAGAATCACCACGCACAGATGGGATATATGTAAGACAGACGATATACCAGTGCATCTAAGTCCAATTTTTCAGATGTACCAATCAGTCAAATGCAATTCTCTACCTGAATAAGTGGGTGAACGGTCAAATGCCATTTGCTTTGACACACCCAGCACTATAACTTCATACTTTGTTCTTAGAATAAAGCTCTGGAAATTAGAGTTTCCCAATTTCTTCTCCTGTATGGCTAGCTTTCCATCACCATGGTTAGACAAAGAATGCTGCTGTAATATGAAATAGTAACTGTTGAGGATTTGCAAAATCAGGCTTTGTGCATCCATTTTCCTGGTCTTTCCAGTAACCATCAGAGGCATAAATTATGTCCAGCTTACAAGGAAACAGGTTCGGGTGGGTTACACAACTTGCCTGCATTTATCTGACTCTGAAACGCATGTTGAATACTTCCTGTCAGTATTTAGTTATCCTTCAAATAGAAATTCCTAGACTTTCAGTGGTCAAACTGGGTCTTGCCCCAATTATAAAACAGCCTTACTTTCTTAAATGCAGGCACTAAATTATAGAAGTTTTTACCTTGTTGGTTATTTGACCAGAAGACTCAGAATTTTTTTTTCCAATATGGAGGATTGAACACAGGGCCTTTGCACTGATACATGTATTTTTTTTCAGCACCTTTTCATTTTTTTTAAATTTTGAGATGGGGTTTCCCTAAGTTGCAGAGTTGTCCAGGCTAGGCTAAAACTTGTGAGCCTCCTGTCTCAGCTTCACAGAGTGCTATGATTACAGGTATGTGTCCCAATGCCCAACTGAGACTCAGAAGTTTGAAGATTGACAGAGGCCACAGTACTCAGTTAAGATTTAAAAGAGAGTTGTTAGTCAAAAAATTAAATCATTTATGTGGACCAATGTATGATATATACACACACAGTCTTATTTCATGCTGGGTTTTTTTCCTACAAATAACAGAAATTTATTATTTACAGTAATTTATAAATATTAAAAATGTATTGTTTACAGTTTCAGAGAGTGGGAAGTCCAAGATCAAGGCGCCAGCAGATGAGCTCACCCTTACAGATGGCCCGCCTCTCAGTACCATCACTGGGGGAATAGGCATCAATCTAAGAATTTTGGACGACACATACATTCGGACTATAGCTACCCCCAAATGCTTAACATGCATTTTCCACGACTGATGCTTCTTTCTCAACTTAGTTTTTAATCATCATCTTAATCCATTTGCCATGAGGCGGAGCTGACTAAACAAATGTGGTATACACAATGTGTTCTCAGAACCATGGTTGACATGAGAGAGAATGGTTTTCAGTTTGAAGGATCTTAAGAGTCTAACTGTAGATAAGATGCTGATAAAGGTAGTAAGCTATTAAAGCTATGTATTTTGGCTTAAAATTTCATAGCTATTAAAATGATTTCTGAAATCACTCTCAGCTATGAAATTCTAGAACTTGAATGTTTTCAAAACTCCATGTCAAGGGCCCAGGAAACGTAAGTATGGATTGTAAGAAATAACCCTCATATTTCCTTAAGAATTACTGAGTTTGGTGGCACAAGCCTGTGATCCTTAGCACTCTGGAGGCTGAGGCAGGAGGATCACCTTGAGTTTAACGCCAGCCTTGGCAAATAGTGAGTTCAAGGCCAGCCTGAACTACAGAGTATACTTTGGCTCAATTTTAAAAAATGGATAGTGCATTGAATCATTAATCAGAAATCAGTATTTATACAGAAAAAATAAATGGTAGCCAGAGTTGAGGCCTGTCCCTCCTTTTGTGCCTTTTCTTCATTGGTTAGGCCCAGTGAGTTAAGGCCAGGCACACACACACACACAGGGAAAGGCAGAAGCCGAAAGGAAGGGAAAGTCCTGACTAATTTTCACTGAACTGTTATCACCGTTCCAGAGATGAGGAGCTGAAGTGGAGCGATGGGCCCAAAGTGATACAAGGTGATACAGCTAATGAGTAGTGAATAATGGGCGCTCTGTTGTGTCAGTCTTTAAACCACCACCATATAAGACTAGAATACCTTCTTTAATCCTTAAAAGTTTGAATATTATCCCCAAAATTTGTGAATTTCCTATATATTTTTGGTGAGTCAGGAAAATGAAAGGCCCGGCTAAATAGTGGTAGATATTTCAATGTTATAAGTAATATAAATGAACTAATTTGGGGGAATCTCTTGAAGAAGAGCTTGAAATGCTAGGCTGAGTATTTTAAACTTCATCCTAAAGAAACCACTCATGGACTGAAATTTTTCCATTATACCGTTCAATTACCTTTGGAAATTACAGACTCATTTGAGACCATAATGGGAGATATGGATTTTCTTCCCAGGAGAAAGTATATATGCACATGAATTGGCTGATCATTTCTGAGATTTTAAGGAGTCCTTCAAAAAGCTCATCCAAGAATTTCTTGAAATGAGACCATCACAAAGTCTGCTTGTATCTTATCCTAAGAAAAAGTGAAAGTTGAACTAATAATAATATTTGCTGCATAATGCTTTAATGAACCAAATTAGATAAACAACTATGAAAAACACTGAACTACAGGCAGAGCTAAAGAAAAAAATAAAATTCCTGTTTGGTTACTGCCACCTGCTGGTCACACTTAGGTAAATCCCAAATCTACATTAATCCTCTACAGTATTTTAACGGCAAAATCTCTTGTCTATTAGCTCAAAGTCCAGTTTTTTCTAACCTCTTGCGCTTTAATCTGAATGTATTATTTAGCATTTGCCTGAAAAACTGTACTTTCAGAATTAAAGAATCTTCGTCTCCCAATCTTCCATAAGTTCATGACCGTGTCCCCTCCTCCCTTTTGCTTCCACGTGAATTTGGACCTTCATCATCTCTCACCTAAGCTCCTTCCCTATCTACCTTTTCCCTCTGCTCCGTGCGACCGTTCTCTGCTCATCCCCAACACTGCCATCAGCAGGATCCTTCAAAACACAGCTCCAGCCATGGTACTTTCCCTGTTTTAAGTCCTCCAAGGGCTCCTCATTGCTATAGGATTAAATCCAGACTTCGCCTCAGCTTGTATTTTTGGCCAGTCTCCTTTCCTCAGGATAATCAATGAATAAGAAGGGACAAACTTCCTCCAATTGGAAGAGCAACTTTTAAATACAGCAATTATTGCCAGAAATGGAGCTCTTAAATTTGATCCAAAGTTGTGGGAGATGAGTGTGTTTGTGTGATATAAAAGAGAACCATTATGTGCCAGAAAACAGAGTCAGTTTACAGAGCCACAGTATGATCCACATGGCCCAGAAGGCATAGACAGAGCACCAAGCTGTCCCACACAAGTGGAGAAAGGCCAGGAACTTGACATGAGCTACAGTGGTTGACAGGACCAATCAACAGAGTTACATCTGAGAGCAAGGGGAAGTTGTCCTGGCTTCTCATTTTTATGAAGTCTGGTATGAGATGTTCAATATTTTTCCAAATAAATGAATAAAATTTACAAAAGTTGTCTTTGTAAATGTGTTGTATTTGCTGAGACTATCTGCGTGCTGCTAAGCCAAAAAACAATACCAAAAACATCTGTGCCAGACAGACATACTGAACTAATCAGTTCCTGACAAACCTATTTGATTTTCTGCAGCGATTTAGGTTGCTTCCTATGTGAACTGATGTTTCATATCACATGTAGAGTTGATTAGAAAAGTTAGTGTGCTTCTTTAATTTCCAGGGGCTAATCAGGCCTTTTCTTTTTCATTTCAGTATTTCAATACAGAGACTTTCAAATGAATCTCGCTACATAATTTATGAGTTCTGGGAGAATAGCAGTGTGTGGAATAGGTAAGTTATGAGCAATGCTGATTTGTGAAACCAGGAAAAGGACAATATAGATGATGAAATTTTCAGACTTGTAGGAAAAATTCCATTTTACTTATTTCACCTTAAAACATGTACCCATTACTCTGAATCCCACATTTTTGAAAATTTACTTCATGGATTAGAAATCACTTCCCTCTTAAAGCACAGATACCTTGGGTACTGATCCACTTTGAGTTTTAGTATTTTATTGATGTTTTCAAACAAACAATTAGATACAAGTCATGGGTTTCTAAGGAACTTGAAGGTAATGAGGGTGTACAGCTTTATAAGCTTAGTGGTTATTTTATATTTAGAATAAAACTACATATAACATCTAAGATCCTCTTAACTTTTCTAAATGTCTTTCAACACAATAAAGGTAAAATCCAGGACACTATTTGGCAAAAATAAAAGCAAGTCCATGATGAAATTTTAAAAATGATTAGCAATAAATAACAAATATATAAGTCAAAAATTGGATGAAGGACATTTTTGCTATTCTGAGATTATATAAACAGTTCCAGATACTTTTAAATGATACAGAAAAAATATAGTTCTCCAATAAGTTTAAGGTATTAAATATGACAGTGTTGACTCCCATTTCTAGAAAACCTAGAAATTTAGTTGATACACATTTTACCTTAAAATTTCATTTTGTGGCTTGAAAAAAGCCCTTGGAGGGCCTGAGTAGCACAACTCCATACTAGAATACTTGTCATGAAGCCCTAAATTCAATCCCCAGGTTTGATTCCCAGCACCCAAAATGAGAAGAAGCATTTTGTGTAGGGATGAAGGTAAAATGACTTCAATTTACTACAAGCATAGAATAGTGCGTGCCTTAAAGATACCTATTCAACCATATGCCTCTAGACTTATATTTTAAGATGGATGACTTTAATTTCATTTTATTCTAAAGGAATAGGAAATTTACAGTCCTTTTTCTTGGTTATCCAATTTTTTAACTTTTTGTGAAAATTAAAGTCTACCTCCTATTGTATTATCCTTAGTAGAAGTTAATATTTCTTTCTTGACTTTTTTCTTAATTTCTGATACAATTATTAAGTTATTCTTGAGTCTTTCTTTAAAGCTAGATAAGCATTAAAACAAGTCTACGTCCAGGCACATAGTACAGATCAACCAAAACTTTGCCATCTTGATTTAATCTCTGCTGTACTCAGGTTGTAAATAAAAAAGCATAACCTCAACCTGTAATCATTTATACAGCCACCTTCAGATGAATTATAGCAAGACATTCCAAAGAAGTAATGTGGATTTCTTGGAAACTCCAGAGCTCACATCTACTATGCTAGTTCCTGGTAATTATTCTGGGTTTACAATACTTCTGTGTAATATTATCTGTTTGTTTTTAATAGTATGTTCTTTCCCCATAAACATTATCAATTACACTTTCTTTGTTTCTTTATATATTAATAATTTAAAGTTTGGGAAGGAAAAAAAGAGATATTTATTCTTTTGCCTTTATTCCTTAGTTTGCCTTGTTTATATTCCTGGCTACCTTAAATATATCATTAGAGATTTGCTGGTTATTTTATAAATTTTAGCTAACAAGCTTGTACAATTCAAACTGTGGTATTTCAAAACATTTTCAAATTCTTTATCTTATCAAATTTAGTATATTGAATACAATTTGAAATAAATGACTGATGTGGATTGCAATTATGTTGATATATTTTCTTATAATAGCTGTTAAAATATTATTTATAATTGGAGGAAAGATGGAGAGGTTTGAAATAAAATTGTCTAAGAAGCCTGGCCAAAGTTTATTTAAGATAACTGAGAACCAAAATCCTTTTGTTCTTCTACCCATTCATTCACCAATAAATACATATATTTGCAGAAATTAAGATGCACTTGACCCCAGGCTTAGTATGTGCTTAGTCAATTTGAGCTCCACTTCTAAAATAGCACTGCGGTGGAAACTAAAAGGGTACAAAATAAAGTTGCAGCCCCTACCTGTAGGGTGCCATCTGTCCAATTTGAAAAATAAATATTTGCAGGGGGAAGAAAATAGCTCAGAGGAAAAAAAATAGTAGTTGCTATTCAAAACAGTATGGACTTAGATAAATGATTACTTTTGTAATCTAATAGTTTTTATGGAGATGAGGTCTCAACTTTAAGATTGAGAATGTCATTGTTCAAGTATTTGAAGAGTAATCTGGAGTTACTGAAAATTATGAGGCAAATGACGACATGCTTTAATTAGTAGTAACTGACAGGAGGGACAAAGTCTGACATTATGGAGTGGAAAGAGATTAACCAGGCTAGGCCAGGAAACAAAAGCACTGGAGGTAGGAGCTGGCCAGAGAGTTAGGGACTCTACTTGCAGATGCAGTTTTTAGGAGTTGACCACAGCAACAGGATGGTTGAAGCTTGGACTTAATGAGAAAGTATGTGGGTAAGAACAAAATATCTAAAAGACTGGGGAAACCCCTCTCTGTAAAAGTTTGGTAGATGGACAAAAACCTTCTTTATTATTAAGGCACAGAGGCCCACTAATTAACCACTTACTAATTAAATTATTTAAATACAGGCTAAACAAATATGCATCTTTTATTAATTTTATAAGAATATAAAATACCAGTTTTATCAAATTTATTCATTACAAAATTTGGGGTTGGGGTTATAAAAATTGGCTGGTTGAAATGACATCTGTCTGAATGATGCTTGGAGTAAACTGTTAAGTCGTTAAAGAAGAATCACTGTAGAGTATCAAAGAGGGAGTGAAATGCAAGGTACAGTGTTCCTTGGGGACACTAAAAAAATGATACTGAAAACTGGATTTGACAAGATCACTGCTCTAAAGAACAGTTTTAATGGAGTAATAGGAATTTTAAACTACAATAGATTTTGATTGTTTGGATAACAAATAGAGGATGAGAAAGTGAATTCTGAAATTAAAGCCAAATGAGAGGACAATCAATTGTAAACGCTTTCAAGTTGGCTGAATTATAATCTGAGCCCGAACTGTAGTTGTATATTTACTCTAGCTCTTAAAAACAGGTTTGTCTGGCCCAGAGAATGGTAAACTTGTAGAATTTCTCTTCTTTATAGCTCAAATTTAATTCTCAAATAAGAAAATAATGAATATGTTGGAAATTTCTCCAGATTCACAACTGACTCATGCAGTTTAAAAGATAGCATAGCTTGAGGAAAGGTACAGGTAAGGGTGGTTAGCACGTTATTAAGGAACAGACATCAGAGACTGCCTTCAGTTCATTCATTCAAGAAAGTTTTCACCTAGCTAACACTGCTCTAAATAAGGAGAAAAGGCCTAGAATATAAATTCTGTACATATAACCACTGCAGCCTGTGCACACAGAATGAAACTGGAGTCTTATCAACAGTGTATAACACAAAACAAATATTTCCTTATTTAAGAAATGAATAAGGATTTTGATATAATCATAAATGCACTGGTCTTAACTCATAAAAATCTCCAAGAAGTTCTGACACTTGGAATTTTTGTATCTGCCATCATATTCACTGGTCTTAACTCATAAAAATCTCCAAGAAGTTCTGACACTTGGAATTTTTGTATCTGCCATTTTTTGTATCTGCCATTTTCAGCTCTCCCAATTTTGAAACCACTGGTTCAACAAGGTAGAAAGAATAAATAAAATTTGTTCCTATTGATGCCTTCAGTCTTTTCAGGTCAGAAAACACCTGAACAAAAATAGGGTTGAAAAAAAGGAATATGAAAAGGAAGGCCGAGTTAACAGTGGCACAAACACTGCAAATGTAAAGTAACCTCATAGAATTTTCTGGCCCAACATTACTTCACATGTATCTTAGACTATCTTTCTGTGCACTGGTTCTTGTATTATATTCTTCACTCTCTTTTCCTCAGAACATTTGGATAGGAAAAGTTACCACAAGTAAAACTGGTTCAATTCTTGTTCTCTGAGCTGAAATTCAATATAATTTAATGCCTTTTAATTGATGCTCTATTGTGCATTAATTTTCACATCACATATAATTTCAATACTGATTACTATGATTTGATAGAAAATTTAGGCTTGACTTCTAACATAATTTTTAAACCTACCTCAAATAAAAGTTTAACATTTACTGAGGAAAATTTAAAGTTTTATGTATACAACAGGCTCCCCAAACATCTTAAGCGTATAAATGCCAAATACGGGTTATACATGCCCATATGACTTCTAATACCATTTTATTATATGGTATTTTATATATGTCTGTAAAGATTGAAAAGAAAAACCAAAATATATTTAGTTCTAAACTGAAAAATATTTTACAAAAAGCAGCTATTACATTTAGAAACACAGGATCAGTGGGTTTTTAATTCAGAAATTAAGATTCCTAGTAAGATTGCTTTTCCTAAGATACATCTCAAAAAAACAAAGCAATTCAGCCAGTCTGCATCCATATATAAAAATATAAGCTGAAATGTATTCCTGTGAATTCTCAAATTAAAAAATCAGTCAAATGAATCACACTGGGACAGCAGCCCAGGCCCATTAGCCATCATGAACCATCCAGACAAGACTTTGAAAATTCTATCTGTAGTAGAATAATCCCTTGCATAAGAGAAAGGCCTGTGTTTACAAGAAAAAAAAATGATAGACAAGAAAGTAAGTTCCTATTGTCAGCAAGTTACTTTCGCTGCTTTGTAAGAAACTTTTATTCCTTTCCATTCCATTTGTCCATTTATCAGTCCCATCGACCATACTTCTCTGCCTTACATTTGTCTTTGAAATATTTATATTCATTGGGGAAAACATTTCCAATATTAAAATGCAGATATACTAAAAGTATCATTCACAACACATCCACTTGATTATACCCAATCTTCCTGAAATACCTATGTAGGAATTTTCTAACTACCGCCAGCACTGGGCAAATTAAAACAACAAAATGATCTCATCATCAGGGTGTTTATAATCTCATTGCCAAGATAAGCACCATTCATAACAAAATTTTTGAACTACAGTAACATGCCATACTTACATAAGAAAAACTCAATCTTGTCTCAGTCTTCAAATGCTGGCTAAAGAAATTACACAGAGCAAAAGTAGGATGTGTCTCTTTACAATTTGAATTTTCTTTGTCTATAAAGTTGTTTTCATTATCTCAAAAAAAAATGTTTTTTTCTTTTCAGCTTCATGGTGGATTCTGAACAACTAGATATACCTAGACACTTGCTTTACGGTGTCAAGTGCAAAACGTGTTCTTATCTAAAGTGTCAGTCAGAAAATTTCTCTGTGGCTGTAATCTACTGTATACTTTTGTTTAATATATTTATTCTAAGTTTGCTCACTTTTTAAAAGTACATTCTACAACTTTATCATGAATGTGAATTTTAGCTTAGTTTTCAAAGATAATTATTCTCAGTACTTGATGTTGATTGCTTTGCTACACTGCAACCAACCTAAAACATCTAGTGACTACAAAACCCCTATGTGATAAAACTGTATGCATAAGGAATAAAATAGTGAAAAAGGAATTATGATACAGAAAAAAGTTTAATTGAAAACTCTTAGAGCATTGCTTCATAGGAAGATTTTGTAGATAAACACTACCAGTGTTTTGTGATATTAGTAACAGCTCTTCTGTGAATGAAGCTTATTCTTCCATAGTGTATACTCTAATTGTACATTCCTATGACTATTCTCTTTACATAAAACAACACTGTTTGTAACTTAACTCTCTCTGTTAAACATTATCAAGTAAACAAGAGACCCTATTTTACGGAAAGTTAGCTTAAATTTTATGGCATATAAAAATCAGGTAGCTGACATTCCTATGAAAACTAGACATTTGTTTTTGAGTAGTGATTTCAAAATAAGTTTTAAACCAAATGAATAAAGAAGAAGAAATATAAAACAAGCACAAAACTGCGGAGCAGAAGAAACTTAATTTCCATTTTCCACACTAAAGTGACTAAAACTATGTTCCTAATATATTTTATATACATAAAAATATAAAAAATAACAGACATATATCAAATGAAACATTTTTAATAAAATAAATATTTCCTGGTTATAAGCCCTGCTAATGAAAATACAATTTATAATACAAACAGAAATTTGTTGCCATACTATTCTCTAGTTCAAATTCCTTTGAAACCATCAGTATTCAGAGGAAAATATTAAGATAAATTTTTTCTATTTTGTCACTGTTAGAAAACTTGGGGAAGGAAACAAATTAAAATTTTATTTCATAAATGTAAAATTAGACCTAAAATATCTTTGCAAACGAACCTATGAAACATTAACTTTTATTAATGCCTTTGTATACCCTCATTCCTCATTCAGGCTAAATAAAATTAAGGAATTTTTTCATATTTTCTCTTAGACATAAGTAGTAAATTTTGACACAGACTGTGTGTGTTCAATTCTAAAGATGACAAGCATTATGAATCAACACCTGGCTCAATACTTTTAATATATATACAAAGCCGAGAACAACATTAATAGAGATGTACAATGATTATTCAAACAAGCTATACATATGTACAAAGTCAAGCAAGAGTCTTTGGAGTCTCACTCTGATTACACATAGTAATAAGGATCAAAAGACTTTGAAACTTCAAGACTTTCAACATACAAACTCTTCTTGGAAACAGTTATAAAGGGTTTCAAAAGGACAACTTTCATTAGTCAAAATATTTCTTTGGTTAGTCCATTCAGTATCCAACTCTAAAAAGCATATCAAGTCTTTTGGATACAGTTTTCAAAGTACCTTGATAATATGACTAAAAACAGGATTCTGCCCAGTAATGGTACTAAATGGAAAAGCTCTCTAGATTGAATATTGGAATAAATTCTATCATATCTTTTAAACTAGAACCAAATAAAATTAAGGATAGACAAATAATGAAGCAACCCATCTTAATTTATGTTAATTCTGACCCTGGTTCTTACACATATATTTTTGTATATGTTTATGAGAGTATTGCTTATGACTATGTGTTTATGCACACATAAATATGTATGTATGCATATACATATATATATGAATTATAACTTAAAGTACAAAAGGTAAATAGTAGGAAAAAACAATTGAAAAATTGAGCCTCAAGTATAAACATCCCATTTTAAAGTAATCAAAAAATTTACAGGTAATAGAAGTATTTTTCCTGTTTTCTGAGAAACAGAGCATTGAAAAAGAAGGCACAAAAAAGATGGGAAAGCTGGCATGGACAAAAAAGGTTAATATGGATAACAAGCCCAAAAATTAATGAGAAAATAAGTACTTGTTTTAGAAGTTTACATTCCAGTGAAAAATAAAACTTTCTGCCTAGTGATGAGTGACTTGACAATAGATCTAGAGATGTGTAAGAACAGAAGTAGGGAAAGTATATACTTACCTTTAATATCAGCAATTTTTGACACTGTGCTAAAAAAAAACTATTTTTATGACAGTAACATGCTCAGTTAAAACCTGTAGGACACTTACTATATGAAATTTCCAGGAATTAAAAGTCTGAACCCCGTTTCTTTATCTACCTATGTTCTTGTTATAAGAAATTATAGAATTAAAACTTAATGCATCTCAATCATATGCACATGCCTATATTTTTCGACTTTTATAAATAAAAATATTAGTTTTAGTTTGCAGTTGCTCAACTTCTGTTCATGTGGTCTGATTAATGTCAAAAATAGCAACTATTTTTCAACTTCATTTGCTGCCATTTTTTCACAATGTTAATCTCTTTTACTAATCATTAATCTAAGACAATGTTCATTATCAAAAACTTGAGACAACTATATATTTGAAAAGAAATGTCTATTTAAAATTTCTCCCTACTATCATTGACAACTATGTATTGAGCATCCTGAATCATTCTACACCTCTAAAGAGAACATAATGATCTGTTCAAGAGCTGGTAGGTATGAAATTAGTGGAAAATAGAAAAGGAACTTTTCGGAGAAAGGAGAAATTACGTACATTGTCAGAAATACTTTATATTTGAGAATCTTTACAGCTTACATTTCCATTCCATTATTACAACTCATGAAAAACAAAAATTGCAAGTATCATGCAAATTATAAATACAGTCTTTCCCACTTCACTAACCAAATTCCTACTTTCCAGTGTTCCTCCCAGTTTTTGCAGGAAACTGTTTACAAATCTGATTAGAAAATCTTTACAGTTTAAAATATCTCTTTCTCATTTTAGGAGAAGCCAAACATCCAACCATCAAAATTTAAAATAAATTCAATTGTCACGGTCAATTAGGTAGTGTTACCAGGTCCACTTCATTTGCTGGTGTCCAAAATATAAAACAAATAATTCATTATCTTCAAATCCGTCTGTTCTTAAAATTCTACTTAAAATTTTGGGTGTTTTTCTGTAACAATAAAGAAAGTTGATTTGTCAATTAGATTAATTGAATTCAGTTTTTACAAAGTAGTTCTCAAAGCAAATACTGTGCTCTGCTTAGTGTATACACATCTAAATGCATGTTACTATAGAAACTATTAAAGTGGAATTGTCAAAAAAAGTTCTGTGTCAGTAAACCTATGTAATTCATTTTTAAATATATTAAAGTGTATTTCAAACCTGTTGTTTGTTTTGTGGTACCTAGTTTTATGCATGTTATTAATGCATAAAGCAAAATAAACTAATTCTAATGTATATGTTTGTTCTAAATAAAGTGTATGTTGAACTTTTACTTACAAAATAAAAAGTGTCATAAATTGGAAAATGTGAACATAAAAAAGTGACATTTTATGTAGCACTAAAGTTTATATTTATTCTCACAGACCAAGGATTCTATAGCCCTAAGATCTCTGGTAAGAGGTAAGAAAATTCAAGTATCATCAAGTACATTTTTCCTCACTAAATATTACTGTATGAGAAATAATATGAAAAAAATTTAATTCTCGATTTAATTAATTTTTTTAAAAACTGGCTAAGCATGTCTAAGGGGTTTAAATTATAAAATATTAATATAAGTTATAACATGAAATTTTAATACAAATTATAAGAATATAGAGTTTTTAAAAATTGTAACTAGGGAAATAAATGCTATTGATTTTTCAAGGGTTAATATCCCCAAATCTCACATTTGATCCATTCTTAGGGTACCTATATTCTGAGTCTCACCCTAACACAATCCTGGTTGCCTTTGCCTATATAAAATAATATTTGTTAAAACTCCAAGTAAAATTTGAGCCAAAGTAAAATAAGGAGATCAGTATCATCCTAAGCACTCTTGTGTATTATATTTAATCCTGACACGAGAAGTTATCATTCTTATCTGTAATTGTAAAACCTTCATTCAAGATTAAGTGACCTACCCAAGTTTGAACTACCAATAATGAGTGGAGATACAATCAGAACCCAAGGCTGAAGCCAGAACCCATGTGCTTTCCAACAAATAATCCCAAAAGATACATATTTAGAGTGCATATTTACTTGGATGGATTTGATGGGGTGACATAGAAATAGAGTTCAGAAAACCAAAAGCAAATTTAAGAAAAATAACAAGGATGACTTGCTTAGCTGTTTTAAAACTAAATTAAATGAAGAGGATAAAGAAGCCATTAACAGGCTATATATTTTTACATAGATGTTAGAGAACCAATCTTCCAACAAATAGCATTAGAGTAACTGGATATACATATAGAAAAAATTAAAAATTGACCCCCACCTTGTATGATACAATAAATTCCAGGGGGATTATAGAACATATTGAAAAACAAAACAGAACTTTTAGATATTGGATGATATTTTCCTTTTTTTTTTCTTTTTTTTGGGGGGTACCAGGGATTGAACTCTGGCCCTTGTGCTTACAAGGCAGGTGGCGGAAACCACTGAGCCAAATCCCTGGCCCAAGGATGATATTTTCATGACCTTTAAACAGAAAAATATTTCATAACTAAAATATAACTATTCCATTATACTTCTTGAGTAGAGTAATGATTATTTTATAATAATTGGTTTATATTGCACATTTGGACTTTTGTGTTGTTCTGGATTACTAATATTTGCAATGAGAAAAGTTAAGAACCTACAGGTAGAATAAAAAAATATTGAAGACAAATACTTAGAATACAATATAATAGTATGAAATCAGAAAACTACTTACTGGTGTTTGAAGTACAATGGGATGATCAGGCAGAAAATCTGGTTTTTTTCTGCAGATGGAAACACTTGAGAGCTTCAACAGGAAATCTCTGCTGTATTTAATTCTCTCTATGATATTAAACATTACATATAATGTTAAAAAGCACAAAATTCAGCCAGGTGTGGTGGTGCATTCCTCTAAAGCCAGCACTCTAGAAGGCTGACTCAGGAGAATTGCAAGTTTGAGCCCAGCCTGAGCAACTCAGCAACTTAGTGAGACTCTGTCTCAAATTGAAAAATTAAAAAAAAAGGGCTGGGGATAAACTCAGTGCAAAGGCCCTGAGCTTAATCCCCAGTACTTCCTAGATCACATTTTGGCTCATTTTTTACTGGATGTCCTTGAAATATCCATTATTTATAAAATGATGAGTAGAGTATTCAATCAAAAGAGAAGGAAAAATCTTTGGAAAACCTCTACCACCTCTAATTTCCTTTAACATGGAAAGGAAGATAAGTAATTTTTTAAAATGAAAGAAAGAATTGTTCGATGAAACTGATAATGCAGGACTTTTCTTGATTGTTTATTCAGGTCTAGTAAAATTATTTTGTATTATAAAGTATCACAACAGTAACATCTACTGGTCAATTCAGGACATGCAAAAATGGAACTTCAGTTAATCTCAGTCAATACTCAAAATTAATATA
Organism: Fukomys damarensis; assembly: GCF_012274545.1. Lineage (NCBI taxonomy): Eukaryota > Metazoa > Chordata > Mammalia > Rodentia > Bathyergidae > Fukomys > Fukomys damarensis. Next base: position 23,318,734 of record NW_022900917.1, on the reverse strand, counting down.
ATCAAAACAATTTTACTGTGGTGGCTCTTCCACCTTTAAACCCAGGACAGTTGGTGGAATCAATGGTACCGCTTCAGTTACCACCAACACTGCAACCTCAACTGATACAACCACAATTACAGACGATCAGATAAGCGACTGCAGACAGCCTAAAACTGGACAAAAAAGTAAACCTAGATGTGCATATTTCGGAGTTCTGTAGTATACCTTATGCTTCATACAGATAATTCACATTCAAATGAGACACTGTCTCTTTGAACTTTATGTTTACTACAGATAATTCACATTAAAGGAGACATTTTCTCTTTGAACTTTATAGTATTCCTTATTCACTTACATTACAAATCTAAGAACATGTGGTAAGCATCACTGGAGAGGTTTAATTTTTATAAACAAAAATAGCTATAAAATACAAAGCTGCTGCTGCATGCAACCTTATTGCAATCAGTATATCATTCCTGTGGCAATTTCACAGTATATTGTGAATAACATTTTTCTATAGAAATTAAATGATTTAAAAACTCATATATGAAACAATGCTTCTCAGCCTGCTTAATGGCTGGTTTTGTTATTTGATGTGCTAATTTGGTTAACTTAATTTACATTCTAGCAGTCTGTGTTGATAACTAAAAGCCCACTTAAGTACATGATGTGATTGAACAAGATGGTTAATATGGTTAATGTTTAAAAATTTTAAAGACTCTATTACAGTAAATGACACACTGCCATAAATTCCCCTCATATTTCCCTCCATTTCAAACACACTTTTCCCATCATTCTTGACATTTTCTGAAGCAGTCTGAAAGTCCTTTTTCATGAGTGTGTTTAGTTGGACTCTTGTGACTGTCCTAATGTCCTGAATTGATTCAAAAAATTTATCTTCCATAGTCATTTTGCTTTTGGGAAAAAATCAGAAGTCAGGCCAGCTGGTGAATAAGGAGGATAAAGACACAGACACACTAATGTTGTTAAGTGAGCCTGCTTTTCACTGAATGGCATTCCACAGCAGTATTCACTGTGGATTTGATCACACCTCTTGGAGAACTGCTTCAGAAAAGTGGCAACAGCAATCGGATAAGTGTGTTTAAGCAAGGGGAAGTATTTTGAAAGGGATTAACAGCAGTGTGTCTTTCACTAATGAAAATTGTTTTAATTTAAACATTCAGTGTATATTTTAATCACCCCTCATATTTTGTAATTTCAGACTACTTATGCCATACTTGGGATACTGTTTGAAAGAAAAAAATATACCTAACATATTTTACATTTCTGCACCTTCATCTTCACTTCTAAATAAATCTGTGAATGATTTGAAAAAAAACATACAATTTTAATTCAAGAATCATTTAGTATGTATCTATTGTGTGTTGAAGGCTATGCTAGGTAAAGGCAAACAAGATCCTCAGATAGAACAATGAATCAGATACAATACTTGCTGACTTGATACCCAGAAACTGTTACAGACATATGCTGAGCCAGAACATAGTAGAATAATATTTTTAAAGTATGAAGAGAAAAGAACAGTCATTGAGGGTGTATCTCAGTGGTAAGAGTGCTTGCCTAGCATTCACAGGGCCTTGAATTTTATCCCCAGAACTTCCAAAAAATAAAAAATATTAACTGACAACTCAAAATCCCGTATCCAGTGTGTGTGGATAGGGGATCCTTCTGGAATGCACATAAAGATATATAAATATACATAAATATATATATATATATATGAAAGAAAACTCAAAACATAGTCACATATAAGTGAAAAGTGTGGCTCTATTTCAACAAAATTTTATTTACCAAAACAAGCATTTAGCCTGAAAATTATAGTTTTCTGGCCCTTATATTAAACGTTATTCTAAAAGTTACAAAGTGACAGAGTGGATTAAAAAAAGAACTCTATATGCTGTTCACTAGCAATATACATTAACTATAAAGCCCCACTGAAGTTGAAAGTAAATGTATGTAAAAAGATACACTGTTCAAAGTCTAGAAATAATAAGGCTGCAGTGGCTATCTTAGTTTGTACAAAGAGAAAAGTATCAATGTTGTGTGCCTAATAACCAAGTTTTGAAATATGTAAAGCAAAGTTTAACAAAAATAAAGGAGGACATAACAGCATGTAATGTAAAAACCTCTTGTTCAGCAATTGATAGAGCTAGACACAAAAAACAGTAAAAAGATAAATTTGAAAAATACTGTCAACCACTTTGATTCAGCTAATGTACAACTGCAAAATATATGTTCTTTTCAAGTAGTGTACATACAGTAGAGTCAACAGACTAGACTGTAAAACAAGCCTAAGTTTAAAAGGCTTAAAATAATACAGATTGTATTCTTTAACCTAATTAAATTGGAAATCCATGATAATAATTCAGAAAAAACAAGCATTCTTGGAAATTAACACATTTCAAAAATTCTATAAGATTAAATAATCAGGAAATTTAAAAATATTTCAAACCAAGTGACAGTAAAATACAGTATGTTAAATTAAATTTATGGATTACAGCTAATACTGGTTTCTTCAAAGGAAACAAATTCTTACTGGGAGAGTCATATCCACTTGTGTTGTTACAGTTGAATACTTGATACTTGGCAATATAGAAAGAGGTTTATTTGGCTTAATAATTCTAGTTTCTGGACAAGGCCCCCTGGCTACATAACATGGTAGGTGGCATTATATAATAGCAGGAAATTAGCACTGGAAGGATTCAGGGGTTCTAGGCTCACTTTAACAACCTTCCTTCTCAACTACTATTCTAGTACCCACAAACCAGAACTCTAAAGAGACAGCATTAATCCATTTTTAACCTATTCAACTTTTTGAAAGGTCCTTTTGCTTCAAATAACAGTGTACTGGCAAATTAGGCCTGAATGTGAGTTTTGAGAGGGACAAACCACTTTGGGACTATATGTTAGGCTGTAAAATAGACTCAATAAATTTAAAAAGACTAACTCATGTAAAATATCCTTTTGACTACAATGGAATGAAATTAGGGAGCAATAACAGAAAAGTGGAATATGCAGAAATTAATATATATATTGTTATATATATCAAAGAATAACAGAGGACTCAGAAAACATTTGAGATAAATGAAAACAAAGTCACAATATACTAAAACTTATGGAACACAGTAAAGATAGTGCCCATAGCAGTTCACAGCTATACAAGCTAACATTTATAAAAGGAGGAGATGGCCTGTAATCCCAGTACTCTGGGAAGCTGAAATAATAAAGGTGAAAGTGGAGATAAGCTAGATAATATAAAAATAATTAAATCAAAAGTTTATTTGGAAAGATAAAAATTATTCAACCTTTACTTTGCCTGAAAAATAAATGACTCAAATTCTAAAATCACGAACAATGCTATTTTCTCTTGCAACTCTGTTGAAATAATTTATTAGCTCTAAATACATAGATAACTTTATCTTGTTCTTGATATTAGGAAAAAAGCGTTCAGTTTTTCACCATTATGCATGATATTAATAGTTCATAGACAATCTTTATCATGACAAAGAAGTTCCCTTTATTACTTGCTAATGAGCCCGTTTCTCACTTGCTAAGAAGTTTTATCAGGAAAAAGTGCTGGATTTTGTCAAATGATTTTTTTCTGCATCAATTGAGATAGTCGTGTTCTGTTAATATGGTATAATTTATCATTGATTTTCCAACTTCACAGAACAAAATCAGTACACCCAGTATACCAGCTTAGAATTTTACATGATGTATAAAATATAAAATTAATTTTCACCTTGTTTAAACCAATGTTATTCTATCTTTTAGAGCTGTCAAATTGGTAACTTGACTAATATGGAGAGAAGTCAATCTAAAAATATAATAGAATTTCTTTCATACATAGGTATATAGCTAAGCAACAAAGTAATATTAACTTTATATGAATAATAAAGTATTCTGTGATGAAATTTGGGAATTATGGTGAAATTTTACCTTTTTTAACTGGAGGCTGATGTTGCTGCTCTTCATTAAGACCTTGAGAAAAGGTTTGCTTTCCATTCACCTTACACTATTGAGCAAGAAATAAATGTATTTTTAAATTCAGGTTTTAAAATTTCATATAATCTGTTTTTACCACCCAGAAATACTTTCCTAATAATCAAAACTTTACTCAATGAATATTTGGGACCAAAGGATATGCAAACATTATAAGTCTGATTATTAAAAATAAATACGTGAAAGTACAGTAAAATGTATCTATAACAATTTTTGCTGATTATAATTATTTTTAGAGATAGCATAGAACCAAAGATAATTATATAGTCCTAAAAATAAATAATTTTAAATAATTTCAAAATTCAAAGTTACTTTTAAACATTTTTATTCACAAAAATCTGCAAGAATACTAAGAAATTTATTTTTTAATCTCATCCAAAGTAGATCTTGATGTCAGTTTATAAGCACACGGACTGTTTTAACCACCACCTTGGAAATAGGAAAAATAAAAACTAGTTCATCCAAAGAAAATCAGAAACACTTTCCTGAAGAGATAGAAACATTTATCCAGAGTTTTCTAGTCATATTTGAAGGACCATCTTTATTGTGAGATGTGCTAAACTAATTGGATGACATTTTAAAAATCACTTTAATTCCAAACTTAGGAAGAAATATTGTGATTACACTTTAGCTTCTCATAATTCTCCCTACAGAGAGAAAAAAAAATAAAAACACCAGTTATAACAATAAGAGATCCCAGAGGATAATAGCAACGTTGCTCATGAAATAAATATTTTCCGATTTTATATGTAAGTTTCACAAATTTTATCAATGTAATATACTAAGAGATGATCTCATTCTGTACTAAGAAAAATCACTTTGCAAAAGTCCCTAAGGTTGATTTTTTTAGACACATCTATCCTGAAAAATGAACATCTCTACTTCATGAATCACTCTGTGTTGCAAACTGTTCCCTAAATATTTGCAAAGTCAACCAAAGTAACACTGCCTAATTTCAGAAAGACTAACTCTAAGACACAATGAAAACTAAGGAGATAATTCTCCACTACTGAGACATCAAAATAACAAATAAAAAAATCAGTTCACCAATCAATAAATGTAATACATCACATAAACAGAAACAAAGACAAAAACCACATGCTCAACTCGATAGATGAAGAAAAGCCTTTGTCAAAATCTAATTAATGTCCATTCATGATAAAAATACTGAAGAAAATAGGTACAGAAGAACATTATCTCATGATGAAAACCATTTATGACAAACCTACAGCCAACATTATATTAAATGGGAAAAAGCTGAAAGCTTTTCTTCTAAATCAGGAACAAGGATGTCCACTATTGCCTCTCCTGTTCAAAATAGTACTCAAAACTTTAGCCAGAGCAATTAGACAAAAGAAAGAAATCAAAGGGATATGTATAAAAGAATAATAATTCAAATTATGCTTATTTGCAGATAAAATGATCCTTTATATAGAAAAGGCAAGAAATTCCATCAAAAGACTACTAAAATTAATAAATGAATTCAGCAATTTTGCAGAACACAAAATACCCAAAAATCAATAGTGTTCCTGTACACCAACAATGAATCCACCCAGCAAGAAAGTCAAAAAGCAGTATCTTTCACAATATCCTTGAGAAAAATTAAACACTTAGGAATTAACCTAACGAAGAAAGTGAAAGACCTCTATAAGGAAAACTTTGATCTTGAAAAGATCAAAGAGGACATCAGAAAATGGAAAGATATGCCCTATTCCGGGATAGGCAGAACCAATATTGTCAAAATGGCCATATTATCAAAACTGATACATAGATTTAATATAATCCCAATCAAAATATCAACAGCGTTACTACTCAAAGAACTAGGGAAAATAAATCCCAAATTTATATGGAACCAGAAGAGACACAGAATAAAAGCAATCCTGGGAAACCAGAGCAAAAGAGGAAGCATCAAGACTTCAGAGTTTAAGTTATATTACAAAGCTACAATGACAAAAATACCACAATACTGCCATAAAAACAGATGTGTGGATCAATGGAACAAAATAAAGGACACAAACCCTAGGCACAGTCAGTCTTCTGATCTTTGACAAAGGGGCCAAAAACACACTGGAGGAAAGATAGCCTCATTAACAAATGTGCTGAGATAATTGGTTATAAACATTTAGAAGACTGAATACAGATGCATATTTCTTACCACATACCTCTATATAAAAATAGAAACACTCTGCTGGAAGATAAAATAGATGAAACTCGAACATATAGGCATAAAGACTTTCTGAACAGAACTCCAACTGCACAATAAATAACATCAAGAATCAACAAATGTGATTACATCAAATTAAAGTTTCTGCATGACAAAAGAAACAATTGGAAATAATTTTTGCAACTACTTCTCAAACAGGGAATTAATATTTAGGATATATAAAGAATTCAAACAGGTTAGATCTCCCAAAATAAAAGACCCAATAAAAAAATGGGCAATTGAAATGAATAGATAGATATTTCTCAGAAGAAGTACAAATGGCCAACAAATACATGAAAAAATGTTCAACATCTCATGAAAGAAATGCAAATTAAAACAATACTTGGGTTCCATCTTATTCCAGAAAGAATAATTATTATCAAGAAATCAAATAACAAATGCTGGCAAGGCTGCTGGGGAATAAAAACTAATGCAACTACTATGGAAACCAGTATGGAGATGCCCTAAAAAATAAATACTGAAATTCTATTTGACCCAGCCATTTACCTTGTAAGTATCTTTCCAAAAGAGACATCATATCACAATGCTACATACATACTCATCTTTATAGCAGCACAACTCATAATAGTTAAATCTTGTCAATGATGTTCATCAACAGAGGAGCAGATAAAGAAAATGTGGAATTTATACACTCTACTGTAAAGAAGATATAAATGAGTAATTTATAGGAAAATGGAAACATCTTAAAACCATTATGTCAAGTGAAATAAATCAGACACATAAGCATAAATATCACATGGCTTCTCTTATATAAGAAACTGTATAAAAAGCAAAACTAAACACAGATAATATGAAATAGGAAGACAGCTGCAAATGAGAAGGGAAACTAGAAATGGAGGGAAGAGACAGCAAGAGAATTTAAAAAATAATACGTGTTATGTACATGTACCAACCTCTCAATAATTGATGTAGTCGATATGCACAGCAAACGTGTACTAATAAAAATTTAAAATCAACTAGTTTTTATTTTTAAGTATATATGAAAATTAGGAAATGTCAAAGATAATAACTTTCTAAAATTGTTCCTGTGACAGGTGTGGTGGCACATGTATGTAATCCCAGCACTTGGGAGGCTGAGGCAGGAGGATTGCTGCATGTTCAAGGCCAGCTTGGGCTACACAGTAAGTCCAAAACCAGCCTGAACTATTGAGTGAGACCTTGTCTCAAAAAAGAAAAGTTGTTCTTATTAACTATAATAAACATTTTAAGAATAAAAAATTCTTATATCTTAAAATTTTAACATTTCACTAACTTTGTAGCAGCTACTAAAATGTAAGACCTAAAATCAAGCTTGAATGTAAAACTATTTTTCATGTCAATGCATCTTAAAAATTCAAAATAGGATTTTTTTCAAATCTTGTATAGCATGTAAAAGTGTAATTAATAAAAACTTTATATAAAGTGATTACATGTTATTTCATTTCATTATCATAATCATAAGAAAAAGGCAGGTATGACTTCCGTGTTATAAGCAATGAAGGTAAAGACAGGAAAGGTTTGATGACCAACCCACAATATACAGATAAGAGACAGTTAAGCTAGTCTTTGAAACCGAGGGTTACAATGTATAGATGGTTCTACATCTAAAGGGGTAAAATTTGAAGCACTGTTTAGCAGGTAGGAGCAAAGCATTTAATTACAATAAAAACTGTTTACTTCTATAATTTTTAATCCTCCTAATTCTTGAAAAGTTGTCAAATGGGTAGCAGAAACCCTCCTGAATGCATTCATTGAACAAACACAGAATACCTATGACATAAAGAGCACTATGTCTTATAATGGAAATACAAAGATAAACCAACATTCCAGACTGTTGCTGGAGGCACAGACTCACAAAGAAAAACTATAATAGTACATAAGATCCTAATGAGATAATTGACAATGTGAAATAGGAAGAAAAGGGCTAAAGGTGTAGGGAAAGTGTGAAGGGTAGGGGAAAGGTAAAAAGGGAGAAAAAAAAATATGAGAAAAAGAAAAAATGGAAATAAACAGGGAGGGGAGGAGGGGGTGAAGGGAGGGCAGGGACAAGGGAAAAAATGAGAACCAAGACCTGTCATGTAAAGGTATATGATCCCAATAATGAATGTGACTATACTGTATACCTAAAATGTACCAATAAATGCAATTTAAAATTTAAAAAAAAAGAAAAGAAAGTGGTGGTTATATGCATCTAACTGCCAAATGTTAAAATTTTTTTAGTAAATGTAAAAGTCATTAAATAAAATTAATAATATATGTTAAAAGAAAATTACTCTCTCAGGGCTGGGGATTTAGCTCAATTGTTCCTGCCTCGCAAATGCAAGTACCAGAGTTCAATCCCCGGTACCAAAAAAAAAAAAAGAAAAGAAAATGTACCTCTCACACACCACATTCCTAGAAAAGAAAATAGTTGCCGGGCATAAGTACAATAATTAGAATCCAAATTTTATTTTCATGTCATATAAATTAAGAATGTAACACAAATGACACAAGGCAAATGATAAGAATTCACAATTCG
>NW_022900917.1:23301119-23309434 GCF_012274545.1 Fukomys damarensis | reverse complement strand
AAAAAAAAAAAAAAAAAAAAAAAAAAAAAAAAAGAATTCACAATTCGCTAGATGTATATCTAAATGGTCAAATTAAACATAAAAGGTTGCTCTATTTTACAAGCAACAGAAAATTTAAAATTAAAACCAACCAAAAGATGAACAAGGAAAACAATTTTCTGAGTTTGTTTCTTTTTTGGGAGGTGGGTACTGGAGATTGAACTAAGGATCTTGCTCTTGCAAGGTAGGCAGTGGAACCACTGAGCTAAATCCCTTGACCAGAACAAGGAAAAATTTTAAAATGAAATGGTAATAAGATAAGGTTATGGAAAACTTAGAAACCTCATGCACTGCGCATACAACTCACTTTGCAAGTAATTTGGTTTGATCATATAAACACTTTGTCACATAAAAATTCAACTCCAGTTTTATACACACAGATGTCACTGTAGCATTTATTAGAAATAGAAACAAGTGCTCATTAACAAATATGTATTCACATATATTAAAATATTTTCTGTCTCAGCACATATAGAACTAGTGTATTCACTGTAATGACGAATAGTATTCCATTTATGGATATGCTAATGATTATACATGGAGCACAGCTTATTTCTGGAAGTATCTGAACAATAATGGTTCTTTAAATGAGTGTGGTGGCACATGCCTGTAATCCTAGCACTCAGGAGGCTGAAGCAGGAGGAATGCCACGAATTCAAGGCTACATAGTGAACCCAAGGCCATCCTATATAGTGAGACCCAGTCTCAAAAAAATAAAATGGTTCCTTATGTCAGAAGTAACTGTTGACTAGGGAATAGAAATTGACAGGAAACTTTTCACTGAATACCATTTTATATATTTTGAATTTCATACTTTGTAACTATTGTAGTTAATTTAAAAATTAAGATACTTAATATAAACTTAATGTGAAAGAAAAAATGGTTCAACCAAAAATGTTTATGATATTATTTATATAAAACTGTAAAACAGAACAATTCCATTTATTGTAGCAAAAGTCCAAATACATTTATTTAAACAAAACTGAGGATTGCTATCTCTGTGAAAGGTGGGAAGGAAATAGAATAGTAGAGATACAAGAGGTTTTTAATTAAATTGTTCTTTAAATTTTTAAAAACAAATATAGAAAAATGTTCAGATTTGAAAACGCTGGGTGACAGATACATAGGTGTTATATTACCTTTAAAATGTCTGAAATATGTAACTTTTCAGAAAATATACAAAGTAGCATCATATCTAGCATACAACAATCATCCAAGAAATGTTATTTTCTATAACATTTTATCTATAACTTTTGTCTTTCTTTTTTTGTTGCTGGGGATTAAACCGAGGGCTTCATGCATGTAAAGCATGCAACCTACCACTGAGTTACACTCCCAGGCCCTTTTTATTATAATTTCTAAGACTTACTCTGCTAACTCCACTTTGTAAGCACTGGGTGTTGCGCTGATAATCACTTTGAAAGTTGAAAGGCAACACTGCTCCTGTTAGGAGGGAAAATTTTCTATTTTAAATATTCATGATGTCAGTAACTTAGCTTGTGTTAAGATATCTTAAGTATTATTTTGAAATATTTCTAACACTTCATCTATCCAATAAATATTTATTCAGCCCTATGAAATATCTGTGTTCAGGGATGGGTATGGTAGCATGAAAAGAGTTCCGAGGTCAAAAAAAAGTTAATAAGCTAAAAAACAAGTTAATAAATAATGATTATAATACAATTTGATATACTGTAAACTATAAGAGAAATTTAGAGAAGACAGTAGGAGACAGCAGAGTTAATTTTGAGATATTAGGCAGACTTTGCAAAAGGAAGTAATTCAATCTGAGTCTTGAAGTAAAAGAAGATTCTTGAGAACTTAGTTGTTCAGAGTGTGGAAGTATGCCAAGAAAAGCTAAAATTAATTTGATTTTTTCTAATAAACTTATTCTGCTGTCTGAATCTTAGAGGAATATAGTTAAATGAGAGACTAGGGCCACCTCCATGTCCCCACCCATTCATCTATGTAAAAGCCTTGAGGGACAAGATCAGTGAAAGCCTGAATTTGGAGAGATGGATGGAAGAAGGTAGGGGCACTGGCAAAAGCTTTTAACAGAAAGGAGCTACAGCCAATTACTTTGCATCCTCCCCTGTAGGGTAAAATCAGAGATTTGACACTATACAACTGCTTCCAGTGCACCAAAAGGACATGGGATCAGCATTGCTAATTATGGCCTAAAAATATCTATTAATTTTATGTCTTTTCAAATAACAGCTATCTTGAAGGGAAACATGACCAAAGTGGAGACAATCTTTCTTATGAGAATCAAAAATGGGAGAACAAACAGGGGACATGAATTGATACCATAATTCCTTACCTTTTTGTTTCATTTTTCTATCAATAAAAGGGCTATATCCTCCTTTATCTAAGTAGTTAGTTAATTCAGTTGAGCACAAAGACTAAACAAAATGTAAACAGGTTATGTGTATGTCACCTAACTTAGAACACAGAAGTCATTATGACAAAAAGTACTGAATAGAATAAAAAGGTTATATTCTAATTTAGTTAAGTATCAGGTATTTAAAAAATTTGTCCAATAAAAAATAAAATTAAAAAATTTTGTCCAAGAAAATAGTTTTACAGACAAAAGAACATTTAATTTTAGGTTTTTGCTTTTGTTTAGATTTTCTGAAATTAGATATATTCCAGGTCAAGCATAGCCCTAAGCTGTACTAGATACCAAGTATAACATGAACGCTGTAAAATCTGTTATCTGTATTAATTTTTTGTGCTTGTGTTTGGTTTTGTTTTGCACATAAGTATCCTTTAAAATGTTAATTTTCCAGCATGATCATTTTCCAGTGATCATAATCACAGGACACAACTGATACTAGCAGTATCACTTTAATTAGATGACAGGTGACTTTGAAAACTGAGACATAAAAATAATAACTATATGTAGTAACTTTCAGTGAAAGTGAAGGATTATTTTTCCTACCCTTGTTGGTCTGATAGACTTTGGAGTATAAGTAGATTATTAAGAATATTTTTCTTTTCTAAATTCTTCAAACATAAAAGATCATTAGTTTTTATTATTTCTTTAAATATCCACCTTAAACAATTATTTTACATATTGTTTAGTTTTTCAATGCTAACCATTAAAAAATTAATACTTAAAGAATTGTATACTGTATTACTCACCTGAGGAAGAAGTCAAATGATGAACAGGTCTGGCTGGTTGAAGTGATTTACCAATCAATTTTTTGGTTTCCATTGTCATAAAGACCTTGGGGTTCCATACTTTAAGAGGGAAAATGAATTTTTATCTTTTGCACTAGATGCTTTGCCTATATATGAATAACTACACTACTCATTTGAAGATATGTTTCATAAATCAGAAGACACACAGAAAATCATTTAAAATAATATATAATAACCTCAGACATTTTTACAGCATTAGTTACATTCCCTCTTTAAAACATTTTCCTCCTTTAATTTCACTCACTCTACTCTTTTGGCTTATTACCTATTTGTAGGCTTATTTGCCTCTTCTAACTTACTTAACTGATTTTTCTGCTCTTTAATGTAGAAATTAAACTATATTTGTCTTAGCCCTCTTAGCTAATTTCATTTATTCTTATTTCAATGAACTACGTATATAAATATGATCTAATTATGCTTCCAGAATCTACATCTCTTAAACGCCTATTTCATTTTTCGAGTTGCCAAATCCTTTTTCAATTTCTCATCATAGGCACTTCAAATTAAACTTATCCCAAATCAAATTAATTACTATGACTCCCAAAGACCTCCTTCCTCCCGGATTTCTTAAAGTCATCACCAGCTCCTTCAGACTATCCTTGAAGACACCTTTAATTTGATGGTGTAAATTATAGCACTCATCCCATAATTAGTCTCTAGTTCCTGTCCATTCTCTTTGCAAAACATCTCATATATTTTCTTCATTCCTATCACTACTCTCTTAATTCCACAGTATTTCATAATTCATCTCTTTTAAATAAGTTTAAGTGCTTTCTTCTAATAAACCATCATCATGACATTAAAGAAAACTGTACACTACTAAATTGTTTTGTTTTGCACACTATACAAAAATGAGATTATTTTAAAAGTGAGGAACAATATTTATTAACCCTGTGTCACCTGTAACTAATACAGCATCTATACTGAATCCAAAATAGGGATAAAACCAGTATTCCCTGACAAATGGATGAATATAATCTTTTCTCATCAAAATATAGTCCTTTATATTCTTGCTTTAAAATCTTTATTTAGAATTTATTAATATTCTCCTTGATTATTAATGACAGAAAGAAATGTCAATGTTATTCATAGTAAACTACTTATGTTATTCGAAGAACTTTATAAATTAAGCACTACTAATATTTAAAGTAGGTCTCTTGTCAGCCTACCTGGTTTCATTTTATAGCTCCACTACCTCCATATGAAACCATGGACAATAGTTCCTATCTCATAGGGTTGGTGAGAAAATGAAATAATATAACTCACAAAAAATTCCTCAATACAACATCTCGTACATAATTAGAGTTCAATCAAGGTTAATATTAGTGTCCTCGTTTTACACATAAGGCTTAGAAAAATAAGGTAATTTGCCCCTGGACAAGTCTAGGAAGCAACGGGTATGATCCTATCTTGATTGCTTCACAACACTCTTAAATCTATCTAGCCTCAATCTCTTTCCATCTCAGACCCATGTTCTCATTAAGTAATTTTTTATGTCCTCATAAAAGTATCCTGAAGGAAAAAAAAAGAAGAATCCTGAAACCTCTCCTAATGTGGTACTTACTGCACAAGTTGCAACTACCTATTAATCAATCAAGTACTAACTTACAGTTCTATCATTCAAGTATGTCTTTATTGGGTAATAGTGTCTTGTACATAGTGGATGTTCAATAAATTGTTGAACCAATGTTATTTTGTTTTACCATATATCTAGGCATATATCTATGCTCTATCTGGAGTTCCCTAATCCTCCTTGTTGCTATTCTCCCAAATAACTATTCACCTTTCAAAGCCAAGCTCAAGCTCAAGCTCAAGCTCAAGCTTGCTATTTCTTTATAAAATACTTTCATGATTCAATAGGTAACATTAAAATTCCTAATAAACAGTTAATAGTAACGTAAAAATAACTCTTTTTTAACCTTTCTCCTCCACTAGTCCCTATTACAGTCTATCAATGTTTTTAAAATATATTACATGTTACAAGGCTATCTGATAAGACTGTAAGTTAGCTGAGGCCACAAAAACTAGACTTTACTTGTCTTTGGATCCTAGTAGCAACATAATTGGTGTAACTCCACAAACTCTAAATTTAAGTACCTCATTATAACTAAATCTTCTGAAACCTGCATGGAACACAGGCTAAGTTTTCATGTCCATCAGTATGTCAAAACTAAAACCTCACTGGGCTTTGTACCTGTTCATCCAAAAATAACTGTAAGCATATGACTGCAAGTGAATCATAAGTCTAAATGATTGTTTCCCCAAGTATAAGATAGGATTGGCAACTCTCCCTTTCAGTTCCAATAAATGTTTTATCATTTTAAAATGTCTTTAGAAATGTATAAATGTTAAGGTCATAAACTTACTAACAGCATTGATGACTATGCCCAAAATTATTTTTTTCTGAAATTTGGAGATAAACCAGCCAATATTCCAAGTCAATATCTGTCTCACTTTGTAATTTTTCTTGTTAACGAGTAGCACAAAATGGTGATTAAAGACCTTCTAAACAAAACTAATGCTGTATGTACTTGTTGGCAATACAACTTCAATGTAACAGGAAGTTAAAAAGTTGTTAAGTACCAAATATACCTCAAATAAATACTTATAGAATATTTTCTATGTGGAAGGGGATATTTTTAAAAGTACTGACCTAATATATTGGCTCATTTAATGTATTTCCTAGCCATTCCAAGGAGGGCTTAACACTAGTATGCAGTAACTTTTCATCCTGTTACCCATATGAAACTAGTGAATCAGAATACAAAAGAACAGAATACTTTGGTACACAGTTCTTTGTTTTTCATTGCTCAGCTGAAATTGAGTAGTAGGTTACAAAGTCTTTTCCAGCTGCTGAGCAAGGAAATTCTGGAGCATTCAAAGTAGGGATTTTCAAAAGTTGGGGAGTTAAGAGCTCTATTACATGACTTTGCAAAACAAGAGAACAAACAAAAAATTAAAGCTCTTTTCGTGCCACCTACCTTTCAGTTAGTTGTAGGAAAGAAACAGCTAGAACTCCCCCATATATAAATCTATTTCAGTCAAGAAAATTAGAAAAGTGCCATAAAATACTATCTAGTGTTTTACAAAGTAAAGTACGACTGCATAGAAACACTGACAATATAAGGAATGGATTCGAAATTACAATGCATACTACATACTACCATTATGTTATTAATGGAAAAAGTTAAGCATTTACCAGACAATTATTATTATGAACTGATTTATTGGATTATATCCTAGACAAAGCACCACAAAGTAGAACTTAACTTGCAGTTTAGTTAAAAATAACAAAGGTTTAATTGAACTACAAAGCTAGTATACAAAATAACTCCAATCTTAATCTCCAATGTTTCCTTCAACCACAGAGCTCAAGAAGTTACTAATTACTGGTATTACCTAAATATTTATGGTAACTGTTAAAAAGGTTGCAAAAGAAACAGAATCCCATGTGTAACTAGTAGCAAGTAGCAGACCTATCATAAAGCTTTTAAAGTGTAAATATATAGTTTGTGACATAAATGTTTCTTAAAGAATATTTTGATCCAACCTTTCAAAAGTAATACATGCTGAGAAACAGTTGCTGAATAAAGTAGGTCCTTTTCAAATTCACACATATTTAAGAAATCTCAAAAGGCCAAGGTGTATAAAAAGAATATTGGTTAGGAATATTAGTGAGGAGACAAGTTGTATTTGATGTTTTGCATCTGGAAAAACCAACAGTATTTTAGGTTCCCTTTCTATTTTTAAAAAAGTAAGATGCATCAATAATGAAATTATCAATTAACTTAAATTTTTCCAAAGAACAGTACAATGGAATAATAAACACACAACTGACCAATTTGGACACAACCTTACTATCCAGCATGTATTTCTTTAATTAAAATACCGTTTTTAAGATCCTTTTATATGCTTAACACCTTACATATATAATGTAATTTAACTTTGAGCCATACATTAACTGTTGGAGAAAATTAATCATTGGATTTGACAATGAAAAACATGAGGTTCAGAAAAATGGGAGACAAATCCAAATCACATAGCTAATTGATGCAGGGATTTGATTACAAAGTCTATGCCTTTGCTCTAAAATTACTTGTTTGGTAAGTAAGACATCAGACTATCCACTATTCCAAATAGGTGTTACATGTATGGATTTAAAAAAGATATATAAGAAGGCACACTTAAGGATAAAGCCTTGCTAGATGATTTTTATGCACCAATACTTTACATTTTCTTGATTTAGTTTTTCTTAGAATATTAATATATAACATGTTCTCATTTTACAGATATGATGTACTGCCATACATAGGCCACAACTAAGAAACATACTAGATGCTGTTTTTATAATCCTCTGCTTAAAATCTCCAATTTAAATTTTAGACTTCCGAGGCTTGGAGGTGTGGCACAATGGTAGAATTCTTGGCTAGGTTGTCCAAGGCCCTGGGTTCTATCCCCAGCACCACCAGATAGATAAAATAAATAAATAAATCTAGACTTTGGAAAATGCTGACGGTTTTGCTGCAATTAATAAATAATCATTTACCCGTGCGATTTCCTTACAATGACTCAATTATATGAAATTTCAATTTCCAACCTCAAAACATTACTTTTACAAAGGTTAATATTCCTTAAAACCAAATGCTGCTTGCTTGTAGTTAAACTGGGTGGACTGATAAAATGATAGACGAAAAGTAACAAACTCAGAACAAGAGGTGAACCAGTCACGACTTCAGAGATAAAGTCATTCCACAAATCTAGCGGCACCATTATGGGGGGTTGTTAAATATCAAAAGCTCAAAATCCTGTCATATTTTATGTCTTCTTTTTACAACCTAAATAAAATATTGACAAGTTTTCTGAAGTATATTTCAATACAAACACGACTAAATGGTTGAGATAAATCCGTCCAGGCAACAGGTGTCTGTGGCTATGCTAACCGGTCCTTTCTGTCGCTTTGCCTAGAACATCTTTTGCCACAGACCGCGGGACAAAACCCCGGGAAAGGAGCCCCCCGTCCGCCTCAGGGCCCGGGACCCCGGGACCCACTCGCCCGTCGGCGCTGGCGGTCG
>NW_022900917.1:23274069-23300634 GCF_012274545.1 Fukomys damarensis | reverse complement strand
GTCTGTGTGCGCTTTCCCTCCGTGCCGTTGAGCCCCCGCCGAGGACTCAGGTTTCCGTCTGTGGCGGGGACGTGGCCGCCGCACCAGGGAAAGGTCGGTTCCTGCCGTCGCGGGGCGCGCGGGCCGGTGGAGGAGCGAAGCTGCCCCTCGGCCTCCATTTAGGGCGGGTTCGGCGCAGGAGATGCTTCGGCTGACTGGGAGAGGGTGGGAAAAGGAGAGGAAGGAGCGCAAAAAGACAGGAGAACGTGTCCAGTGTGGAGAAAGTGGGCTGGATGACAGGACCGGGCAAAAGGAAACAGGAGAGGTGAACGCAAATCAGATTTTGACACTTGCTTCACGGTTTGGCTTGAGAAGCAATATTTTTAAAGGGTTTTAAAAAGCGTTGACATGGTCAAAATTAAATATTTGAAAGATCATTCTCACAACAGGGCAGGGGGAGGGAAAGATTATTTATCATCCCTCCTGGAGGAATTGAGCATGTGGGGAAGACGGAAGGGGTCGATCGGGTGCACGTAAGGCGAAATCAGTTGAGTTTAGCGACAGGTTGGATAGAGAATATAGGGTGACTTTTTGGGCTTCTGGCTTCAGCAAAAAAAAAAAAAAATGAGTAAATGGTCGTGGCATAAAATAGTATTGTATAACAGGCAGAACAAGTTGGGGAAAGAAATTAGTTCAGATTGGGATTTACATAACTAAGTTTATAATGGCATGTTTTAAGTCGAGACATCCAAAAAACTATTTTATATGTACGCACAGAAAATATATACCAGTACATATGTATGCATATATAAAGTATACACATCCATATATTATAGGCATCTTGTATAGAAATTGCATTAGGAAAGGGATGCTGAATACTTTAAGAAATGTTCCCGGGGTTTAGTTCAGTGGTGCCCTTGCTGCCGCCTGCCTAGCAAGCGCAACATCCCGAGTTTGATCCCCGGTACAAATAGAAAAGAAAAGAAATGCTTACTCATTCCAGAAGCATTTATAAAGAGAACTCAAAAGGTGAATACTACTATGAGGCTGGAAACCATACTAGTATGGATGGCTGAAAAGGAAATATCTGAAAAGAGATTAAGCCTGAAATCAAGTGTAGAATACACAAATACTTAGGTAAATGGTAGGCATAGTAGGTGTCGGTGACCTGGAATAAGAAAAAAAATTTTTTGCATATTCTAGGTCAGTATGTCTGGGTGTCAGAAGGCAAAAAAATCAAAAGGAAAAAAAAAAAAAAAAAATGTTGAAGGTGAGTTTGAAGAAATGGGAACAGCCAAAATCATACAACAATTTAGTAGATTCTAGAAAGGATGTTAAATTTTTAAAATTTGGAAGAATTAAAGGGTCTTGAGTGAGGCAGTAATACGATAGAATTTACCATTTAAAAAGGTGCGGAGATTCACAACTGCTTACATGGATAGTCGTTTTTGCTAGCTATCTTTATGTGGAAACAGATTCCAAGAACACTCCCTACCATTCACTGAGACCACTGTGGCATCAGAAGCTAAGATGCAGGGTCAGATGATGTGATAAGCAATATCCTATGGCATAAGGCATTGGAAGTCTGTGGACAGTGAGATCAGTGCTTCCAAAGTCTGAATGTAAAAAACTGTAGATGCAGGATTCATTTCTCAATCAATCTAGTCAAAACAGATGTTTTCTTCTTGAGGAATATATTCAACAATGCATAATATATAATTTTAATACATCTTACAAAATCATTTTTCAACTACCATATGAAATCAACATAAATTATTTTAACAAAAACATTGGAAGAAAAATTTTCAGGTAAAACAAATCTGTAATTTATTGAGGGAAAGGTAATTTTTTAGATAGAATAATAAATCAATTCTTGAATTTTTGTAATAATTGATAAAAGAGAAATGACCCACATAAGCATATTAAAATTTTAAAATATTCCTTGTTGATTTTGCATAAAATATTGGCATCTGTGAGGGTACCTAAAATTCCTAATACACCTTTACAAGGACTTAACAGCAAGGTAATAATCCTTAGCATTTTAAGGCATAATTAAGGTTATTTACTGTCCAAAACAATGTAAAATGCCTTGAAATCAATACAGTCACATGAAAAACTTGTGTAAGTTTCCCCAAATTTAACAGTACTAAAAATTGACATTACCAGTAATAAACTAAAAATCTAATCAACTTTTCTAAACTTTCCATAATAATAACTGTGCTTGAATGGAATTCTAAACCATTCTCACTAGAGACAATGCATTATAAAATTGTTTTTAAATGATAAAAAATTATAAAGCTAAAAATGTAGGTAAAACATGATGGTTCAGGTAGCTAATTAAAAATATTCTTTTCCTGAATTTAGGTTTGCACTATTTTTATCCTTTCAAATTCTGCAGTTGGTTGTCATTGTTTTTCTTGTTCTAAGTGAGTATGTCATTCCTTCAGCTTAAAAAAGGATAGGAGAATGGATTGAGGGAAAGCAAGTGTGAAAATGGAAATCCCAGTTAGAAGGATAATACTTCACAGCTAATGTAAGCTACTTGTAAGTACAGATTTTATTCACAACTACATTTTCATATCCTATTTAACTCTTATTTTCACAGTACTCAAAACTAATAATTTATACACACACACACACACACACACACACACACACATGTACATACAAGTTAAACCAGTTACCTGCTCTCACAGTATACCTGTCTGTTTAGGGTCCAGCCATGCGAACAGAAAATTCCAAAAGCTAATTGTTAGGATAAAGGCACTTTAGTGGTACTGAAAGCCTGGTGAGCAGGAAAAGCTGAAGAAGCATTCTCTGAGGTTTACCAAATTATTTCCTTATCAACCTCTTGCCAATATCTGCCTCTCATGTACTCCACAAACACAAAGCATTTTATGGAGGATATGTGCACGTACACTCTTTTGTCCCCAGTTCTTATGGTTTTTATTGGGCACCAATTGTGTGAATCTCCCTATATATAATACTCAAATTCCATACTCCCACTAAGAGTACTGGTGTCCAGCATAAACAGCTCTTATTAAGGGGAAAGGAAATGGAAACTCCCAAAATTTAAGTTCCCATGCTCCAGCTAATGGCCAAACTTGTAAGCAGGCCTTACTAAGGATAAGCAGTCTGTCCTGTTATGAAGTCTTTTCTACACAACTTGGCATAACATCAATTTTATCAAACTCATATAAAGTTTATGAAATAAAATATGACAGTTAAAACAGTCATACAATTAAGGAGCAAAATCTCATTGCTGTATTTGAATTCCTGTAGCCACGAGTTAGCGCAACGCCCACCTTCGCTCTTCGGTATTGGCCATGATTCACCATTAGGTGGCAGCATTATCAGCATTGCTGGCAGGCTTCATTCATGGTTGTATTCTAAATGGATTTCACTGTTTTTTTGTTTTTGTATTTTTTCACTTAGCAGAAATATTTCCATCACCATAGTAACTGAGTACTGTATATCCTGGGAAGGATGCATGATGAGTGAATAACTTCCTTCTAACATTAAGATAGTCCACTTTATGCTATAGATATACCTGCTATAAACATAAATTTGCTTATTTCAGGTTTTTAATTACTAACATTGTTAAGGAAGCTTCCCTCAAGCCCATCAACTACAGGCCTTTTTAATTTGTATTTGTATTTGCTAATTGTTTAATAATAGAAACACTTAGGTAAAAAGAACAAGTATGCCCTGGCAAACATACTAATATTTTGACTCTCAAAACTACTGATATTTCACCTCATCTAGCATTGTGAAAGTATTGTTCTTTGCTCATAGACTTGATAATCTAGCAGAGTAGATAAGCCTAGCACTATAATTCCAGTTTACCCAAAGCTCACCCATTACTTCTTTTATATCTCTATCAGAACTATATCCTATTATGTAGTCTAACACCTAAAACTTCCTTTGCTTAGGGTTTAAATGGCATAAAAATGTCATAATTTCTCACACATTTACCAAGGATGCAATGATAGCATAATTTGGTTGGATTAAAGTCTATATTCTTATATAGATATTGTAGATCTAAAATAAGAAAATATGCTCAGCATATTTAAGTTCAGGAAAATCACAAGCATAAACACATCAATGTATTACTTGTAACACTGGAAATACTAGAGCCTAAAAAATGGAAAAACTTAAGTATTTTTTTACTTAACTTGATGCCAATTAAGTATTAGGAAGATAACCAAAATGGACAAAATGCTGATAATAATTAGATTTTGACATCCCTAGCATAGGATTTCTAGAAATTTTTGCATGCATAATTTAGGGGGGTTGAAACAGAATCTCACTATGTAGTCCATTCTAGACTTGAATTCACTGTGTAGCCCAGGCTGGGCTCAAAGTCATAAGAGCTCCTCCTGTCTCAGCCTCCCGAATCCTAGAATTACAAGAATGCACCACCATGCCTGGAAATAAAGCAAATTTAAATAGAAATTTAGTAAACTAAAAATAAGCCTTTGAAAAGTAGTTCAAACTTTAATACCTAAAATAGCTAACATTGGGGTACTATGTATGACAACACAGTTCAAAACACTTTTCAGTCTGCAAAAATCCAATGAGATTATCCTAATTAGGGAAAAGCAAGGCAGGGAATGAATAATTTGCGCAGGGTTACATAGTAAGCAGCAGATCTCCAGTTAAAATGTAGCCAGTCTGGTTCCAGAGACCATTCTTCTGTTATATATACTGCCACTGAATTGCCCATGGACATATCTGTTAAATACCATTGTTTCCAAGATAGCTAGCTGTATGCTTCTACAGTAGTTCCATTCTCCTTCTTCACTTTCCAATTTGTTTACCCATGGTCAACAGCAATCTAAAGATATTAAAAGGAAATTTTCAGAAATAAACAATTCATAAACTTTAAATTGTGTGTGCTCCGAGTGGTGTCATGAATTTTCAACTGTCCTGATTTTCAACTGATTCAGTAGGACATGAATCATCTCTTTGTCCAGTGTACCCATGTTGCATATAATACATACCAATGAATAACTTAGTATCCAGTTCAGTTATCAGATGGTCTTCATGATATCACCAGGCTTGTACTCAGTGGCCCTTATTTTACATAATAGTCATCTCCAGTCACAGGAATAAGAATTCTTGACATTCTATTGCAATATATTAAAATAACTATTAATTATTGGTAATCTATACCTAATTATGAGCTAAACTTTATCATAGGTATGTGTTTATGAAAAACTCAGTATGTATAGGGTTCTGCAGTTTTAGGCATCCACTTGGGTGAACATATTCCCCATCGATAAGGGCATGGTCTGTACAGCAATGTGTTAAAAGCTATTACAAAGATTTGATTCCATTCAGTTCGACTCAGCTCAGTAAAAGTTTTTTAAAAACCCATGTTTATTATGTGCTAAAAATTGAGGATAGGAGCCAGGGATTTAGCTCAGTGACACCTGTGCCTGTGTTGCAAGCACAAGGTCCTGTGTTCGATATGTGGTACCCCCCAAAAAAAATAAAACAGGATAAAAGAACAAACTGAAGTAAGACAATTATGACATGCACTTTTTAAAATAAATATTAGTTTTTTGAAATAGAGTCTTGGTAGGTAATTCAGGCTAGTCTTGAACTCACTATGTAACATAGGCTGACCTCAAACTTATAGCAATCTTCCTGCCTCAGTCTCCTGAGGGCGAGGATTACAGGCATGCACCACCATGCCCAGCTCTGACGCGTAATTAATAAGAATGATCATTTAGTAATAATGCCTATAGTAATAGTGCTATTAATAGCACATGTAAACTAATAAATGAAAATAGAGGGTAGTATATGTAATGGGAGTGTTTACATGAAATCAAAGTATTACAAGGAAATCATAAGTCTGTTGAAGAGTGGGAAAAGAGGCATCGTGGAAGAGTTCATATGGGAGGGAGGTAATTTCAGGGTTTTCAGGGATAACAAGTTTACCCTTCTTGAAAAGGATATGCCTTGTTGGTGGATGGACAAGCCCAAACGAATATAGGAATGAAACAGCAGTGAATACAAGAAAATACCAGTAATTCAGTCTGGCAGAAACACAAAATATAAGAGGCTGTTTGGTGTTAGTTTAATATTGGCTTAAATAAGGATGAAGATTCTTTTATCTTCTCTATAACGATATGGAAAGTCAAGGATTCTAGAATGGGTATAATAATATTCTATGTCCATTTGGAAATAATTATGTTAGTGAAAATGTGCAAAATGGACTGGGAAGAGGGTAGGAAGCAAACAAAGCAAGAGGAAAGGTGGGGCAATTATTTTAGAGGTTTTGACAAATCTAGGCAACATATATGAGAGCCATAATTAAGGTAGCTAGTGTCCAAGAAGAAAGAAAGGTGCATGTAGCTGAAAGAATTAAGGAAAACAGACACTGGAGAGTGAGGATGAGAAGTGGAAATGTTAATGTCTATTGACTTGGGTACACAGACGAATACAAGGAAACAAAAGGCATTCTGATTTCCCTGAGGCACAAATGACACGGATATAGGATGAAGGGCTACTGTGGGAAGCAATAGGAGTTTGAATTTTGAACAAAATCAAATAATTGGCAGTCTAGACTAAAGCATTAGGCCATTCACACTGACATTTAAGTCAGTGACACATGATAAGAATGAAAACAAGATACTGATGTCTGCATTGATTAAGAAGGTAAAAGGAGATCTGTGGATGCAGATGGCAGGGAGACAGGAGTTATAAAAGAAAGAGTAAAGCAGGTATAAAGAAAGATCAGGAAAAAGTATGGCATTATATACTGGGAATAACTAAGGAATTCTCCATACATCTACTAAACACTTGCTAAAGGCTTAAAAATTAAAGAAGTTTAAAGTATTTTCCCCACAATTATTTCAATATCCAATATCTTAAGCCAAAAGTATATTTGATTGAAAATATCAGACATGACAAAGTTTTTCAGAAAGATTTATTAGAACACCAGGAAATTTCCCATAGTTCTGTACTCAGTCATTAGTACTTATACATATGAAAAAACTACTCAGGGTATCCAAAATATTCTATCAGAACAATGTGTGTGATCATTTCCCATTTAGTAAGATACCTTTAAATGATTCTGACAAAAACTGAAGACGTCAGATCAAACATTCTCACCCGCTAAATTACACACTATACTTCCTTTTAATTTATACCTCTTTAAATTTATCTGATACCTTAAACAGTGAGGCATTCCCTAAAGAACACAGGTTCTTCATTTTCTGCTTTTTATGTAATATTCCACCTCAAACCAAACACATGTACATTAAGCAAAATATAAATACACAGCATTTATTTAGTGTGTTAAATTAAAAAAATTAAAAGCCTTTACCAATCCTCTTATTAGCATTTTGTGCCATTTTTATCATAATAAATGAATTTATACTAAAAATCATCAAATGTCGATTTCCTTATATTTAATAGTTAATATTCTTACTGTCTTTATGATTTAATAAGAAAAACACATGTAATACTTTGTGATATAAATTAAATGCTCTAAAATGTAGTCTGGTACATCAAATTCATAAAAGGATTTTTAAAGTAGAAATGAACAAACATTTTCTATTAATTTTCTTTCAATAAGTGAGCAATAGAACCGGGGCACAAAAACCAAAAGTTTACTACAAGGTAAGCACACACACACACACACACACACACACACACACACACACACACACACAATCTCAAGTAGTGGAAAACAGAAACATTTTGGAAGCAGACAGATTGATTCCAACTGCTGCATCACATATAAGCTGAATGTCTAATGGTTTAGCCTCTTAAGAATTATAACTATGATAGAGATTAAATACTAAATATAAGATTAAACACTAGGGATTTTTTCTTCATTGCTTATTACATATATGTGTGTATGGATACCAGAAATATACAGTGACTAAATGAAAATTCAGACCTTATAGCCATTAATGCAGGTCACAAACACGGAAAAATTATGGAACTTTATGAGAATATATAAGCACAAAGATAGCAATATCGAAATTAAAAGCTAAATGAAAGAAATGTTATTTACTCAAATCCAATGGCAGCTTTTTCTATATGAGAAAATATGAATGCTAAAGAGACTGGAAGTAAATATATGTATATATTTTAACATAGTGTAGTTTGGTGATTTTCACAGTGTGGCCTGGGTGATATATCAGAAACATCTGGGAGTGATTATTTTGAATGCAGATTTCTGTCCTACTTAAAATCTGTCCCTTCAGATGCTTCCATGTCCTTTGGTAAACAGAAACAATCCTTCCTTGCTTCATTCTTATAAACATTTTAATGGCACATTTTGGGAGGCTGGCACTGTACTTGGCCCATCACTAGGTTCTTCTAAAATGATACATATATGAGAAAAGGAAAAAATGGAAACAAAGTCTTTGTAAATAGGGGAGGGTGGAGGGGGTGAAGGGAGGACAGGGGTATGGGGAGAAAATCAGAACCAAGATTGGTCATGTAAAGGTACAAGATCCCAATGATGAATCGAACTGTACTCTATACTTAAAATGTACCAATAAACTCAATAAGATGAAATATATATATATATATATACATATACATATATATATACATATATATGTATATGTATATGTATATATATGTTAATAAAAGACTTGCTCGAAAATATCTGTCAGGCCATTTTTCTCTTCTAACAACTAAGGCAATTTGTACCACTTTGGGAAACATGGGACAAATTGTTCCTTTCCTAATTAGAGGTTATAATTTTTCTTTCTAACAAAAATTTCCTTAGTACTTTCTATGCTCACTAGGCACTGAGAGATATTCTACTTAAAAAACTGAGCATAGGGGCTGGGGATTTAGCTCAGTGGTTCAGTGGCTTGCCTCGCAATCGCAAGGACCCAAGTTCAATCCCCAGTACCAAACAAACAAAAAAAACTAAGCATAAAGTCTTAAATTTTGATTTAATTAATTAAAACTTTATGGCAATTCATATAAGACTAAGTTTAAATATGTATTTGTTAACTTTAAAACTTAGCTTTTAGCAGTAATTAATTTTATTTATTTATTTATTTGGTTTTTTGAGACAGGGTCTCACTATGTAGTTGAGACTGACCTGGAATTCATTATGTAGCCCAGGCTGGTCTCGAACTCACAGCAATTCTCCTGCCTCAGCCTCCCGAGTGCTGGAATTACAGGTGTGCGCCACCATGCCCGGCTATCAGTAATTCATTTAGATTTCAGTAACTTTATTATAAAACTTCAAAAATCTATGACATTAATATAATCATGACATATCATTCTTACCTGTTTACCAAGATCAAAACTTGAACTTTCAAACTATTACTCGAGTTCAAGTTTTTAAACAATCATTTGTCTCTGACCACCCTGAGATAACTACTAACACTATACTATCTTTTCCTTAGGTTTTCAATAAATAAAAATAAAAATTTTCCCAAAGTGGATCATACTGTACATGTTGGTTACTTGATTTTGTCACACATTATTTTGCAGATCATTTACAATTTCATAAAATTTTTCATCATGTTCTTAGTGACTGCTTGTCATTTCATACCTAGTGTACTATAATTTGTTTCACCGATCCTATATTACTGAATTTAACTGTTTCTCATTTTAATACCTATTGTAAACAGAAATGTGATAAACACCATTGTATATGCATATTTGCTCTTTTATTCTTAACACCATTAGTATAAATTCTTAGAGAATTACTAAGCCAAAGACTTAAAAGGGGCAGGTGTATGTTTTCTCATATCCTTAAAAGTACAGGGACATTACTCTCTTTAATTCTTTGTTAATATGACAGATGAAAAATATAGTCTCTAACCTATATTTCTTGATTTTTAGCAAACAAAAAATTCATGCTTACTTTCTATTCATTTCTTCTATCATGAATTGCTTTATTGTGCCGTTAGTCCTTTCTCATATTAAAAAGATTAACTCTCCGTACTGTTTTGAAAATATCTTCACCAGTTTGTCCTTTTGCTTTGCTTATGATTTTTTTCATACAGTAGTAGTTGAAGTGGATGTTTTGAGTTATTCACTGTATCAACTTTTTCCTGTATGATTTCTGCTTTTAAATTCTACTGGAAAAACTGTTTAGTTTTTCTTTAAGATTATATTTAGATATATACTCTGGCACAAAATATGAAGTACCGATGCAAGTATATATAAGAAGTTAATTCATTCACTCATTCATTCATGCATATTCATTCTACTCAATGTATATTGAGTATGTATATTCAATTGTTCTAAATGATGATAAAGCAATGAACAAGACCACCCAGTTTCTGCTCTTGTTCAGTTACATCCCAAAGGAACATAAGGATTTAGCATATCAATGTAACATTCCAAAATCAAAAGAAGAATGGATTGATTATTCAATGTACAATTCTATTGCAACGAGTTAATCACTAAGTAATTTCATACTGAGGATCCAGCATATTACAAATGGATTTAAAATATGAATTTCAAAAAGATACCTTTGAAAATAGTAGAAAAAAAAACCTAAAGTGGGTGTTATATTTATTATACACCTTCTTAAACATGAAAACTAAAGAAATTTTCGAATTTGCACAATGACATCTTATTTTTTAAAATGGAATAGAACAAAGTAATTTTTGAACAATAATCTTTATTAGTGTATTTTCAAAGGTACATCTGTAATCCTGAGCTATTATATTGGTACATTTATCATTCACTCTTTGAAGTTTACATGTATTTTGTTCCAAACTCTGGTGATTACATTTTTATACTAGGAACAAAAATAATTTAAAATATTAGTCTTATCCTCGGAATCACCTATTAATTTACTCAAATCATCTCATTACCTAATTCTACTACATGAAAGATTTTAGAACATTAATTTTCCATTAACCAGTTTCTTTTCAAAACTGCAAAGACAGGCAGTGTAAGAGCTGATTCCATAAATCCTAGCACATTCTTAGAAAATTATGTTGCTCTTTATCTCTGTTTTCTTGAATAAATTAGATAATCATCTGACCAGTTATATTTGAGAAGAATGGTAAGAATAATCTATCTTAACATTTTAACCAGTGCAAAATGTCATAGGCTTCCTTCACATATAAGTGGCACATAATTATCCAAAGAAGAAAAATTTACCATGATCTAATGAGAAGGAGCATGACTCAATGTAAGTATATCTTTTTGACTAAATGGGCAAGTAAAAATATGTAAAATCCTTCCTCTGGTATCTATAAAGGAATACATACAGCTGATTAATATTAAATTCTATAAATCCAGACCAGATTTACTTTAATTGGCCAATGGAAAGACAAAAATGAAAGACAAAACCTCCTGTGGTCATTGAGAAAACTTCTCCAACTTCTCCAACTGTGGACAAATATTTTCTGTCTCATATTTTAAATTACTATCAAAATATTGTATCTTTCTACAAATAACAACAAAAAAACCAAGCATATAGTATCTAGAAATGTTTCTCTAATAAGAATGTCAAGTATTTGAAAGTACACTCAAATTTTCTTCCTGAATAAGGTCACTATAATCTTAGGTTAAAATTACTGTAAGCAGTTCAAGCAAAAATGAATATTGCTTAGATTATAAAGCAAGCAATTTTTATACTGTAATTGTATGTATAAATGTGAAACTATCACGGAACATTTATAAACAGTTTTTGGAAACAGATCACAAGTAATGGAATAACTGATTTAAACAAAACAAACATGATATAATATGTAAGGTTTGGTGACAAATCCAAAAATATCTTTAATTACTTTAAAAGAACATAAAAACAGCTTTATCTGAGTTTGAAAATCCAGCAGCAAAACAAACTCTTTGCATATAATGTAGTGCAATGAGCATTTATTTGAAAGAGACTCCCAAAGTCTTGAAACTATTATACATAAGCCAGAATGGAATCCATTAGAATAAATGATTTAAAGATGTCCAGAGTCAGAGTTGTTATCAAGAACTGCTAGACACTCTCACCTGTATCACTGAATAACAAGCAAGTTTATGTAAAACTGTGTTCTGGATAACTGACTCTTATGGCTCCCCAATAACAAGCTCGGATAAGGCATATCAAACCTAAGAAATAAGCAATGGCCCAAGAAATGTAGGTTGCATGAAACTGTCTTGCAAAATCTTGGGTTCCAACCTAAAACAAAAAGAAATTTTAAAAATTAAAAACTTTAAGAAAATATCAACTTGTGCCAGCTTACATGTGATTTATATTAAATATATCCCCAAACTGAAGCCACATAATCCCTATAAAATGTGAGTAGGTGTATTATCGACTGTAACTGACAGATAATACTACTACTTATGTTAACTATAAAATTATGAAGTAAATGAAAAACCATGCTAAAATACATTTTCTCAAAAAGGTACTTAATCCATGTAACTCCTTATTATTGTGTGACACAGTATGGCATGGTTAATAATATGGGACCAGGTATACTATCTGAGGAGTACAAGAGCAGTGAGAAAAGTTGGCAGCAAAACACATCAGTTCCTTCTTCTGGCATAATCCCTACGCCAGTTCCTTAGATTCAGTCTCCTCTAAAAATAAGCCAACTTCACATTGGTCACAGATTTCTGCTTTACATGTGTAAAAAGAGCAACGATTTTTTTCAGATTTCCGTAAGTGAACAAGAGTTGCTTTGAAGATAAGATGCTCCATGGCCATACAAAGTTGTTTCTGCCACTAACTAGAAACAAATGGGCTTTTTATTAAATGGATGGTAAATTCTTCATAGAGATTTGAAAGGGATGCAAAGATACCATTTTACCTTGATGAGTAAAAACAGATCTATGGTTCTGATTGCCCGTAGTTCCTCAGAAACTTCTGGGCTTGGCAGGCTAGAGAGATAGACTTCTCAGGGTCCACTAAAGGTCAATCCCAGACTACTGCTGACAAAGTTGAGAGAAAAGAATTCTATCAAGTAGTACTCACAGTTAATCCAACTCCAATGAAAATACTTATCATTCCAATGGTAATGTATGCACAGCAACGCCTTCGTGGAAGTGCACTACCCACTGAAGAGCTGCAAATTCATAAGAGTAAAACAGAACATTAAACATTTACATAAACTTTATCCATGTCATCTTTGTGAGCTCAATCTATAGCTTCAGTAACACATTTTGTTTTATCATTTTAATGGATAACCTGCACAAAATGTCATTTTCAATGAGTGACAAGATCATAAATGAATCGGTGAGATTATTATGGCTTTAAACAAATTTCAAGCCTTGGTTATTGACAATATCCACAAAAAACTACAATGGTCCCTGAAGATTTTCCAAGATATTTCTAAAAAATCTATTCTAAAATAGAAAATTAGTGCTACCTTACAAATAGCAGTTGTTCTTTACAGTCATAGCAGTTTATGGCTAGTGTATGTGATGATTAATTTTGATTTTCAGTTTGATTGACTGCCGAGATGCCTAGGAGATAAGTGGAGATTAGTGGCTGTGAAGGCACAACCTGAGGACATCTGTTCCCTATTTCCTTCCTCTCAGGCTTCTTCCCCTGCTCTGTGCTTTCTGGGTAGCAACATTGGAGGAATTTCCTCCTGACATGCCTTTCCCTCCATGATGTTCTGCCTGGAAACCAGTCAACCGATGATGGACTGAAACCTCTGAAACCATGACGCACATATAACTTCTCCTTTTAGCTGCTGGTTTCAGGTACTTTTTCCCAGCAACAGGAAAGCTGACCAATAAGGTATAGAAAATTTGGAAAATGGAGTGAAGAATAAAAAGGAAAAGGAAAATTAGCTAGAATTCCACCACCGTAAAATAGTTGATCAACAATCTTGCATATTTTCCTCCTGCCATTTTTAAAAAATTTACCAATATAAAGCATGAAAGTTTTCTGTCCTATTGTACACTTAAAAGTGTTTTAACAATTACAAATAATGCCAGCTGGGCTTCCTTTTAAATAATTATTTTTCATCACTTAACATCAAAAATTAGGATTATTAAGTTAAAGGGCTATACTCTTCAAGTGTTTTAATAAATACTGTAATAAAATCCTCTAAAAAAATTCACAAAAGCATATACTGCTATATATTGTTCAAGTGAAATTCCAAATACAATAGTGTTTAGCTGTCTCCATTTCTAATTTTAGTAATTTTCAAAATGATGCAAGTAAAGCAAAGACTAAATAGCTAAAGCAGCACTATTTTCCTAACTGTACATACATTTATTAACACATACCATACAACAGGCAGTGTTAGTGAATGGCACAATGAAGTATTACCTTTTTATAGCTAGTGCCAAAATTATGCCTCACATATTGCATTATATCAAGGAATTTGCCTATTGAATAAATGAAATACAGAAAACATTGCTTGGCATAATTTAGAAATGTGCCATTCTACAGAGGTTAACTTTACATTAAATATTTCCTTTTATTACCCACCTAATTTTTAAAAATTGATTATATCTACTTCAAATATGTATTTTCCAGGGCTGGGGATTTAGCTCAGTGGTGCCACACCTGCCTCACGAGCGCAAGGTCCTGAGTTCAATCGCTGGTACCAAATATATATTTTCCAGAATACTTTAACCAAAAGATAAGTATCTGGATGACCTGAATTGCTCACCATTAATACTGTCTTAAACAGACTGCTATCTAGAATTAACGAGGGCATGTAGAATTCATTGCCTTATTGCTATATTTAGCTTTTACACTTATTTTGGTTTTAGTTCTTACACATTCATTTCATGTATTTTCCTGTGTTATACCTCACAGCTGATTCTTATTTCTCATTACTATCTGTGTATCTGCCTCTGGAAGATAACATACATGAGAAACCAACTGAGCTTATTACAATTACATATTGAATAAATCAATAGCTCTAAGTGAGTATTAGAACATCTTTGCTATGAGCCAAGAGAATAACTTGAGTGCAATAATTTCAGTATGTGGATTCTGCTTAGGATAACCCCCACCATTTGTTCATAACTCAGTACTTCTAAGTAGTCTTCCTAGACAAAAAGAACCTACTGCTGCTCTGTGACCCATATGCCATCTCAGCACAGGGCTAGCACCAGAAGTACTTAGTGCATGAATAACATGATCTATTAACCATTTAACACATACGTGCTGTTTCTATACAATATGCATAAATGCAATAAGCATATGCAATATACAACATTGTTTTGCATGTGTTAAAATTTTGTGTGTGTTCTGAACTTTGTTTCTGTCATTTGCATCTTCTGTGGTACTAGGGTTTGAACCTCTGTTCATCAAACCTTACATGAGACTTCTGTACTCGTATGTGACCATTTATCTTCACAACATTCATTCATTATATGAATATAATATAGTTTACTCATTCTCCTTGTTGATGGGCATTCAGATTATTTTCTTAATATTTGGCTGTTTGTTATATCAGTGCTGTTTTGAATAATCTTTTATGACACTCCACTTATATACGAAGAATTTCTCAAACACCTAGAAATAGAAATGCTGAGTTGTATCATAGACATATCTCTAGTGCATACCAAATTTATATCTCCAACAAAACTATATGAGAGCTACCATTGCTCCATCCCAAACTCTCATCAGCATTTCAGTGTTTTTTAGTGTTCTTACGTTTAAAACTTTTATGGATAAGGATGGTATTTTATTGCAGTATACATTTGGATAGCTGTGGTTTCTTGCAAGGGTGAACATCTCTTCAGTTGCTCTTTGGCTATTCTTTTTCTTTTTCTTTTTCTATTAACTAATTGCTCATGTCTACTGCCCTTTTGTCTGTAGCTCTCTTTTGCTAATTCACAGATTTGAATTATCCGGATACTAGTCCAGGCAGCTCTATATACTGCATATATCTTTTTATAAACTTTTTTTGAGACAAGATACTGCTTTGTAGTTCAGGCTGGGCTTGAACTCACTACGTAGCCCAGGCTGGCCTCAGACTCACAGCAATCCTCCTGCCTCAGCCTCCCAACTGCTAGGATTACAGACGTGCCACCATACCCAACTTATAAACTGTGCTTTAAAACTTTTAATAATATATTTTCACCAAGTATTTATTTTCTAAAATCAATGTAAAGTAATTCTAGTATATCTAGTACATCTAGTCAAAATGATCTCCTTCCAGGTTTGTGCTTTCTTACACCTTATCTAGGAAAAAAAAAACCCCATAAACTTACTACCTCTATCACAAAAATATTGTTACTTTAGAAGTATTTTTAAAATTCCCCTTTATATTTATGTCTTGATCTACAAGACCATAATCTTTGTAATTCCCAGTCTTTATTTTACATATATTGAAGTTATATTGTTGGGTACCCACAAGTTCAGAATTTATATATTTCTTATGAAGTGGCCAAAATAATACTTTTTTATGCTAAAGAGTATGAAATAAAGCATGTGCTAAAATATTGTAGCAGAAAAATCCAGAGTACAATAGCTTAAGAGTATTTATTTCTCTAGCATATAAATTCTAAAGTAAATATACTGCCTTGGGTTGGTAAACTGCTCTCTTCTGTGACTGATTGGTATTGTCAAACTCAACATGGACCACAAGATTCCTGCTGCAGTTGCCTTTTTCAACTAATTGGAAAAGGGGAAAGAAAACCAAATTGAGCAGTTCTATCTTTAAGGAGTGTGTCAGGAAGCTGTACTCATCATTTTTGTCACCTTCCATTGGTCCTAAATCTAAACTTAGAACTATCTCCAGGGAAGGCTAGGATGCTGTGTTTGGCTGGGAAGCCAGTAAAATTGGGATTCTATTACTACAATGAAGGAAGAAAACAATAGCTTCTACTATTTAAACTGATCTTACTGTTACTATTGTAGTGTTGTGTGTTCATTTGGTATATCCTTCATTTTAGTTAGTGTTTTATGGTTGTATCTTTCTCCATCCTCTTTTATTCTGTGTCTCATATTTTATGTGTCTCTTCATATTTCATATAGATATTCTTAAATCTAGTCTGAAAATTTCTGGTAAACATTACAGGCATGATTAATCTGATAGATATGGATTATTTCTCCATCTTATTTTGCTCTCTATTGTTTTCATGCTCTTTTGTCCTCTTTCCCAGACTTCTTTTGGTTTAACTGAGGTTCTTTTATTTCTCCTTCTACCCATCACTTTTATTCCTTTTATTTAAGATACATTTAAAATTTTAACATGCATGCATATCTTTTCAAACCTGAAGCCATCTATTAAGTCTATCTTTACAGTAAATTCAAAGATTTTTAAGAAACTTAGCTCCAAAGAGTCCACTCCTGTCAACACTATTGTATATTTGTGTCTTCAAATTTGCTAACATTAACATTTTTATATTGTTTTTGCTACATTGTGCAACCAATGTTCCTGATCAGTGTTTATGATTTTCTGATCTACCTTATCTTATTACACTGCAGAAATTTCTTGTGGAATATTTTCCTTCTTCCCTAGTTCATCTGTCGGCAGTTTCTTAAGAGGAGGGTATCAAGATGGTAGGCTTTCTGAGTTTTCGTTTTTGCCGATTTGATTGTTATTTTAAAATATATTTTATCTCATTCTATGATATAGTTTAGAGAAGTTATACTGCCAGTTTGACAGTTATTTTCTCAGTATTTTTAATTATTTCTAAACTGGGGCTCTGGCTTCCATTTTTGCTGTTGAGATGTTTCCTCACATAATGTATCTTTCTCATATCTTTGCTTTCTGGTGGATTTATGTTTTCCTGATCTACACTTTTTTGGGTGAATAGTACTTGAAAGGACTTCACTGGGAGGGAGTATTTTTCAACCCCTCCACCTTCTGCAAAGCTAAGGTCATTTCTCTCATTCTTTGCCTGAACACTGAATCCCTCAGAACAGCTCTAGTTATCATTTTATCTCTATCTTTGGTTCCAGGGTATTTCCTTAACTTTCTTATCAGTTGAGCTATGCAATTAAAAGGACGTTTGTTATAGTTGCTTTTCATACTAGTGGATGTGAAAGGCAAAAGTGTATACAAAAATGTGGAAAGTTAACTTCCAAGAGGAAAGATCTTTCAATGTTCCCAAAGAGTTCATTATTTCCTCTTTGATTTACTAATCTTCCCATTCACAAAAGCACCTTACAGAAAACTAGGATTGTGAGGAAGTCCTGGAAAATGTTAGTGTAGCTAATG
Source organism: Fukomys damarensis (assembly GCF_012274545.1). Taxonomy (NCBI): domain Eukaryota; kingdom Metazoa; phylum Chordata; class Mammalia; order Rodentia; family Bathyergidae; genus Fukomys; species Fukomys damarensis. The sequence continues at coordinate 23,282,569 of NW_022900917.1, read as the reverse complement.
CTATAGAAATGTATAAGGAAAAGGTACAAAGCCATGATCTTTACATCACATTTGCAGATGAGATAACTAGTTAAGGCCCTGTTAAGTGGATATTATGGTTTGAATACGTCTTATTTCTTCTGGAACTCATGTGGGAGTTTAATCCTCATTGCGAGGTTTTAAGAGATTGGATACAATCTGAATGGTGTGTAGAGGTGGAGAATTTAAGGGGAGATGAGTAGGATTAGCTACAGTTATGGGAATGGAAAGCCATGAATGAATCCTGGTTGCTTTATAAGAAGAGAACGATCAGAGACAGATGCATACAAGGGCCCTGCCTGTATGCATGTCTCTTGCCATGTGAGAACTCTGCACTGCCTTGGGAGTCTGCCAGCAAGAATGCCATCATCAGCCAAGGACTCCTAACCTTAGATCACATCTATGAGCTAAAATAAATCTCTTTATAAAGTATGACGTTCCTGGCACTTTTATAGTAACAGAAAATGCACCACAGAAAATACAATGGAGTTTAAGGACAAGGAAAGAAATAAATAGATGGAGGAATAGGTTATTTTAGCAGACAATAGTATCACTCTTCAGGTATGGAAAAAATAATTTTTTCAAGGAACAAGCAGCACAATAACTTTTCTGCCAGAAAAGGTTTCTCTGGTGAATAGTAGAAATAAAAAATACTTGAAGTTGAATAGATGTTTTCCAGGTAAGGCAGAGTGAGAAGGCACTAAGAAAACTATCCCAGATCTAGCAGGATGAGATTAAGATACAGAAGTAAGAAAGCAAATAACACATTTTTAAAAGTAGAATTTATTGAGGCTGAGACATAGAGGATTGTGTGCTGGGCTGAAAGAAAGCAAAAATACTCAGAAAATGTAGATATTGACTTAACTCTAGAGAGCTAGATACATGTTGCTCAAAAGTATGGAGTTTGATTATGGAATTTAGACAGTAAGCCTATATAGTAGACCATATAATGCAGTTCTACCAAAATATAAAAGCAGTTTTTCCTTAGAATAATCTACATGCCACTAACTAATCCTATGGAAATGGCACCTCCCTGGGTGTGCAGTTAGGTCACTTGCAAAAACACATGACATGGCCATATGATATGGCAGCTACCAAAAGATCTGAAGCCAGAAAGATTAAAATCATATCTGCATTTGGGCACCATCACTCTAATGAATGGATTGAGAACTGCAAGGCTGAGATTGAGAGAAAATTAGAAAACCACTATAATAATCTAAAATTAGAAAACCATTATAATAATTTTAATGAGAGCTGTTAAATGTAGGAACTAAATCCGGAATGCTGAAGATAAGAAGACAAAATTACAATGTCCAGGCAGAGAATTGGTAAGACATTGCCATCTATGTATTGAAATGAATCAAAAATATATTCAGATTTCTGGCTTCATCATTTGGGCACATGGGATAACATTCGTTAATATGGCACAGTCATCAATATATAAGAAAGATTAATTTTCAGAGTAGGGGAGGGAAGTTGTTCATGGTGTATTTGAGAAAGCAAGGAGATACCAAGTTGAAATAACTATAGGCAAGACAGGGAAGAGAGATTGTATGTGTACACCTGAAGGTCCAAAGAGAGACCCAGGTGATTTGATAGCATAAAAATGACATAGGAACATGAAAGAAAACCTAGATGCAAAGTTCCCATGCTGGAGAGCAGTAAACTTTAACAACTTGCAAGAGAAAATGAAAACAACAAAGGAAATAACAAAGGACTGCCCAAAAAGTGGGGAAAGCCACAAAGAAAGCAGTACCTGAAAACCCCAAAATAGAACAAATTTCAAGGGAAAAAAACCAGCATGTTGAACAGAACCAAGTGATCAAAGAAAACAAGTAATATAAGGACTGAACTATTTCAACTTGCAACTGGGGTATTTCCTCCAAGCAACTTCATTGTCCTGCTGAGGAATGACTGACAACTCACGGGGCTTTACTGCATGTGACCTGATCAAATGAAGTCATAAGCCTTGGAGAGATCTTCCACCACCAGAGAAGAGGAAAGGGAGTGAGTACAGAAAGAGACAGGCATATGCACAGGGAGTTTGCAGATAGCTGCAATCATCTCAGACTCAGCAGCACACACTGGGGAAGTTCGAGGAAAGAGGTGGAGAATTTTAGAGGAACAGTGAATGTCTGGGCACAGGTGTGTTGAGGAATGAGGAATTTAATGAAGGGCACCTTTAAGAAAGAATACTGAGCAGGCTTTAACTCAGAGGTAAAGCTGTACATTTTATTAAGTGAAATCAGACAAATAAGTTTGAAATATAGCAGGGTTTCTTTTATATGAGGAACCCAAAATATGAGTAATGAGCAAAATAAAAGATAATAGGGAGTAGGGGGATCTTTTTCAAAATAGAAAGAAAACAAGACAGAGAAGAGAGGAGAAGAGGGAAAGGGGATTAAAAAAAAGAAAAAGAAGCAGAATTTTTGAAAATAAGAAGGGGATCAAGAGATGGAAGGAGCAAGAAGGGAGGGATGTAGTAGGGAACAAAAACAAAATTAAGATTTGTTCTGCACATATACCGTGATGAATGCAATCATTATGTACTGCAAACATGTACTAATAAAAATTAAAATGAAAAAATACATAAAATGTTGGTTTTAAGAAGAGCTAATCAATATTGAATTTTTCAGTTCTCAGTTATTTTGGTAAAGAATGGGAGAAGCCATGGTCTTACTAATCAAACATTCCAGTTTAATTTACTTTGCCTAAGTTATAATTCATACATTTAAGATGATACATAGGAAAAAAGAATTGAAAAGCAGATGGAATGAAATTTAGATGATCTAACAAACCTAGAGGTCTCTGTATCTACTATATTCAATATGAATTGATGATCCTCTGCCAGACACTTCTTTTTTAGACCCTGCATTCCCTATTTTAATGAACAGCTCCGCAGCCTCTCAAAACAAAGTTCATCCTTGACCCCAACCTCTCTCCCCTTTCCCCTACACATTCAATCCTATTTACTCTATTTCCTCAATAGCACACCTGCACTGACTCCTCTGTACCTTTGTACAGGTAGCTCCCTCTGCAGTGAACCACCCTACCTATTTTTCTCATCTTCTGAGAACTATTCATGTACTTCCTCCTGACAGCCCTCCCTCGTGATCCCTTACCCTACAATCTTCAAGCAGAACGTGTTGACCATCCATACCTCTTTCAAGCACCTACAACTTTATTATAATTGTCTATTCCTTCCTCTCCTGTTTTGTCTGTAAAATGAATTCCTTTGATGCGAAATTATATCTTTTATTTAAAGCATTCAGTGCCTAACACAGAATCGTTTTTTGAGTTAAGGAATATTGTAAAAACACAAAAAAGCAAAATGAAAGGCTATCATCTGAGAGTAAGAATCTGCTGTTGTTTAAAATGGATGGTAGGAGGTGATTCACAATGGTATATATCAATGATGTGGAATTAAAGATATTCAGTAAGAACTACCATGGATTAAATCAATGCCTGTTAGGCTTAGGCTCATTATAACATTTCAGCATGCTAGATCTACATCTCCACTTAGATGGTGGTCATAAGCTGCCAAATTCAAAGAAAAACATCACCTTTCACTGCAACAGCCAAGTTCCTGTAGAAGAAACTGGGAAATGAGAAAATGTTCCTTTAACCTCAGGAGCACTGGGGAAGCTTCCTCCACATGCTGTGCTAGCTTCACAGTAATGATTTTGTAACTCAAAAGCAGTTTTAGGGGATTTATGTTTAAAGAAACAAAATTCTGTCTCAGAATCTTACTCCAACAGACCCTTTATTTTGTTATGAAGAAGAACATTAAAAAGGAAAATAAACATTCAAACAGAAAATAGCAGCTATGGGTGTTCACATGATAACAGCATCTGCCTTCTGGTAATGAAAGCTCAAAAATCCCCATGGCTAGCATGTGACTCCAACCCTACAAACCTCCTCTTAGTAATGTTTAAGCTGATTTATCCCACATGAATTTCCATGCAAGTTGTTCCATAAGTAATTGGTACAAATTCTTCTTTGTTTTAATACACTGTCCTGTGATCCAATGTCCTTCTAGACATTCAATATTTCTTTATTAGCAGCAAAAGATTGCCACTGTTCTACAATAATCAACCACACAAGTTTCTTGAGCAAAATACTTAACCTCTCCTAACAATTCATATCTGTGAAAAGAGAATAATTCCTGAATTCCAGGATTGCTGTAAAGATTATAGCTCATTATTTATGTACATAAAAGAACCATCTCTGGACATCACAGTCTGCTAATAACAAGAAGTCTGCTTTCTACTTCCAATAATTTTCTTTTTCCAGTTTAATATTCTTGGTGAAGAAATTTATAACTTAATTTTGTAAAAATATCAGTAATACACAGAAACATGTATCATTTACTGTTCATTATATATATTCGGTGAATGGAGGCATCTCCCTCATGTTTTTCTGTATATTTTTTGTGGGTTGTCCACTTTTCCTTTCAATGTGCAGATTTCTACTGTTCTGAATAAAGTTAAGAATTTGGATAATTTATTTCACAACTAAGAAAATGAAATATCTGTTCTTTTCAAGCTAAAAATAGTCTCTAAAAGAAATTATTTTCACAAGGCTATATTTAGTTGAATTCAGAACTAGCAAAGATAAATGGAGACATTTTAGTACATATTCTGTACTTTTCAATTAATTCTTTTTAGAAACCATCTTTGGGTTTTCTCTACTCTTAAAATGGGTAAGGTATAAAGTATGATACTGTATCTTCAGTTTTAAAAACTGAATTGTCAAAACATTCCAGTTTTATTTACTTTGCTTACAATCCTCCACACACATGAGCAGAAAATAATTTTTAATTAAAAATTCACTACCAAAAGGGATGTTGTGCAAGATGGATGTGGTGGTGCACGCCTATAATCCCAGTACTCTAGGAAGCTGAGTCAGGAGAACTGCAAGTGCAAGCCCAGCTCTGACAACATAGTGACTTAGCAAGACCCTGTGTCAAAATAAAAACTAAAAAAGGGCTAGGGATGTAGCTTGGTGCAAAAGGCCTTGTGTTCACTTTCAGTACTAAAAAATAAATAAAAATAAAAAGTATAAATAATATATTTTATGCTAACCTGCTTTCCTCCTGGGTGGCTGGAACTTTGGTAGGTGCTAGGTAATAGGTTCCTGTGCCCAGCTGCCAGTGAGCACAAAGTCTCTAGTAAGCTGTCCTAGTAGATAAGATTTTAAATATGTACTAATGGGGCTGGGGATAGCTCAGTGTTACTGCTGCCTGCCTCGCAAGCACAGGGTCCCGAGTTCAATCCCTGGTACTACAAACAACACAATATAAATATGCACTAACAATTCTTTGCTGGAGGATTCCACTGTGAGAGGACCTTTGGAGGCTTACACCTGGTTTCCTCCAACTTTTGTCTCATCTGCCTTTTCCTTTTATTGATTTTGTTTTACATTACTTTGCTATAATGTCATATATGTGAGTATAAATAAAAATCACAGTAATTCTGGTGAGTTTTCCTATAAAATCAAGAATATTGGCAGGGTCTTCAAGACCTCCAGCCCTGATGCCACAGTCTTTAATCAAAACATCATCTCTTATCTAGGTGTAATGGTGGACATCTGTCATCCCAGAGCTGTGGGATGCTGAAGCAGGAGGATCACAGCAACTTAATAAGACCCTGCCTGTCTCCAGGTAGACAGCTAGATAGATAAATAGATAGGTGATAGGGCAAGTAAGGACTCTGGATATAGTTCATCCCCAGACTGGAAAAAAGTTGCTTCTTATTTTTTGTTTACTTTTAAAATGTTTTTCTTAGGTATGCCATTTAGAAATAGAAAGAAATAGATAACACTGAGTAGTTAAATTTGACAAATAATTATATCAACTTTACTAGAGTAACAATCTATTCAGCAGGTGATGAAAAAAGCTCACAGCTGGTTATGAACTGTGAAATAATTCAGATTTTCTACTAGATAATAGCCCATTGTATAAATACGAATTTTAGACTATTTAAATAGATTATAACTTCTTAAGATATTTGAAAATCTTCACTATGTAACTGACAATTTCATCAGCTTTCCTTAGAAACCAACTTCCCAGCCATCGCTCCGGAACCAGGAGGGCTGCCTGGGCCCTGATCCACTGCGAGAAGGATAGCCACGCCTTCCCCCACCAGGAGCCACCATCGCTCCGGAACCAGGAGGGCTGCATAGGCCCTGATCCACAGCGGGAAGGATAGCCACATCTTCCCCCACTGGAAGCCGCCATCGCTCCAGCACCAGGAAGGTAGCCGCGCGGGTGCCCCTGAACATCCCCCACCACCTGCACACACTCTCAGACATCCTGATTGAGCCAGTCTTTGGACCCACTCTGCAGAGGTACAGGTGGTCATAGAGGGTATTTTTCTGAGTTCCCAACATTGAATATCTTTAAATAAAGGGCGTGGGAAACCTGCAGTAGAACGCTGTGGAGTTCAACCATTCAGAAGGTTGGTGAACTCAATGTGGGCCTTGAAGCCCGAGGTCAGTCTGTGTCATGGGGTTCAGCCATCAGCTAACTGAGATCAGGGGTCTTGAGTCCTAGCACTGTCTGAGCCCCCATCCTAAATGGTAAATATACTATATTGAAAAGTTTGTTCACTGCAGACATGTTCTGGACTACTTCTTGATTTCAATTTAATTCAAATGGTTTAAGGGTGATAAACTAGTGACTACCACAGGTGGTCAGTTTCCAAGTTGTGCTTGATCATATTGTGTTGTGGGATAAAGGATTGTGGTTGATTCAATAAGCTGTTTTCTATGATGTTATGGAGATGAGAATGTCTGTGGGTCATTAGAGACCCAGAAGCTAGGGTGCAACTATATCAGGAAGATTTGGATAATAACCCCGAGATTAAACCAAGGACAGCCAGACAACAAAAATAAAAATGAGAAAACACTTAAGCAAGACACAAAGACAAACTTCCAGTTCAACAAAGGCAAACAGTAGGACAAATGAGGATGAAAAGACTGATAGTGAATCACCAGGACACCCTAAACTCAATGCACAGGAAGTAACAAAACAGATCAATCAGGCTCTAGAAAAACTCAAAACAGAAATAATTTCCCACATAAGCATAGAGATGGTGAGCAAAATGAAAGACATGATTTGAGACTCTAAAACAGAAACTGACAAAAAAATAGATGAGCTCAGCACCACGATAGAAGCCATGAAGGCCCAGCATAAGAAAGAAATGGAAACAATAAACCCCCAACATAGGAAAGAAATGGAATCCATAAAACAGATTCAAACAGATATCCAGGAGATTAAACACTCCATTGAAAGTGTATGCAACAGAATAAAAGAATGAGAAGATAGAATCTCAGATATAGAAGGTAAGATGGCCGGCAGTGACCATGAAAACAAAGGTCTCTTAAAAACAGTAGGGGATCATGAGAAATCGATTCAGCAACTCCTAGATGATGCAAAGAAGAATAACATAAGACTGATAGGAATCCATGAAGTAGCACAAGGAAATACAAATGACTTAAAAAAGCTGTTCACAGAATTAATGACAGAAAACTTCCCAGAGGGGAAGAATTTGACATTCAGATAAGTGAGGCATATAGGAACCCAACTAGCCACAATAAAAAAAAAATCTACACCTAGACACATAATAATCAAGATCCCAGAAACCCAACAGAAGAACAAAACACTACAAGCAGTAAGAGAAAAGAAACAAATCACATGCAAAGGAAAGCCCATCAGAATCACAGCAGACTTTTCAACACAAACCCTTAGGGCAAGGAGAGCCTGGAGTGAGGTATTTCAAGTCCTAAAAGAGAAAACAACCTCCAACCTAGACTGATGTATCCTGCAAAACTCTCTTTCAAAATGGATGGGGAAATAAGACACTTCCACAACAAAGAACACCTGAGAAACTACATGAATACCAAACCAGCACTACAAGCAATTCTAAACAAGATCCTAGAAAAAGGCAATGAAGGTAACAACACCATGAGGCAAGGCAAGAAACTAAAAGGAGAAGGTGAAAAAATAAAAAGAGTCAACAAACCATAACATGACGATAATAAGTCAGTACATATCAGTTATAATCATCAATGTCATTGACCTCAACTCACTAATCAAGAGAAATAGACTGGCAGAATGGAATAAGAAGCAAAATCCAACAATGTGTTGTATACAAGAAGCACACCTAGTGCAAAAAGAAGCCCATAGACTGAAAGTGAAAGGATGGAAAACAATTCTCCATGTGACAGGAGCCCAGGAAAAAAGCAGGGGTAGCAATCTTAATTGCAGACAAAGTAAATTTCAAACCATAACTGATTCTAGTAATATAGATGTAGGACAGTACTGTATCATACCTCTGTGAATGTAAAATATCTTGTACCTGCTTTATGATATGTAGTAGTGACCATGCTTTATCAGAGCTATTTTTAATGATGTTACTCTAGAATGTTCTCTCTCCAGATGATGATTAAGATGCTAATAAAAAAAAATGGTAGGGCCGGG
>NW_022900917.1:23237115-23273452 GCF_012274545.1 Fukomys damarensis | reverse complement strand
ACACGAGCACAAGAAGCAACTTAAATATGTTCAAGGACCATTTTTGTCTTCAGAATTAAGGATTATTTTAATTTTACATTATTGCCTTTTCTCTTTTACTTTCCCTTTTAGTGTTATTTTAGGATTCCCTATTTTTAATGTTCATATAGAGATTTCTTTAACTGAAATACCGAATAGTTTCTCTGGTGTGAAAAACTATAATAGTACACAAGATCCTAATGAGATAATTAATAATGTGAAATAGGAAGTAAAGGGCTAAAGGTGTAGGGAAAATGGGAAGGGTGGGGGAAAGGTAATAAGGGAGAGGAAAAAAATATGAGAAAATGAAAAAATGGAAATAAAGTGTTTGTAAATGGGGAAGGGAAGAGGGGTTGAAGGGAAGGCAGGGACAATGGGAAAAAATGAGAATCAAAACCTATCATGTAAAGGTACAGGATCCCAATAATGAATGTAATTGTATTGTATACCTAGATTGTACCAATAAACTCAATAAAAATTTAAAAAAAAACAAGAAACCAACTTCCCTTTAGAGAATGATAATCAAGCCTGTTCTTTAATTTCAAAATGTAATATAGTAAAGATGTCTTATTTTCAGTCTAGAAAAACACAAATATAAGTATGCATTGGTTCCACAGCATTTCTTAAAAATCAAAGTCCCTTTAGGTGAGAATTCTGAACTGTTTAAATTGCTCTCAATTACTTCTCAATATTATTTCCAACGGTAGAGAACTTACATTTTTTTGCAGTGTGGACATTTTGCCAGAGTGTTGAACCTCAGTTCCATCCACTGCAAGATAAATAAAGAGAGATTGAAAGGAAAAACAACTGAAAGCTATCCAATCTGATAAAATGTTTCTTTTAGTTCAAATGTCATCAGGATCACAGCAGAAGCCATCAATCCCCTTCTCATGGTTACATCAGTTCTCCCTCCAACAGTTCTCTCCTCCCCTTAAAATAGATCCGGATACCCTGCTGAAAGTGTTCCCATGACTTCTGCAAGGCTCTGACGCAACTGAGATTTGTTTTACAATGAATATAATGCCCTACTTAGGATCATTTCTGAACCTTTCAGTTCATCTCCCAGGTATTTCACTTACCTTCGAAGTTGTTTTGCCTTTGAGTCTCGAGGAGAAATCTTTGAAATAGTGGACTATTTAGAGGCATTACTATATAGTGCTTAAATTAGTAATTTATTATCATACTACTGGAATATATTTTGATAGATATAATAGACTATTGATAACACTTCCTTTGAAGTGTGTTAAAATGAACAAAAAATATTTGAACATGCAACTTTAAAAATCTCAGACTTGGGCCAGGGATTTAGCTCAATGCTTCTGCCACCTGCCTCGCAAGCGCAAGGGCCCAAGTTTGATCCCCATACCCCCAAAAAAATTCACATCTTAAAAAAAGAAAACTCCGATATTAACAATGATGCATACTAAAAGTGCTCAAGATTACTCTAGCAAAAAAAGTTCCATTTACTTTTTTTTGTATCCTAGGAATTCCCCATGATTATGGAACTCTTTATTCACAGAACACCTCTAAGTATCATATTAAATGAATATGTGTTGAACTCTTTGAAAGCACCAATCTAGTTTTTCTTAACTATATCTGTGGTTCCAGCCAGGCCATGAAATGTGTAGCATGAATAATATGAATTCCTATCAAACTTAACTTTAGCCTTATAATACTGATATATTAAAAGTTTATTCATAAATAGAAGAATGCTATTGAAAATATAGTTTATTATATTGTTCTTTTATCTTTGTCTTGGTAGAATTCTCTTGCAGGTCTCAGAATTAAAGAAATAATTTTCTGTGTGACCTTTTTGTTAAAATGTCATTAATATCTTAATAATAGCTCACTTTGCTCCATTGACTCTGAAAAACTTGGAACTAAGATTTAGCTTAGTTTTATCAACATGCAGTATATTATGCATACTTATATTCTTATACATAGCTTCATTTTATTTCTGGTCCTATATTTTAATTCTCTTAGTTTTTTTCATATTTTACTTTCAGACGTACTGAACTGAATGTATCTTTGTAATTTGTCTCAATTGCTGTGGGGCCTTATAAATCTAAGAGTTGTTACAAAGCTGAAACAAAGTAGGGAATAAATAAATGGACTATCTTAATAAAGTGTGCAGAACAAAGAATATACTATAAAAGATGTAAGACCGATCATGATCAGCATAAGACTGAGGCTGTTAATCAGACTTAAAAGCTCTGTAGTGAATGTTTTCTTTATGATACTGAAGCCTCTCTCTGTCTCTCTCTCTTTCTTCCTCTCCTTTTTTCCAGTATTGGGGAAAGAACCCAGAGCCTCAGGCATGGTAGTTCTCTACCACGGAGCTACACCCTCAACCCCACTGAGCTTTTACCATTAATCTGAAATTCTCAAAAACATTTGCTACCCTTTGGATATCTACTTTAAAGCTTTTCTTAATAATTACTGTGCAAATAGGATACATTAATATGGCTCCCTTGCCTGCACTAAATACTAAGTAAGAAAGAGCTAAGTTTTTAAATTGGCCTGTAGTTTGCGTATTGCTTTATAATTTACTTTTGGAGTAAAAATATCTAAATGAATAAATGATTTTTAAAAATCATAAAAATTGGGCCAGGAATTTAGCACAGTGGCACGGCACATGCCTCACAAGCACAAGGTCCTGAGTTTGATCCCTGGTACCAAAATAAATAAATAAATAAATAAATAACTCTCTGTCATGCACATGCATATCTATTCAAACTCTCCATTTGGATCAATTTCTAAAATTCACTGTCAGATGCTTCTAAAAAAAACCAAACATAAAACTCTTTCCAATTTTCCTTTTCCTGATTAACAGTATTGCCAGTTCTCAAATTCCTTGTTCTTCCTGGCCATCACCATCACTTTTCTGATTAATGAAAGCAAACACTGAGTCCTGTGCACATAAGCCTTTCCCTGTGCATTCTGCCTGTACATGCCCTCCAGATGTACTCAGCTAAGTGTAAAGCTCCTGCTTCGCTTTCCATTACTCTAGAAGGAGGTCACTTTCTCTGGGCTGGGTGCTCTGTGTGTACACTGAGAACACTCTGTACTTCCCTGCACTATATTCTAAACACGTTTCACGCAATTCTGCTTTTAACTGTCTTTCTCCCGCTACTAAATGAGAAAGCGTCATGAAAACAGACTGTGTTACCTGTTCACCACTGCTTCTTGGAACCTGGCCCAGTTCCTGATATAAATATATAGTGCAGAATAAATGTAATGTGCTCACTTATAATGTGGCTACAAGGATTATTCACAATTACTCAACCGAAGGATTTAGAATATAAATCTAACAAGGCAGAATGGAGGGTAGTTGTGAAAGGGGGAAGTCACTGAGTAAGTTGAAATTAAATCTTTTTTGAAGGCTTTTAAATGATACTACTTTCAAGATATAATTTGTTCATGTATAAAAAAGAAACGAATAACAGATGTTTAATATATATTTAGTTCTGTTGATTAACTTTTTATTTACTGATTTCTGCTGAATGTCGATCTACATTAAATCAATATAAAACGATTTTTGAAAATAAATTTGTTAGCTATCCATCAACTATATTTTCTAATTTATGTAGACACTGCTTTAATCAATAAAATATAAATGCCAAAATTTATATTGTCCTACAACATAAAAATCCTAGCAATTCTGATTATATATAGTAAATTGAATAAATGCATGTATTTCTATTTCCTTCTCCAATCTTGACTAAAATGACAGTAAGCAAATTTTAAAAATGAATGCTACCATAAGGACAAAGAAAACTAGATGGGAAATGGTTTCAAATATTTGAAAAGTGGAGAGCAGTCAAAGATCTGGTAATTGGCTTTCTGAAAGAGCTGAGAAACTTAACTTTCTACAGAAGGATATGCTAATGAAAGTGGTTGCTTCACAGAGAGGAATTGCACAATACTTCAGGTACTTTCAGAGAAAGGTTAGCGTTAGGGATTAAAGCAAGGAATAACACACTCCTTAGTAACCAAGATATGGAAACAACCCAAATATTCCAAGGACAGATGAATAGGTCAAGAAATTATGGTACATAGCTGGCGCGCAGTGGCACAAGTAATCCCAGCTACTTGAGAAGCTGAAGCAGGACAGTACCAAGTTTGAGGACAGCCTGGGCAACTTAAAGAGAATTTGTCTCAAAATAAAAAAAGACTGGAGATGTAACTTGTGTAAGGTCTGGTTCAACCCCCAATACCACCAAAAAAAAAAGAAGGGTGATGATGAAGAGGAGGAGGTGGGTAGGAAAGAAGGAAGAAAGGAAAAAGAAATGGTGCTATATCCATAGATAAAAGTTATTCAGTCTTTTTTTAAAAAGGAGAAAATCCTGCCATTTGTGACAACACAGGTTAGCCTGCAGGACATTATGCTAAATGAAATAAGCCAAACATAAAAAGATGAAAACTGTATGGTCACATCTGTATGGAGAATCTAAAATAATCAAACTCACAGAAGTAAAGAGTAGACTCACTGTTGCCAGAGGCAGGAGGAAGGAGACGGGAAATGAGAGGATGGGCAAAAAATACAAAGTTTTAGTTAGGCAGGATGAATAAATTCTGGAGATTGAAAACATTGTGTGGGAACCATGGTTAACAATATTGTATCATGAACTTTAAATTTATTAAGAAGGTAGATCTTCAGTGTTCTTTTCACATAGCCACAAAAATACTAATGATATGTTAATTAGCTTGATTGTGGTAGGTCATTTCACAATGTATAACATATATAAAAACATCACATTGGGCCGGGGATTTACCTCAGTGGTTCCACCGCCTGCCTTGCAAGAGCAACGTCCTAAGTTCCATGCCCAGTACAAAAAAAAAAAAAAAAAAAAAAAAAAAAAAAAAAATCACATTATACACCTTAAATATGTACAATTTCTGCTTGTCAATTACACCTCAATAAGGTTGGAAAAGAAATAATAGCAGCACTGGTTGTAAGCTCTCCCTCCATACCACAAAGCCAGCAAGACCTATAAGGATAGCATGGGATCAAAAATAGGAACAGGTCAAAAAGAATTCTCAGGACAGTAATGAAGAGAAGTCCCAGGATGACTGCGGTGTGGCAGGAAGTTTAAATAACAGATTTCAAATAATAGATTGCCTATGTGCTTAACCACACTTGCAAGAATTTTATAGTTGTCTAAAAAGGTATAGGGAGAACTGATGACTTGAATGTGGAAAATTAAATCCTAGGGGAGGAACAGTTATTTATATGGCCATGGAAATGTTAAAAGTCATATGAGAAAAATGTACACCATTACTTGGCTCACCTGTGAACACAATGTATATATATATATGAACATTAAGTAATATAACTCTACTGTGAATGTGCAAGTAGGGACAGGAATATGAATGGGAGGTAGGATGAATGCTAAATCCTGAACTTACATTTTAAAATTAGTGGATAATGTCTAAGTTGCTTAATCAAAAGGAAAAAGAATAAGCAAAGAGAACAGGAAAGTGAACAGCAGAGCAGCTGGAAGAGTTGAAAGCACTTGGATGATGAACTGGGAGTCAGTGAGATTAGGAGACTGCAGGCTGATCTGACATTTAAAATTATGCATATAAATTACTTTATAATTCTTTAGTCCAGTAAAGAAAAAGTAGAAAAAAAAACATGTAAACTTTCTTAAGCTCATTCATTCCTCAGTAATAGCAGGTTTTGTTGAGAGTCCCATATGATACTCTACAGGGTCCTTTAATACTGAGATTCTAAAGAAAATCTCTTGTCTCCTATAAAGGTTGAGTAACAAAAGAAAAGCTGTTGTTACTGTTCCTGACAGGGTTAATCACTTTGAAATTAACTTTTTTTAAGTCAAACTTTGACTAGAAATTAGAAGTAGTGATGCAACAATTTTAATAGTTCTTGTTTATATCAAATTATTCATATCTTTTTATTTTTAGCTAATTATTTATTTAACATGGATACCAGAGTTAATTTCCTTTACTTCAAGAATAATAGTTAAGTCAGAAATTTTTTGATAAATTATAGTAAAAATTTTTCTTGAATACAGAAGCCATGAAATAGACCCACTGTGTAAGATTGTACACTTTGTATTCTGCCAAGTGGGTGAAAAGAGGGCTAAGATTCATTTGCTCACCAAGTCAAGATACCATAGAGCTAAACCTAGGGAGGGCACTGTTTCTCATTGATTTACTCAAAGAGACTCTTATTTGCAACTGGGCCAATCAGAAAATGTGCCTTTTGTCATTAAAGATGCTATATATCCTAGGTGTACCTCTGAACACATCCAAGACTTACAGACTGATATTCTATGACCAATGTCTAGTTACTTACCAGGAATGTGTTTCCACAGTGCCCACACACGACCCTTGTACCTTCTGGTTGGACTGGCAATGCAGGTTGAGCTGGTTGTTCTTCAGAAATAAGCATTACTGGACCAAGGTTAATTATGCGTCTACTGTAGAAAGAAAAGTGAAACAATTTCACTATTCCACAAGTGCACTGAGGGTAAAACCTGCGATGTATGAAAAAATGAATTTATCAATTAAAAAATGTTACACTTATTTTATCGATTAAGTATCAAGCTGTGGATTCAAAAAAAATAAAAAGTAGCAAAAGCTAAAAAATAAAAGAATCTTTTTATATTGGAATAGAAAGCATATATCATTGCATGGGTCCTAGCCAATGACCTTGGGAACAATGTAACAGCCATTCTCAAGTTTTACAAATTCAAATCAGAAACTGTTCTTATTTCCTACAAAGGAAGGCAAGTTGAGTTTGACTGAAAACTGAGTAAGTAAAAAAAACTCTATATGAACAAAAGATGAGTATGTCATGAAAATACCAAAGTGCTGAGTTACAACCCAGTTCCTATAGCAGCACTGTGCTCCTCCATGCCTATTTCATAAGAAATGTAAAGAGAGTAAAATGGGTGCTACCTTTCCTTTATTTCTCCAATCTATCATCAAACAGGGCTATCAGGATTCAGGCAATCATCCAAAAAGCCAGAGAAACCACAGAAGAAAACCATAGTTAGGGCGTTTATAGATTTGTACCTAAGCACATCTATAATGGAATTGGACATAAGCAAATAATTTCAGAATTTATTACTTATACTCTGTTCAGTAAAGAGTAGTATACCATATAAGAAACCTAATGACAACTAAAACATTTCTGGGTTAAAATTAATTATATCAAACATAAACTGGCTCCAAAAAATAAGTTCAATGAATCGCCAATCTATTATAGTGCAAGTGCTGCATAACAAAGAAAACACCCAATCTTCACCCAAGAATATTATATCCTACAAATTGTACCTACAACCTTCAAGTTCTAAGTATATCATTGTTTTTTGTTTTGTTTTGTTTTGTTTTTTTTGTACCGGGGATTGAACGCCGTACCTTGCACTTGCGAGGAAGGCAGTGGAACTATCATTCTTTTAATAACAATAAAAATAACCCTTATCTAGATGCCGTAATCACTTTTAGGACAAGGATCTAGAACACAGCATTACATATAATGAGCCTCTAATAAAAGATTGTTGAATGAGCAAATTAATGAACCTTTATCTCTTACCAGTTCGGTCTCGGACATCCTATTCGCCGAGATGTGTCCTTACAAATGAGGAGACAATTACAAGGGCATCTAACATATTTCTTCCCGGTTGGGGGGTTTTTGATTGGCTAGATAGGAAGAAAATGTAAACAGAGAAAATTAAACAAGGTACAAATTGTCAAAGTCTGTTTGTTTTCAAGAAGGAAAATAATTCCTTTAAAACTAAAGTTTCCCACAGTGCTACCAAGTACAATGTAAGAAGAAGTACATGTCAAGTGGTTTTTGAAATAGCACAAATGTTGTTAAGCATTCTGAAATTTTGGGGAACTAAAAAAATTTAATTATTACGATATATCTCAAAATTGCTTTGTATTGGTGTCTTAATGTGAGAGAAACATTAAGCACACACCAGTTGTTTTCCCAAAGTTCACAAGACAAGGTCACTTAACTGGCCAGGTATAGCCACTCAGAGGATTCTTGTACCTTTTCAGGAAGACCAAGCCTGGTAAGATTTCAATAGATGGGTCTTTGATCCATTTTGATTTGATTGAGTGCAGGGCAAGAGATAAGAGTCTTGATTTGTTCATCTGCACCTGGATAATCATTTTTCCCAGCACCATTTGCAAAAGAAGCTCTCTTTTCTTTTGTATATGTCTTTTGGTTTTGTTAAATATCAGAGACTAAAAGTGCCTGGGGTTGTTTCTACATTCTCAAATCTATTCCAATGATTCACATGTCTATTTTTGTGTCGGTACCATGCTGTTTTTAATCGCTGTAACTCTATAGTATAACTTGAAATCTGGGATTGTAATGGTTCTTGCTTTACTCCTGCTCAGAATCACTTTGGCTATTCTGGGTCTTTTCTGACTCCATGTAAATTTTAAAAGTTTTTGCTAGTTTTGTGAGGAATGCTAGTGAACAACATTAAATACATAAATAAATATAAATATAAACATACAATTGCATTAAATAAACTATATATAACATATTGGCTTTGGGCATATGGAAATAATTCCAGAATTTATTATTTAGATTCTGTTCAGCAGAGACTAGAATAGCATATAAAAATGTAATGACAACTAAAACATTTCTGGATTAAAATTAGCTATAACAAACGTAAACTAACTGGTTCAATCTATATTATATTATAACTTGGGGTAACATAGCCATTTTGATAATACTGGTTCTGCCTATCCAGGAATAGAGGATATGGTCCCATTTTCTAATGTCCTTTTCAATCTCCTTTTTCAGCACATTATACTTTTTATTATAGAGGTCTTTCACTTCTTCAGTTAAATTTATAAGTAAGTATTCAATGTTTTTTGTAGCTACTGTGAATGGATTGTTCTCTTGGGTTTCTTTCTTGATGGGTTCATTGTTAGTGTGTAAAAACAATATTGAATTTTGTGTACTGATTCTGTATTCTGCTACTTTGATGAATTTATTCATTAGTTCTAAGAGTCTTCTGTGTAGGTCTTTTATGTAGAGGACCATGTCACCTGTGAATAAGGGTAATTTGACTTCTTCATTTTCTATTCATATCCATCGTATTTGTTTCTTTTGCCTAATTACTCTGGTTAAAGTTTCAAGTAATGTATTAAACAGAAATTGTGAGAGTGGACACACTGGCCTTGTTCCTGATTTTAGAAGAAATTGTTTCAGTTTTGCTCCATTTTTGTGTGTAATTGGTAACAAGCTCGTCACAAAGACCAAGATATCAAACCAAACACTAAATCTGCTGAAAAATAAAATAGGTAAAACTCTTTTTTTTCTTTTTATTGAGTTTATTGGTATATTTTAGGTATACAGTACAGTTACATTCATTATTGGGATCTTGTACCTTTACATGACAGGTCTTGGTTCTCATTTTTCCCCTTGTCCCTGCCCTCCCTTCATCCCCTCCTCCCCTCCCCATTTATAAACACTTTATTTCCATTTTTTCATTTTCTCATATTTGTTTTCTTTTCCCTTATTCCCTTTCCCCTACTTTTCCCACTTTCCCTACACCTTTAGCCCTTTTCTTCCTATTTCACTGTTAATTATCTATGGGGGCCCAGTCATGGCCCACTGGAGTTTGACATTTGGAAAATAACTTCTTCCTGTATAATTAAGGGATCAACATTTGCTACTTTTCAAGGAAACCGTTAGGCTTGTTTTGACTCTTTGACCCTGACATAACAGGAAACTCGTTAGCCGAAGATCTGATGTTATCTGTAAGAGTCAGGAAATCCAGTCTTTGCATAAAGATAAAAACAATTGCTTGGTGTTTTTTGTTGTTGTGTGCCCTTAAAAGCTTCCTGTTGATGTGAACCTATAAAAGGAGCTGTTTCTGTGAAATAAATCAGACTTCTCTTCGTCTCCACTCAGGCTGGAGTGTTCTTTCCTTTCTCAATCCTCACTCCCCGACTCAGGCATGTTCATGTTGTGACAGCTGGACCGCCACAATTATCTCATTAGGATCTTGTGTACTATTATAGTTTTTCACACCAGAGAAACGATTCAGTATTTACATATGTGTGAAATTTATTTCACTTAGGAGTATATCCTGAAAATGTATCCATTTTCCTATGAATGAATCTAATTTCTCATTCTTTATGGCTGAGTAGTATTCCATTTTATAGAAAAACCACATCTTCTTTATCCAGTTTCCAACTGATGGGCAAATGGGCTGTTTCCAAGTTTTAGCTATTACAAATAGGTAAAACTCTTGAACACATAGGCATAGGCAAAAACATTCTGAACAGAATCTCAATTGCAATACAAAGAATCAACAAATAGAATTAAATTAAAAAGCCCTGAACAGCAAAAGAAACAACCCACAGAGTAAAAAACAACCAAAGAATGGAAAATGGTCTTGCCAGCTACTTATCAGAAAGATTAATATCCAGAATATACAAAGAATTCAAAAAATTAGATACTTCCAACTAAAAGACACAACCAAAAAATGGGCAATTGAAGTACACAGACACTTCTCAAAAGAAGTACAGTCAATAAGTACATACAAAAATGTTCAGCACTTTGACCATTAGAGAAATTCAAATCAAAACATCACTAAGATTCCATTGTAAGAAAGAATAGTTGTCAATAAGAATGCAAAAAACAACAAATGCTGCAAATGTGGTAAGGGAAAAGGAACCCTTCTGCACTGTTGGTGAGAATGTAAACTAGTACAACCACTAAAGAAATCAGTATGGAAATTCCTCAGAAAACTAAAAATAGAAATTCCATTTTATCCAGGTATACCTCTTCTAGCTATCTTCTCAAAAGAACTACAGACATACTACAGTGCTGCATGCACATTTATAGCAGTATAACTCACAATAGCTATATAACAACAGATGACTGGATAGAGAAAATGTGTTATATAAACACAATGAAGGGCCAGGGATTTAGCTCAGTGGGTCCACCACCTGCCTCGAAAGTGTAAGGTCCTGAGTTCAATCCCTAGGACCAATAATAAACAAACAAACAAACAAACATAATGGAGTACTACTCAGCCATAAAAGATAAACTTGAATCATTTGTAGGAAGAAAACAAATGCATCTTGAGACCATAATGTTAAATGAAATAAATAAAACTGAAGGTTAAATATTACATAGTTTCTCCTATTAAAGAGCAAAATAAAAGACAGATGATAGGGAAATAGGTTGATAGACTTTGTGGAGAAGGGAAGAGGACTTGAGAGTCATAGACAGGAGAGGACAGAAAAAAGAAATAAAAATAATTGAGGG
Organism: Fukomys damarensis; assembly: GCF_012274545.1. NCBI lineage: Eukaryota > Metazoa > Chordata > Mammalia > Rodentia > Bathyergidae > Fukomys > Fukomys damarensis. The sequence goes on along the minus strand of NW_022900917.1, from coordinate 23,262,162 downwards.
GTAACATATATATGTACCAATTCCCCAAGATGAATGTAATTATTAAGTGTAGTAAATATACACCAATAAGTTTTTTAAAAGTGGAGGAGTTCATTATACATTTGAACTTTTCTTAAACTTTAATCAATAGAATACAGGAAGTAGTTAATTTTAAGACATATTTTAACTTAAAAACTTTTTTGTTTCTTTGTTTTGTTTTGATTTTTGGTTTTGTTTTGTTTGTTTGTTTGTTGTTTTTTGTACCAAGGATAAAACTCAGAACCTTGCGCTTGCAAGGCAGGTGCAGTGCCACTGAGCTAAATCCTCAGCCCTTGTAATCACTCTTAATACTAGCATTTCTTTAAAAAAAACAATAAATTTAAAAGAAAGAATAAATTACATCATAGAAAACATGCCTTGATATACTAGAACTTAAGCTTGTTAAACTAATAATCTCTGATACACTAAAAACAGAACATCACTCCCATGGCATTTTGGCCAAGAATGTGTAACTTGAAACCACTCATGAGGAACATCAAACAAAGTCAAATCAGGAAGCATTCTAAAAAATATCCTGATGTACTCTTCAAAAAATAAGACAGAAAAAGCCAGTTTCAAATAAAAGGAGACTAGAGAAATGACAACCAAATGCAACATGTGATTGCGGCTTGACCCTAGGAGGAGAATTTTTTTTAATGAGACACTAATAGGAAATTGGGAAACATGAATCATGTCAAAAGATTAGATAATACTATACCAATGTGATTTCCTACATTTGACAATTGTATTATGACTGTGTAAGTGAATATCCTTGTTTGTAGGAAACATACACTAAAAAAGATTATTTAGAGAGAAAAAGCCACTGCAGTAAAATGTTAACATTTGAGCAATGTGAGTGATGGGCATATAAAAGTTTTTCATACTTTCTACAGATGGTCCTTGAATTATACAATGGTTTGACTTGTGATTTTTTTAGCTTCTCCACAGTGTGAAATTGATATGCATTCAGTAAAAATCATACTTTGAATTTTTATCTTTTTCTGGGCCAACAATTGCTTGAGATGCTGGACAGTGGCAGCAAGCCACAGTGATAACAAGGAGAAGCAACCCGTACTGTAAAGTGGGCTATGTTAACCTAGACGATGAGCAGATTCAATGTACTAACTGCATTTTCAACTTACAAGGTTTTCAATTTAAAACGGGCTCTTTTTTTGGTAGTACTGGTGATAGAACCCAGGGGTGCTTTACTGCTCAGCCTGGCAGCTCTTTTTATTATTTTATCTTGAGACAGTCTTGCTAAATTGCCCAGATTTGTGAGCTTCCTGCCCCAGCCTTCTTCATAGCTTAGATTACAGGCGTATGTTATTAACCTCGGTTATGATGGGCTCATTGGCATCTATCTCCACTGGAAGGTGAGGCTTATATGTATATACTATTTTTTTTTTGGCACTTTTGTGTGTATGCAATGATTTTTTAAAGATTTAAACAGGCCTAAATAAACAATGTTGGTAGAAATATAAAAAGGCTAGCAATATGCCACCTATGTTTTATAAAGCTATATTATACAGAAATAAATCTTAACATATAAAATGCACAAATATCCAGAATGCATGCATATATATGCATATAATATATGCAGGTAATAATATGTGCATATATTATATAATTATATATGCATATATAATTACCTGTAATATATTATATATATTATCTAAACTATCAAGAAATATACAATTGGGTTAAGTCTGTGTATTCAAAATTTACTATTACATGAGTGTATAATTGACAAACGACAGGATTTGTATTTTGGTATTATTCCCACCCATCTTCTAGTCCTCAGTTTCCTCCCGTACAATGTAAGACAGCCCAACTAGTTTTCAGGCACCGGACTCAGCGCAGCCCATGTCATGTCATGTCATGTCATGTCTGGCTGTCTGACCTGCTGTGAAATTGGGGAGTGGGTGGGGCATGTCAGAATACATAAGTTTTAAAATTCTTAGTTGACAAAATAAATTTGTATGTGCTTGGCACTGAGTAGTTATTAGTTTTATTATGCTACTTTTCATGAGAAAACTAGTTTTAGAGAAGTGAAGTCTCCAAGGAGATACAGCTACTAAATAGCACAGGAAGGATGCAAACCCCTGTGCCAGCCTTGGAATCTCAGGCTTCTAATCAGTTACACAGCCGTCTTTCTCAAGTTACACAGTACTCTTTCTCAAGGACTTCTCAAATTTTCCATTAATTTGTCCTCGAAAATCATTTCTCCTTTAACCTTAAATTCTGTATTTATGCGTCTTGCCAAAACTTTTCCATTCTTCCCCTACACACATACCTTACTTCCCTATTCATTCTGCAGAAATGAAAAATACTTTATTAACCCTGTTTTGTTTTGCCTTTGTTTTTTCATCTTTATGAGTGTATCAGGTTCCTATCAGACTGGCTTCCCAACAGGAAAGATAAACTGATACCTGCTTTAGAAGATGTGAGAAGAATGAATCACAGCAAAACTCAACAAGGGACAAAAAGAATGGGCACAAGGGAATTTCTGTTGGACCCCAGACCATTACATACATTTATTTTCAAGCCGGACTTTCTCCAGAGAAGCTCCTAGTTGCCTAACACTTTTTCATTTACAAAATTAAGATCAAGCAGAGATTAGCAGGGGAAGAGAGAGTAAAAATGATCAAGATTCCATATGTATGTGTACCAATTCCCCAAGATGAATATAATTAATTACATAGCACAAATATACTAATAATAAAAAGTTAATATTAGCAACTTGCATATTGAGGCACTCCACATATTAAGGACAAAGTACGCATTTGTAGTAAAGTCTAATATATTTTCATCTCAGTGACTATCAGGATGGATTTAGCTATGATATAGACAGATAGTAAAGATACTTACAGATAATTGTCCTAGCCAGTCTTATTTTAGTAAGTAAGAGCCCCTGGGCACCATACTTAGAGTCACTATAAAAATTTGAATGAAATTATACACATGGAGTCACCCTTATATTATAAAAGTAAGACAGAAGAAACAAAGCCCAAAAGAAGATTGTTGTATTTGTACCCAAACCATATCTACTATTAAGTAACATTACTAAAGAGCTTCCTTTAGGAATAAGATTGTCAGATAACAACTTATGCTTTTTAAAATGAAAATCTCCACTTACTGTAGCTTCATTGCAAACCGTGCATTTAACCACATGTTGGTGAAGTTTGCCGTCCAAATTGATTAGAGATTGGCACACGCGGCAGTTGACTACAGGAATACCACTGGCATCTGGACTGGCAATGGCTGTATACGGAGGTGGGAGTTCTGCTGCAAAAATATCAGTCACAGAATTAGAGTGTTCAAGAACTTACTACACCTAGTAGGAGCATATAAGCAATAGAAGTAAAGTAGAAATTATCAAAATTTCCCCTATATCTGTTTTTAAGATAGCCAACTTACCCTAGTTTCAGAACATAAACATTCATAGGACTACGTTATCATTCTTCACTGTGACAAAATCCTAATCTTGTTTGCTTAGGACTTCTCCAATGATTCATTCCCCCCCCCCTTAACCTGTACTCAAAATAGCCATTTTATTTCTGTGGGTAAAGCCAAAGAACCAGTAATAAGAGAGTTGTGGTTTATACATAAACTAAAAATCTTACACTAGTAATCTGACTACCAACACATCAAAATGGTCAACAAAAATGAAGTTTTAAGATCACTTACACATACACATAAATTGTGTACTACCATGCTATCCCAGTATAGTAGGCCAAGACAATGACTCTGGCTGTGCCAAAAATTTGGAGGCAGTCAAAGAGAAACAAAACTGAACCAAGGAAAACTGAACTTATCACTTCGAACTAAGATGAGAACCTGCCAATTTCAGATATAAAACAGAAATGAAATAAATTTAACAATTTTTATCTCAAATTTCTATTTGCAATTAAAAATCTGAGAAATACACTTAAATACCCATTGGTAAAAAATGTGATTTCTAGTACTAAGTACTCTAGGAACAACCACAATACATGAATATAATAATATATAAGGTTATATTGCTCATCCTACTTTTATGAATGTTTAAAAATTTACACTCCAAGTGTGAAATGAAAGATACACACAAATACACATATGCCGTTATTTGGGATTTTCTTCTTTTGCTTTTTTTTTTTCTTTTACCAGTCTAAGGTTGACTGAGTGAATAAAGGATAAGACCTTAGTTTCAGAATCAAGTGCATCTATCAGAAGTGTAGATTAGAAAAGCTGGCGAAAAAAGAATCCTCACGTACTCTAGAACAGAATTACTAAATGGTGGCTGCCTAATCATTTTCTATAGCTACAAGGTATGATAAAAGATAGTGAACGTTTAAATTTCACAAATTTTATTACAACAAAAGACACATGGCCATTAATGCCCCTCAAAATACTCCCCTTTCCTTTCCCCTACCCTTCCCACTTCCCCTACACCTTTAGCCCTTTTTTCCTACTTCACATTATCAGTTGTACAATTTGGATCTTACTTACACTTATAGGTTTTCACACTAGAGAAACTATTTGGTATTTACACATGTGTATCTTATTTATTTCACTGAAGAGCATGGTCTTAATATGGGAAAAGAAAAAATATGAGAAAAGGAAAAATGGAAACAAAGCCTTTGTAAATAGGGGAGGGTTGAGGGGGTGAAGGGAGGGCAGGGGTATAAAAAATGAGAACAAAGATCTGTCATGTAAAGGTACAAGATCCTAATGATGAATGTAACTGTACTGTCTACCTAAAAAGTACCAATAAACTCAATAAAAAATACTCCCCCTTACTTCAAAAAGGCTGATGCCATCATTCTTGTCACTTTCTGAAGCAGCTCTGGAAGTCCTCTTTCATGGTATCTTGAGCTGAGCTGTTATGTATCCTGAACTGATTCAAAACTTTTTACATTTTGTGGTCATTTTGACTTTGAGGAAGAACTGTAAGTTTTGCAGTGCCAAATCAGGTGAATAAGGTTATGAGCCACAGTAATGTTTTTATGACCCTACCTTCCCACTAAATGGCAATAAGCAGCAGCATTTGGCACATTTTTCATCACACCTTGAAAGACACTCCAGAAAGAGACCTTTCAGAATTGCTTCAGAAAGTAGCAAGAATGGGTCTGGGGATTTAGTCCAGTGGTTCCACCACCTCCCTCGCAAACACAAGGACTTGAATTCAATTCCCGGTACCCATCCCCAAAAAAGTAGCAAGAATGTATTTTCCAAGGAGAAGAGAAGCATATTAAGTCCAGTTAATAGTAATGTGTCTTTTATTGTAATAATTTTAAAAATTTAAACATTCACAATATGTTTTTATCATATTTTGTATCTCAATTATAAGCAGAGAAATTCCTTTTGATATAAGGTATCATCTGAACACATTCAGTAAGGGCCATGCCCTACACACAATTGAAGTACTACTAAAAAGAACTGCTTAACTCATGGTGCTTCTATAACACTACAAAACAATCACAATAGCTAATCATGAAATAAGCTGCTTTTGAAATAGAGGTTTTCTTTTTTTTTTTTTTTATTGAGTTTATTGGTACATTTAGGGATACAGTACAGTTACATTCATTGTTGGGATCATGTACCTTTACATGGCAAGTCTTGATTCTCATTTTTTTCCCCTTACCTCTGCCCTCCCTTCACCCCCTCCTCCCCTCCCCATCTACAAACACTTTATTTTCATCTTTTCATTCTCTCACATTTTTTTCTTTTCCCTTTTTGTTCTTCCGAAATAGAGGTTTTCTATCCATTATATGAAGTTAAAATTCTGTGATATTTTTAGGGTCAGAGCATACTTTGATATATTTAAAATCCACATATATTATCTATTGTGGTATCCTCTCAATTAACATATAGATTGTTTTGAGATTGCAAAGGATTAGCAACAAGTGTTACACACCCAAATGATTCATAAACTGAATTTATAGAGCAGCCAAGGCTCTAAAACAAGCCACTTAGAAATGACAATATGCTTACATTTCTGGGCAGCTTAAACCAGAATACTGCCAAATACTGAAGTTGAAAAGAAGTTATACATGTTTTAAATTACAAAAATAGCTTTAAATCCTTTAAAGGATGTGAGTTTTATCCAGAGTGACCTGTAATGTATAAATCAAGAGGTCAAAAACAGATTAAAGGAACAATGAGTTGATAGTATATCCTAGGCTTTGTCATTTGCAGATAGCTTTATCAGATCTCAGTAGAGAAGACATTATTCTTGGGAAAAGAGTACATATCTCACTAGAAATTCAAGATACCCTACCTCATTTTTAATAATTATTAGCAATAGCATTATTATAAAAATTGACTTCCTCTCTTGGTATTCTTTTGGGGTATAAAGTAACAGGAAGTCATTCTCCCATAATTCCAAGACTCCATCTTACAACAAATGTTTGAAAAGAAAAATGTTAAAAACAATACAATTTCATTAAAAGAAAAGTGCTTGGGTATAATGAGAGAAGGCAACACATTGCAACTGCATTAGAGGACACTAAAATCCATCCACTCTGACAAGCACAGTTTTGTTCAAAGGGGTTTCCTGTGAAAATGTCAGTAGGAGATCGTAAAAATCATCCGAAGTGCACTATAGACTAAAAAACAAAAACAAAAACAAAAAAAAACTGCAAAATTTTCCCCCAGATTTTCACTACATAATTTTTAATCTGTCGGAAAAGGAAAGCCTTCATTGACAAAACATATGTTCCATTCTACGGGAGACTTGGAAAGTGGAGGCAGGGGACAGAATTAATAGAGAGGATCCAAATTTTAAAATGGAAGAGACTAAGCTCCATGAGGCCAAGGTGGGGTGTGAACTGATTCACTGGCACTTGTAATTCTGGGTCTATGAAAGCTGCTTAATAAATATTTACTGAATGGTTGAATGAATGAGTAAATCCATTGAAGTTTACTAGACATATCTGTTTATAACACTAAGTGTATTACCACTAGTCTGCTTGCAGGAGAATGCAGCTAGGCTGAAAAAAAAAAATGGCTCTTTTCTACATAAAAGATTATTCTCTCCAAAATATACACTTAGAGAGGCTAGGCAGTCAGAAAGCATTGTCCTGGACACCAGATAAATGGAATCTATCCAAGAGATCAATAGAATGACAGATGCTGTAGCCTAATTGCACCATTAAACAGTGCTACTAGGCCTTTCATTTCAATTTTCTGCCCCCTACTTCAGCCTAAGCCAATTTAGAGATATTTTTTTACTTTTGGCCTCTCTTTTCACAAAGGGAACCTTTTCCTACAGCTCTTTTCTGGTAAGAGACTTATAATTCCAGAAATTTCTTCCAGTTAGTAAACCTATAATAATTAGCAACATAGATCTGTTTATTTTCTTTCACTTTAAGACAGTCAACAGATCACTACTACTGTACCTATTCTGGATTTCTGTGTTAGAAGAAAAGCTCATTGTAGTCTCAGAATTTGAGATCATTAGATATGAAGAGTCATAAAAATTCTTCATTTGGGAGAGTATTACTTATTACTTAAACCATGATCATTCTCTTTGGGGAGGAGGTTACCTCTAAATGAAAAATCCTTTATTTCCATGCGGGCAGATTTGTTAAACTAGTAATTCTTAATTCTGAAAGTCCCCCATAAATCTCCAGAATTATACAATGTTAGAAATTTAAGCAATCTTAGGAACTGTATAGCTTAATTTCTTCATTTGATGGTAAAGAAAATAAAGCCCAGAGATTCTGACTTTTGAAGTTTTACATAAAAATTCAGCAAAGCCAAGCTCTGACTCCTGTCAGGAAGATCTCTACACAACAGCTGCCTCCCTGAATAAGTAATGACCTAATGTAGGGAAAACATGTAAAGATTAATGAGGAACTTCTGCAGAAACAAGCAAGAATCTGATAGTGACCATTTCTGGAAAAAAAAAAATACAGACCTGTGATTAACAGGATTAAGAAGAAGAGCAGGAAGTCAAGGAAAATAAAAAATTGAACAAAATATATAAAATCATTCCATGATTATAAAAATTTCATAGAAAAATAAACTCATAAAAGCGATAGAATGACAGCATATGGATTGCAAGGCATACATAATGGTCTTTCTAATACGCTCAAAAGGAACCATTATTAGTCTGTAAACCCACAAGTGATCAGGTTACATTTTGTCTTCACAAACATCAACATAATTTATCTGTTTTATGCCAAACAGTTTCTGTTTTGCTAATTCATCCTGATGTATTAATCTATACTTCAGGGTTTTTCCCAGTTATGTCCTCCAACATTTTGAAGGTTGAAATTGCTTTGCTGGGTTCCTCGGACTTTTATTATCTCAGTTATTCCTTTACAAGTTTCTTAATGGCAATATTTGCCAGTTTAATTCACTAACTTTACTTGCATATTCTTTACATTAAGCCCTTCAAGCTCTTGACAAAGATGTATGAAAATTGAAAAATGGAAGCAGATTAAAATGAGTGATATTTTAGGATACTATTATAGAAAAAGCAGCCTGTGGGGTAAGCACTGCTTTTCCTCCTGCAGTTTCCATTGCAAGGACTCACTTTCCCTTAGTATCTTTGGGAGAGTATGTTAGGGAGAGAATCATCTGGCCACTATGAAATGGCTGCTTCTGTCAACAGAAAAAGAAAAGAAGTATTCTTTCCATTCCATCTCTTCTCTGAAACCAAAGAAATAAAACTATTCCAAGAGAATGCTGGGTTCTCCCCAAACCATGACATTCTAAGGAGGATCTGTCCAGCAAAAGTCAAATTCGAATGTCAGCATGTTATCAATCAGGTTTCTGCCCCAAACTCCAAATCCACCCTTCTGTGCTCTGCATTGTGATGCTGGAGCTGGAAGAACGCAAGCCATGCTTTGACTTCACCAGCTGGCTGCTGTCCTCTATTACCAGGTGATAAAGAGAGCCTGGAAAGCTGGAGGGAGAAGGGATTGTTCTCTCCATTTGTTACCTGTGAGCTTCCAATCTACCTTCTGTTTCTTTAGATGTCACCCCAGGAGTTCTATTTTACTCTGGCAGTAACTGTACTTTTCCATTGCAATGATGAATGCAGTTTGCAGTTTTCAACATTTCCCAGAACCAACTTCACTGTTTCTCCTAAGAGAAAACCCCAGTACCCACTAGACAGTGCTCCCTCCTTCCTTAGATGTACAAGATCACCCTCAGATTTAAAAGCGTCAGCTGGCCTGTGCCTCTTCAGAAGTCAAGTTTCGGTTCTGCAGGAATCCTCCTCTAAGTTACTAGGTTTTAAAAAAAGTTCCAGTCTTTTCCTTTTTATTCTCTGGCTCTAGCAATGGTAGCTGCTTTCTGCTGCCTCCTGACACCTTTCAGCTACCCAGTTAACAACCTGATACTGAGTTGAACATTCCTTGTATTAAATTCTGTTGTGTGGTTTCTGTCCTCTTCCCAGGTCCTGCCTGATACAGAAATTCATATGAGAAGTGATTCTGGGAAACACACCAGTGGAATTAGAGGAGCGGTTGAGCAAATATGGGTTTTAATGGCATGCAGAGCTCCTTACCAATGGGAAACTGTATGGTAGAAATCTGCTGTGACATATGGTGCCATTATGAAGAATCCCCATCAGATGACCTGTATGGGACTTGATCATCAGCACACTGGGACAGTAGTAATTCACCGGATCACTAGGATAGTAATAATGTTGCATGGACTGTGAGGTACATGGATTTTCATGAATGCACTGGGCCCTTACAGAAAGCAAATATGAGTCTCAGGTCTTTAAATTCAGTTCAAGTCATAATTAGAGAACAGGAAAAGCTCTATCACAGCTTTAAAAGTATCATCCAATTTTAACTAAGAAAGGGAAAACATTGTTGGAAATCAAATGCAAAACTTAATTATGCAGATTACAAATTCTAATGTTAGCCTTGCTAAGGCTCTTATTGAAAGCTGGAATACTATTTGCAAGTGTGAAGCTCTGGAACTTGGAATGGAGCCATCGGGTTGTACCAAAGTCAAGCTGAGAATCTTAAAACCCTGAGTCACTTTGAGATTCTTTTGCAAGAAGAAAATAGCTTCTCTTGTCTCTAGCTTTCCTGTGCTGAAAAACTGTAGTGCCCTTACCTGAGAGAGCCATTTTCCTTAAGATCCATTATCAAAACCCTTTGTTGTGTCAAGATCCATAAACAGGATCACATCTCAACATGCTCCAGGAAGACAAGTGCAAAGTCCGACTCAGGAAGAAGTGAGAGAACTGCAAAGTGTAGATGATATGTACTGTCAGAAAATATTTGTGTAGATCCTAAGAGTGACAAAAGGAGATGGAATATAATAATTGTTATGGCTAATATGTAGATGTTCCTCAAAAGCCTCAGGCCCTCAGAGGCAGGACTTTTCAGAGGTGGTTGGATCTAGGGTATATGAATATGGATTATGGATGTGTAATAATTGGGTCAGTCCACTGATTGAATTAATATACTTCTGTGTGTGGCTGAATGGATTTACTGAAGGCACAATACCCTCCCTAGGTGTAAGTGGCACCAATCAATAGGCTTGTAATCTGAATGGAATAAAAAGGGAAAGGCAGGCTCATTGCTTACTGCTTGCTGCCTGCCCTGCCAAGGACTATTTCTCCTCTGTGAAGCTTCTCTGCCACGCCACCCCATCTTGTAGTGAAACCTCTCAAACTCTGAGGTAAGATAAACCTCTCCTCCTTTAATTTGTGAGTGTTGGATATTTTGACCCAGCAATGAGAAAGTAACTAAGACAATAGTAAAACAGGATGGCTGGACTCAATGCTTGCTTTAAATCTAGATGTGGCTCTAAGACTTTACACACTGGTTAATGAGACGTGGACTTACATTTAACGAGGCTGAAATGCCAGACTAACCCTAGCATGATTCAGAAGAAGCAAGCAAAGGCATATGGAGTTGAGAATGTTGGAATGGATTTATCACAAGAACCCTAATACCTACACCCCCACCATATCCTCTGAGAAGGCCCAGAGCATACCCGCTTCACTAATATATACATTAGAGAAACACAGGCATCTGGACGTGGTTACTTTCCAATGTGGAACCAAGCAATACAATATGCGAGGGCTCCACTGAGATGTGCTACCTGATGTCAGCAGGGATTATAGGATTCTAGAGTAATAAATCAGCAGCAGCATTTAAATACCAAAGACAAAGTGCATTCATTATCATAAACCTAAGTAATAGATATTCAAATATTTGCCCACAAGGACCTTTGACAATGGTTGGCTGACATTAGCCTGCGACTAAAATGGATGGGTAACCCAAAAGACACGTTACTTGGCTGTATATGATAGAAAAAAGTTTATATTTTAGCCAGAAACTTATCTTAAAGAGCCACAGTACAGACACAATCTTCTCACCAGTTCTCAACAACAACAGGTTCACAGAACCCAAGCAATTTTTGAAGGGTTGGCTGGTGTCCTTAAGGAAGCAACCACCAACACTATTCTAGCATGTCCAGCAAATCTTCCTTCAAACTTTCCACAGAAAGACCTAGACTGTTTACTGAGAAAAGGAAATACCCAGATTGAGCAGGGTACAGTGGTACAAAACTGTAATCCCACCGCAGAAGGCTGAAGCAGGAGGATCACAAGTTTAAGCCTAGCCTGGGCAACTTAGTAAGTCAGTGAGATCCTGTCTCAAAATTTTAAAAAGGGGGGAGCAGGGATGTAGCTCAGTGTGAAAGCCCTGGGTTTAATCTCTAGTACAGAAGGGAGGGAAAGAAGGAGTGTCGCGAGCCGCGACGTCAGAATCCTGCCAGCAGGTCCTAAACCTGAAAGGACGAGGAAAGAGAGACAGGAGGCACCTTTCTTCTCAAGTTCCTTGCTTTATTTATTACAGAACCTCTTCCTTTTATACTCTCCCGGAAGCGAGAGTACCGCCCACATATTCCAGAAGAAAACCGTTACAGTTGCTAGGCAACAGATCAGACCACCAGCTGAACTAGCCCGTTGCTATGGGCGACGGCACGTCCACACCCGCTCGGGTGAATCACAGGTCAACATGGCTGCGCTCTCCATAAAGGAGGAAGAAAAAAAAAGGAGGAAAGAAGGAAGGAAGGAATACAATATCTATCACATCTGCCTTTGATTCACTTGCTATTCTGAGTACGCTCCATGACAATCTTTGTTTCTTAAGAAGTGTGATAGGACAGCTCTATGAGCTCTGATCCCAGAGAAAGTCAAGCAACCTGTGGCTTCAGGCAGGTGAAAAGCAACAACCAACCAGGTACCTATGGGGGATACCTAGAAGTCAGTTAACATCCAGTGGGTTCGGGTACTCAAAGCATGAACTCCATGACAGGCCTTGTGCTAGATGTCCATCAGCTGTACCATGGAGGATGAGGGATGTTCCTGGGATTCAAAGAGTTCCCAGGGCTCAGCAAGCTCACATCCTAAAAATGCAGCAAGCAATAAAACGACAATGACATTAGTGTGTCAGCCACCCTCATTAGGACGTGGCACAGTGGACTTAGGGAGCACAGAAAACAATTACATCTGAGAAAGGCGGAGTGTGTGCTAGAGTTGGAGAGAGGAGGGAAGAAGGGTAATGACAGTCATCCTGGCACAATTTAGAATTTCTTTGAGCACTGTATCCTTTCCGTATGTTTTTACCATTGATGCGCTCCTCCGGACAGCAGCTCTAAGAACACAGCCATACCTTAAGTGTGGTTGTAATATGAGCTTGGCACCAATATGAATCTCCATCCTAGCACCTCCAGTCCTGCTTGCAGGCACTTACATTGGTCTGGGGTACACAATGGTACCAATGAACCAGGAGTTTTTATTTAACAGGAATTGATGAATATTGAGTCTCACTATGAGCCATTAACTGAAAACTGCCATGTTACTAGAGATGCTGGCAAAGAATGCCCAATACCCTGTTAATGACGAATTCCAGATGGCAACAGCTGCTGCTCTGATTTCTCCTAGGGCAGTCTCTACTTTATCCTAGCAATATCCTGGTGCTTCCTTCAAGTATTGATGGGTTATCAGTTACATATTCTTTCCTTGTCTTAACTATTTCTATTTCAAAGAAGACCCAAAATTTTCTGGAATTGACTCACCTGAAACGATAATATTTATTTTCATGCCTCCATTCTCATTTTGTGGTTTTCATGATTGCTTTCAAGAATGCACATTTCAAGAAAAATAGAGATGCTTGTTTTAATGTAGAAAAAATAATTGTTTTGCGGCAAAAAAAAAAACACTGTAGAAATCAAGAAACATCTTCAATAGCCTCCTGAGGGAGTAAAGAATTCCTATTCCATTTTTCTGGGGCAGCTCATTTTACTGATATCAAGACTATATTTTCTAAGAGAAAGAAAGACAGGTCTTTGTATCTAATTAGATATACCCATGAAATAACTAAAAGTGTTTATAAATCACACTTATAATGGAACATCCACAATTTTTTTGTGATGCTGGAGATCAAACCCAAGACCTCAGTATGCTAAGTGCCCAACTACTGAGTGATACCCCAGCCCCAAAATTTATTTTCAGATAACTTAGATAAAAGAGAATATGAGGGAAAAGGTGACCACAGTATATCACGATTGGAGACAACTCGACTGGCTTTGTAACACTTCATTTGCTTAAATATATGAAACAATATAACATGATGTTAAAGTCTAGTAGTACTAGAAGATATGATGATTAGATAACATGAATTAGTATATCATTAGTATATTATAATCTGAACTTTTCTAATTTGAGGTATTTTACTAATTTTTTAATAATCTAAAGATTAATGGCAAATGAGAAAAAGACAATGGCTTAATAATTTGGGAATCTGAGACATTCATAAATCTGAGCAAAATATAATACATATATACAACATGATAAGCATCTTAGAATATTTACTTTTACACTTAAAGAGCTAAAAGACAGTATGTAAACAAACCCCCTAAATTTTATTACTTATATACTCTGTTTCATATTAAAATACAGAGATTACATAAAGAAATACAAAAATCATCATTAAAATGGCAGCTCTGAATTGTAGCCTGCGCAGGACTGATGGTCACAAAGTTCCTTCATTTGCTATTTCTAAGAAAGGGGGTCTGCCATCACACTCTCCTGGATCACTGGTCATTTGCTTTTGCCAGCTCTCTGTTAAACCCTCACTCTCTGAGCGGCTTGATCATCACCATTATACATGCCGTGCTTTTCATTCACACAATGGAAATGTGCTGTGTTAAGCACCTTGATGTAGGAGATCAAATGGAGAAAGATTAAAAAAAACAGATAGGGATGCTAAGTCCTTCCCCATCTCTGTAAGATCAGGTACACAAATCAGCACTAAGATATACAGTGGAAATGTTTCAAGATAGTGCATTGGAAACATATATCTTCCATCAGCAGAAATTAGAAGAGACTACATGAAAGAAAAGGGCTGATGATGGGTAGAATGTGAATATTAATTTCCAGAATCTTTTTCCTATTCATCTACCTGTAGGAAATAATAAGTAAATACCCATGTGGAAAAGACTAGAAATGGCTAATAAATAACACTAACATAAGGCAAAGAATACAGTATAAGGGAAAAACATAGACACAATGATATCTTTTCTGTTCTAAAACAGGACACTTCCTATTAAGATCTTGGCTGGCTGCAGTAATGGACCCATACAAGCATGATGAAATATAATAGGTAAAACTGTAGGGCTTGTATAGAGATGGGGAAAAACAGTCTAAAAAACTGCTTCTCTTAATAAGTTCAGATTACTAATCAAGGATAAACTCCACAAGCATCAATAATGTGACCAAAGTATAATTTATTTTTCTGATATAATGAATTTTAACAGCAACGGTAATATATTTTCATGCCTTAAAAATAAAAAATCATGTAAAAACATGGCACATGCTCAGAATTATTATTCCAATGCCTGTATCCATCTACTATGTCCTACTTCAGAGATTTCCTGTTGTATTATTGTCATATATGGCCTTCCAGTGTTTTTTTAGGCTAGTACACATACACATATTTTAATCATTATATAGGTAATGTACACATATATATTGTAATTTCCTCTTTTCTTACACAAAGAGAGTGTACTTTACACATATTGTTCACCCTATCACTGTATCACTTTTTTCCCTCTAGAGTATATCCAGGCCATCTTTCCATAATGGTATACTGAGTTGTCTCACTTCTTTCCAGCTGATATTGTTCCATTCTCTCTCTCTCCCTCCTCTCCACACCCCCTCTCTGTGCCACGGCTTATTGTGATGGTTTTATAACAATGGCCATGAATTCTTGGTTACTCTTCCCATTGAGAGATAAGTTCATATTTTCTTTCATTGAATCCAAGTGACTTATAATTGCTTTGATTAATATGTACGGCAGAAATGGCACTTAGACATCTTGCATTCAGGCAAGTCTGATGATTTTGATAATGAACTTTGTCCTCAAAGCTAGCAGCAAGTCCAATACTTTTGTTGGGCCTGGCAAAGGATTCTACATAGAGAATCAGAATACGACCTCTAAATACTATAAATATTAAAAATGCTTTTGTTATAAAATTTTAGAATGTTTTTGTATTAGGTTGTAGAATCCACATAGATTAGTAAAACTTAATGTATATTTGGGTAAAATTGTATGACATAATAGATATCTGCAGATGTCTTCTCATTCAAAATCTACTTACTTTCTTTTCTGTATGTGCTTCTCCTTGTTATGGTGAATCATAGCACTTTACTTGATTTCTGAAACTATAAAATGTCATCTTCTAATATGCCTTCCCTCAAAATCTTCCTCTGCAGCAACCACATCTTCCAATGTTGAACAATTCTGAGCTTTCTTGGACACTGTTTGAAAATCTACATTATCAATCTACCAAGCTTATCTATTTCAACAAAGTATGGTAGAAAGATTTCATGTCTTTGTGATACTGGGGAACAGAACTCAGGGCCTTGACATTGCCCTACATCCACAGATCTATCCCCACCCTTGCTGTTTTTTTAGACAGTTGGTAACTTGCCTGGGCTAGGCTCCAACTTGTAATCCTCCTTCCTGAGCTTCCCAGAATGCAGAGGTTATAGGTATGCACAACCATGTACGATTAGAAAAAAGCATTTGACACTGCCTTTACAAATGTGTATTTAGAATAAAATGCTCTAAAACAAGAAACCCAAAGTATAAATAAATTAAAGAGCAAAATAAAAGACAATAGGAAACAGGGAGATAGACCATTTGCAAAAGGGAAGAGGATTAAGGGAGGGGGGAAGAAGGGCCGTGGAAGGGGAAGTAAAAAAAATTAAGAAGGGTTATGTACATGTACCACCCTCCCCAATGAATGTAATCATTATGTACTGCAAATTTGTGCTGATAAAAACTTTTAAAAATGATTAAACTAAACATCAATGCAAGTAAAATAAATAAATAAATACAATGTAACCAGTCATGTAGCACACACAAATGTATTCCTCAGAGCAATGTGACACCGAAGGCTAGCCTGGTTTCTATATCTTAAAAAAGCCAGGTAACACTCTTTAGTGTTCAATAAATTATTTTTTCAATTTCTAAAAGAGTAAGCACAAGAATTGAAGTAACAAGGAGGATCATGGAAGTAAAACGGTGATAGGAGGAAAGGCAATAAGCATTTACCTTTTAAAGTTGTACACACTAAGCACCCTTGATCCAAAATTCCACAATTGGATATGCTTTGAAATCCAGAACACTTTGAGTGTTGACATGAATTCCGGAGCATTAGGGATTCAGGATGTGTGGATTAGGGCTGTTCAACCAATAAAGTCTATGCAAATATTCCAAAATCTGAAACACTGCTGATTCCAAGCATTTCACAAAAGAAATACTCAACCCATAGTTGCATTTTCCTAGGCCTATCCAGATTTCTTACAAATAACAATTGTGTCACAAAATATAAAAGCTAAAAGAAGCATAATATAAGAAACTGGGAAGAATATGGGAAACTGAGGCCCAGAGATGTGCAGTAACTATTCCAACATCAAATAGGTAGTAACTGGCAGAGATAAACGATAAGTCTCTGGTCTACAGGCAAAACCATACCTGGGTAGCAGATCTTCTCTGAGACTATAAAGGGATTTAGTTACACAATGCTTGATAATCTCACCTGAAGTTCAGGCAAAGAAACAAAATATTTTTGCTTTTTTCACATTTAAAAAAATTCTTACAGGAAAAAAAAAAAAACCCACTTCAAAACATCAATTTTGCATCCCTCTCTCTCCAAAAAAAAAAAAAAAGTATGGCTGAGGATGTAGCTCAGTGATTGTTGCACACTTGCCTGGTAATCTCAAGGCCCTAAACCAGCAGAAATGTATTCCCTTGTAGCAGCTAGTAAATGGGTGTATTTTCCAGTAAATTCGATATTTCTTAGTCATATTAAAAAATAAAACACAAAATAGCTCAGCCCAAAGCATACCTAGAATTGCTTGCTTTTCCCCAAAGGGAAAGATGTGAGTTTCCATTTGGATCCCTTCCCAGAGAGCTAGTTATTGACCTCAAGGATAGCTATGAACATCCATCCTGCTAATTCTCCTCTGCAACACGTGTGTCCATCTGGCTAGCATCTGTATTTATCTTGCAAACTTTCAACAGAATTCTCTATCCTCCAAGTGTGACATTCCTGAAAAGAATTTTACATTTCCTTGGAAATAAATGGAAATTTGAAAGCATCATCTCCCACCAAGGGAAAATGTTATCATACATTTAATGAATAATTGTGGAAGGAAGTTTACTCTCCAGCACAGTGCAATGTTTCCTCAGACTGCAAACCTGTACATCCCACTGCATACTTGACATCTTCATTGAAATGATGACTAGGCATTCCAGACTCAACACATCTAACAAAACATTGATTTCCACTGTCCTCCTCCTCCCACACACAGGCAAACTCCCCTTCCTGTTTGTCTACCTCAGATAAAAGCAAAACCTTGTGCCTTGTTGCTTAAGTCACGTTAGTTACTTAAATCCTTCCTTTCCACTGTTCAGGTCATTAGCAAGTCCTGATGCTTTGTGTTTAAAACATGTCCTAAAACCAACCACATCTCAGTGCTTCCATTATTGCATCATCTCTACTCTACCACATATCGGCAGAACCTCTTGCCCACTTTACTCCGATAGCCCGCCCCTGGCTTAGTCTCATGCCTTATTATTCCCTTCTTGGCATCCCCTAATAATCCATTCTTCACACACTAATCAGGATGATCTTCTTAAAAAGTAAAACATTTTACATCTCTCCATTGCCCCAAAGTCTCCAAGACCAGCCTGGGCTACACAGTGAGTTCCAGGTCAGCCTCAACTACACAGTGAGACCCTGTCTCAAAAACAGAAAACAAAACAAAACAAATCTCAGAATACACTCCCATGTCCTAAGGGTGGCCTACACAGTTTGCCCGATCTCTTCCAGTCTACACCTCTGGTCTCTTCTACCCCCTTTTCCTCACAAGCTAACCCACAGTCTTCCCTGTTTTTAAAACAGCAAGTGTTATAATTGCTGTTCCTGATGCCTGGAACACTTGCCCCAGACCTTCAAGGACTTGATTCTGACTCCATTTTTAGATCTGTGAGTGATTACGATCTCCAATATGTCTTTTCTGCAACACTTCCCACCTAGACAATTAGTCTTTATCCTCAATCCTGCTTCATTTTCTTTACTCTGAAATTATAACGCTTGTTATCTATCTTTGACTGGAATAGATGCTCTCCAGCATCTGGTATAGTATAAGAGGCACTCACATAGTTGAAAGGATGGCTGAATGAATGAAACATTTCTTAATTAATGTTTTAAAGATGCTGGGTACAGCTAGCAGGAAATGTGGGCATTATAAAACAGAATAAAAGAGTCCTGGAACCTGATGCCTACAGAATAATGGAAAACGATTCTGAGAGGAAATGGGAAAGTTGGAAGCTGATACATTTCCTCAGTGTTTTGGCTTTGTTTTCCCTTCATGAGGTTGTGGCCTCAGTGTAGCAGAACCAGTTCGAAAAAAACCTCCTTTTAACAAAGGATCAGCACTAGGTTAGCATAAAATCAAGCAACACATATTCAGCAAGACCTTCTTTCTCAGAACCAAAGCAGGCACACACCTTATCAGGGCCTTGAAGGAGCATCAGGAAGCTGATCTCAAATATGCTGCGTCTCTCTTGTTCATTGTGCCAACCTGGCTTCCAGTGGGTCTCACAATCCTTGGCAAGTAAAGTGAGATTTTCTTTTTTATCATCGGGTTTTGAACCCTGGGCCTCTGTACTGAGCTACATCCTTATCCCTTTTTAATTTTTTAGTTTGAAACAGGGGCTTGCTAAGTCATTAAGTTGCCCAAAGTGGGCTCAAACCTGTGATCCTCCTGTCTCAGCCTCCCACAGTGCTGGCATTTCAGGCATGTGCCACCATGCCCAATGAGTTCTTCTTTCTTTAAGGACAGTATTTTATTCCCTTGGATTCTATGATATTATTGTTCCTACTTTTTATCCTGTTTCACTGGCAGGTAAGTTCATCTTTCTATCAAGTCATTTATCATGGGAGCTTTTCAAAACTTTACCCTGGCCCTCTTCTTAATTTACTTTTCTCCCCTAGGTAATCTCACATGGAAATTCCCAAACCTTTTCAAACTGGTACAATTTTTACGACCATTCAGAGCTGAAGGCCACCGGTCAGAAAGCTTAAATTACGCTCATAGAATAATTATATTTTATCACCTGCATATTCTATGGACAGGGGTGGGACTGGGAGATGTTTTGAATCAGCATCCATGTACTTAGCTATCACTATGATGCAAAAATATATAATTTTAAAGAAAATATCTAAAGGGGTGGAGGAAGTGAGATGCGTAAGGGAAAGGAGAGAAGGCAAAAGAAAAAATACGAGAAAAGGAAAAAATGGAAACAAAATCTTTGTAAATAGCGAAGGGTGAAGGGGTTGAAGGGAGGTAAGGGGCATGGGGAAAAAATAAGAAACAAGATACATCATGTAAAGGTACAAGATCTCAATGATGAATGTAACTGTACTGTGGACCTAAAATGTACCAATAAACTTAATGAAAAAAAATATATAATTTTATATTTTCAGGTCAGGTCTTGTCTTAGTCCTAAACCTGTAGATCAAATTGTCACAAGTTTTCTTGAATTATCTGGAATGCTTTTTGCTAAACCTAAGCTCATGCTCCCCTGTATTCCCCAAAACTTCATTCTCTTCTGGTGCTCAATGTCTTAGATTAGGTAATCACAACACTGAGTTGTAAAAGGCAGGTTTCTAGGGTATATCCTTCCCACTACCCTTTCACTCCCTTGGGCCATTCATCAGCAAGCCTTTTTCAATTTACTTCCTAAATATCATCCCATGCCTCCCATTTCTACCATGACATGAATCCAACTTACCACCAGTTCACTAAATGTACCTGAATTATTACAGCATCAAGTAAGCCCTCTCATCTATTCTAGCCAACCCTCTTATTCATTGTCTAGAGAGTGATTTCATATAAACATCGAACCATATAAACTTGGTCCATTTATCCCTTTTAAAATAAGATTCCTTAACATAATCCACAGACAGTGCTCTGGATTGACAGACTAATATTTATTGTTTTGATCATTTTTGCTACAAAACAAAATCCTAGTAGTTTAAAAATAACAGTTTCATACTAGTGCTTACAATTCCGTGAATCGTTTAGCCTCAGTCAGATAGTTATCACCTACAGCCTCTTATGCAGTAAGAATTTGGCTATGGCCACTCTGCATTGAACTAAGCAGTTTCCAAAATGGTATCTTTACTCACATCTGAGGCCTGGTCAGACAGCTTTGTCTCCATGAAACTTCTCTCCATGTTGCTAGTTTGGGGTTCCTCCAAGCACGACAGCCTCAGGATATTCCACTTCCTACACAACAAGTTACTTTTCCAAGAAGGCACCTCACAAGAGACCAAGACCAAAGCTGTAAAACCTCTTCTGACTTAGCCTCCAAAGTCATTCAGCTTATTTTCTACCTTGTTCTAGAGATCAAAATTAAGTCATAGGATCAGCCCAGATGGAAGAGGTAAAACTACGACAGGATTTGAATATTTGATTGCACAGTTCTTTGGAGGAGAGTCTTTGAAGACTATCAATCATACTCTATGTCTCCCTTTCCTTTTTGCACCACATTCTCTGTTTCCATACATCTTACTGCACTGTACTTCCTCCAGTTCATGTACTTTCTGCATTTCATCATGCTGAAGGATTTGCCCAAACCACTTTCCTTCCCTAGAATGCTCATCAAGGCCTCAGAAATGCCTTCTCTTGTCAGGTTAAACCATAACATATACTCTGTAGGCACTGGCCACATTCCAGCATGGTCCTCATCCCCAACGCATTTTCCATTTGTTTGGATAAATGTCATTTAAGTCTCTTCCAGTGTACTGGAAGAGGAGTCAGTATTGTTTTCATCTCCTACAATAGAGCTTGGCTAGTGAACAAATTTTGTGTGTGTGTGTGTGTGTGTGTGTGTGTGTGTGTGTGTGGTGTGGGGGGGGGAGAGAGAGAGAGAGAGAGAGAGAGAGAGAGAGAGAGATTAAAGGAAAGAAACCAAGTAAATCAAACTATCTCTTTCTGCAAAACACAGTATTTTCTCCCTATATGAACTACAGTAAAATATATATAGAAATCACATTACCATAGTCAAAACTGTGCAGAGACAATTAGACAAGCCCATATATACATATATAAAGCATTTCTCTCAGGGGAAGTAATAAATTTAAAGGTCATATTTGTTTGGCATATCTTAACTACAAAATTAGTAGATGTATAAATAATCAATTAACATACCCTATGTGTGTAAGTTTCATGTTTATTTTTTTAAATCTCCTTCTAACTGAGCCTAAACAGTCTTGAATTTTAACTTCTATGCTTACACAAAAGCTGGCAAGTATATCAAACAGAGCACTATTTTTTTCTACTCTATGTAGGAATCAGTAATTACAGTGGAGGCCACTTGAAGCATTTCCCTTAGAAACCCACAGAAAACCCACCAGACTGTCACCAGATTACAAGGTTCTTCTTGGGCTAAAACCTAATGCACAGTGCTAGCTGCTCCCCACTCTACTATTAATAACCTGTCTAGAAATAAAAATACAAAAACTTTCAACTCAGAACAGGGGTGAGCACTAGTATTTATGTTCCTTAGAAGGTGACACAAAGAGCAATGGATTGGATGGGAGAAAATATACTTATGGTTTTTTTTCAATAAATGTCTGGGTAATTATTAATAGTATCATAAACATACATATTGAAGATATACTCCTAAGTGAAATAAATAAGGCACACATGTGTAAATACCAAGTAGTTTCTCTGGTGTGAATAATCTACAATAATACAGAAGATCCTAATAAGATCACTGACGTTGAGAAATGGGAAGAAAGGAGCTAAAGGTGTAGGGAAGGTGGGACGGGTAGGGGAAAGGTAAAAAGGGAAAAGAAAAAAATGTGAGATAATGAAAAGATGGAAATAAAGTGGTTGTAGATGGGGAGGGGAGGAGGGGGTGAAGGGAGGGCAGGGACAAGGGGAAAAAATGAGAACCAAGACTTGTCATGTAGAGGTACAAGATTCCAACAATGAATGTAACTGTACTGTATCCCTAAAATGTACCAATAAACTCAATTAAAGCTGAAAAAAATAGTATCATAAACAATACTTTATTATTAAAAAGCACATTCTATTTCTGGTCTTTTGAATTCCAATGAACAATTCTAATTGTTTTCAATTATCAACAACATCCGGCTTAGCAGCAGAAGTTTTCTTGGAAGCTAAATTCATTCAATCATGCATTTACTTACCCTTTTTTTCCACTACAACAGCTCCATGAGGGCATTGGTTTGGTCAGTCTTGCTCGCTTAGAGCACTGTCTGACACAATGTGCTGCCCAAAAAATTACTGCAAGAAGGAATAGCAACGGCCTTCAAGAGTTAGATCTTGTGTATTACTCAGAGTATTTTTGAAGATGATTATTTGTTATTAATCAAGAAAAGTTATTCTGTCAAAAATGTAAATAAAATGGCTTCACTTCTCACTTATGCTTCTTGCTTTATAGGTATTATACCACAAAGGATCATTGTTTCTAATTATCTAACTCCCTCATTCACCTGTGTTAAAAACTGCCTGCTTTGTATATTATATATATATATATTCAGATATATTATATACTCAGACATATTTTATATATTCTTATATTATTATATTCTATGATAAGGCAGAATAAGCTATTTGTTATTTCTCTGATTGTTTAAAGTCCCTGTATTCCAGAATCAAATAACATTTTCCCAGCAGCTGAACTGGAACTTATACTTACAGCATAGTTTGAGGAGTTTGATCAGGTTAAAGAAATCCATGTTAAATAATAAGTCTACATACAGGCCCATGAATATAAGTGTTACTACTTTTTAATATAGCCCCAAGTTTACGAAAAATACAAAAACAGGAATTCAAAACAGAGGGCATGAAGATAGATTCTTTGGTCAAACTGGTTCTCTTAATAAAAATTACCAAGTATTTTGTTTTTAAAAAACAATGAAATTGAAACATTAATTAAAAATTAATGAATAACAATTTAGGTAACAGTAAAATATTCATATCAAATCCCCCACCACCACTACCAAGGAAACCCCCGTACCTGGTGTCCTCTGATACAGTGGTAATTAATGCTGACCAACGAACATGACTTGTGGGTTTCCTGTGAAGTGTGTTTCTGTTCCACTTTACATTTTACCTCTCAAGCCATCAATCACACTGCATTATTCATAACTACACATCTTTCCCTTTGTCTTGCTCCTTGTTAAGTGTGGATTAAGATCTAGATAGTTGATTTTCAAGTTATAATGTGTTAAATGTAAAATCTAAATACTGGACAAGTTCAACCTGCTCTACAGCTACTCCAGTTTCAGGTTTGAATTTAGAGAAAGTTGCGTTACAAGAAGCATGACTTGCCTATGTTTTCCACAGCATTAACTTTTACTTCCTTGGGTTTTAAAATTACATTCACATTTCAACAAAAAAGAGAGAGCTGCACTAGGGCTACGTCTGCAAGTGCCATATTTGATGATCTTCTCAGACTTCGCTTGCCATTCTCTATTATGCTTGGCTCCACCTTATTTTTTTACTATAGTATAATCATTGAAAAGGCTTAGAACAAAGACAGGTCTTTACATAAATTGAATAGTTTGCCAAATAGATTCCCCGCTTCTTTCTCCATACCCCATTCAATTCGATCTCTTTTGATTCTATTAAAAAAAAAAACAGAAATATATGCAGTATTAACTTGGGTTACTTTTTAGAAGTTAATTTCAACCTCACCCAGATATGTATAAAAATATCCCATCTTCCCTTCCATCAGAAGGTTCTTCCTCATTTGCAGCTAAAGCTCATACACACTCTTTACAAGTAAGATTAATACCCAAGGGCAGGAATTTCAGACATATTCGGAATAGTGATTAATTATATTCGCTTTGGTAAGGCAGTTTCCTTATTGAACAGCAAGCCGGTGGGTGAATATAAGAGATGCATATTGTTCAAGCTAAAGTCCTTTCAAGGACAGATGCCAAGGAGAGCAGTATTCCAGGCGTCACAGCAACCCAAAAGGATCTGTTAATGATTGTGAAAGATTTGCACTAACTCCTGGCTTGCACACGGGGGTTGCTCTGAAAACAGCAACGCAGAGCTTGGGAAACCCACGCCACATCCAGTATCCGTGGGCAAGTAGTGGCGAAATACACGCACACACTCTTCCAGGGGCAGTGGCAGCAGAGCAATTCGGCGGAGCTATCTATCGGCAGGCAGGCTCAGGAGGACGCAGTCATCATGCTTCTCCACCGACCCAAGGAAAGGGCTCGCATCCGCCTCTAAGCTAAGGCTCCCGAGTCTTTACCCTGCCAGGCTTCCCCCGGCCAAGTAGAAAGGTCCCGCCGGCCTTACCTCTGGGGCTGCTTTCTTGCAAGTACGGCGGGGCAGTGGGAGTGACATTTCCCGAGTGGGCCGCCGACAGCAGGGGCGAGCGTTCGTCCACTCCATCAGCAGCCATAACTGCGGCGAGGCCGGAGGAGCGGGCCCGG
>NW_022900917.1:23234955-23236975 GCF_012274545.1 Fukomys damarensis | reverse complement strand
GGGAGCGGCCCGGCCCGCCGAGAGAAAGGGAACAAATTGGGACGGATGGGGCACTGCGGTAGGAAGGGGCGGGGCCGGGCGCCAAGGGGAGGGGCAAAGGTGGGGTGGGCAAGTCCTCTCCCGGGAAAAGGTGGATAAAGAGCAGCCTGAAAGCGGGCAGAGTAAAGGCCCGGGACTTGATTACAGGAAAAGTAGAGCAAACACAGAGATCAAGTGTAGCTCCTCTAGGGAGGAGGAGGGGCTGACTCTGCTGTCAAACTTTGCAGCAATTGTATAAAAAGCTATCAGTGCCTTCTTGAGAGGGTTCTTTTGTTAGGAAGCAATTGCCCAACGTCTGTTGTCTAAGAGAAAGTAGATTTCTGCATGAGCGTCAACAGTCCCCATTTTCTCTATTGATATTTTTTTAAACATGTGTGTCCGCATCACTTGTGTAGTTCTTTAGCAACTGTGCTTCATTGAAGATTTGAAGATAAATGTTGGATTTTACACGTTTCATTTTACAAAAGATTGCCACTTTGTTTTGTTTCTGTGCTATAGACACATGCACAATAATGACATTTATGTATACTGTAAGGCAATTAAAAATCATTTTTTCCTGAGATATTTTAAAATAAACTTTTATTAGTAAAAGACAGCTCGGCATAGTTCTTGCCTCGTTTCCTATGTGGGTTTTTGTCTCCTCCTCCCTCTTTTTTTTTGGTGGTGTGCCACATTATTCTAAAGTGGTTCACATGCCTACAAAAATACATCATTGTTTTGAACATTTCCAAATACAAAGCAATAGGGATAGTCATGGTCTAAAATGATACATTTCTGCAATGATTCTTTCAGTCAAGAATATTTACTGTGTCTACTACAGACGTCAGGGCATGATCTTAGTCCTCAAAGTGCCTGAGAGGTACCACCATCAAAGCTGGATAAAAAATGAGGCTGGTAGTGCCAGGTGTAGATTCCAGTGGGGCATAAGGGAAAGCAGATCTTAGATATTTGAAAGTACTTCTTGTATTACATGAAGAAGAGTTCTCAGTTTGCTCTCTAGAGGGGAAAATCCAGCTGGAAGTCCGAAGGGAAATCAAAGAATGGTGTATTCTTTTATGCAACATCTTTTGTGGGTCAGTAGCATGAGAACAAAATTTAAGGCTCCTCATACAAAATAGCTAACCCAAGAATTAATGTATGGGTGTCCGGGAACATAGAAAGTGAAGAATCAAGATGTAGCACTCTCTGTAAAAGTGCCTAATGCTTACAAAACAAGCAGCAATATTGTTACAGGTATAGTAGGCTGGAGGCTATTGAATTAAAGAAAATTACAAGAAGAAGCAATAGATCCTATTACTCTAGTGCCACGGTTTAGATGAGTATTTCCCAAAGGTTCTTATGCAAAGGCTTTGTCCCCGCAATGGCAATAATGGGAGGTGCTATGGACCTGTAAGAGGTGAGTCCTTAGGGGAGGTCCCTAAGGGCCCTGCGGTGCCTTCGAGAGAGATTGTTGGAACCTAGACTCTCATCCTCTCTCTACTTTCTGAGCCATGAGGTGTCCATTGGCTCCAGTGTGTGTTTCCGACATTGCTACCTTGCAGCCCTCAGCAGAGTCTAAGCCAGTGGGTCATCTGACTTTGAATTTGAATTTCCAGACTGTAAGCTAAGTAAGCCTTTCTCTTTATTAGTTAATTGCCTCAGGCATTTGGTTGCAGTGATGCCAGCATGACTAATTCATCTAGTGTTCTCTCAGGGCATCCATCCCATCGCACCCCATTGTAACGGTATTTCCCTTTGCAATTTCCCCATTTACCCCTCTTCCCCCTGACTTTAGGAGACCAGAAATCATATGCATATTGTGATGAGTGTGATGGGGCATACCTGTAATCCTGGCACTTGGGGAAGTTGAGGCAGGATTGCAAGGGTTAGTCCCACCCGGGCAACTTGGTGAGACCCTGTCTCAAAACATGTAAAAAGGGCCAGAGATGTAGCACATTGTGAAGTTCTTAGGCTCAATCCTTAGTACTGCAAAAAAAAAAAT
>NW_022900917.1:23205493-23234655 GCF_012274545.1 Fukomys damarensis | reverse complement strand
AATATATACTATATATATATATCTTATTCATGGTGATATCTCCAATATCTAGCATAGTGCTTAGCACATTAGGAAGTGTGCAATATTTGCCAAGTAAACAAATGAGTGATTGAACAAATCCCACAAAATCTCAGTATCTTACCAAAATTTCTTGGTATGAAGAAAATTAACATTTCATGACTTTTTCTTAAGAGTTAGAGTCTTACTGTGTTGACTAGCCTGGCCCCAAACTTCTGGGCTCAAATAATCCTCTTGCCTCAGCCTCCAGAATAGCTGAGACTCTGGGTATGAACCACCATTCCCAGCTCTTTGATGAGGTTTAGTTGAAGGTGAATGTTTTTATTATTCCATTATATGTCCACAATTAATGTTTTGTTTTTAACCTCAGGTAACTGCCAGAAAGGATTTCTTTCTTTACTTCTTTCTATGGCTTCTCTATCCACTTTAGAAATTATATGAAGTTAATGGCAGTTACTTTTCTTATACTATAAAAGGCAGTGAATATATTGAAGTTATATTCATAGTAAAAACTTTTATTGGATTAGTATCCCTTCATTCTAGTATTAAGTATTGTAGTATTAAGATAATACTACAGTTTATGATTATGCAATAAAAAACTCATCCATCTAAGGTATTTTATGATTATGATATTTTGCCATATCTATTCATGAGATGAGCTAATGTATATGTTGGGATAAAGGTTCTGTATACACAATTATGTGAGACATCATATACTTAAATTTCTGTTTCAGTTGACTATTACTAAATAAAAACCACAAAACCAGTGGCTTAATACATAACTTGTCATTTTTCATGATTATTGTGGTTCATATGTAGATGTCCCCCAAGAAAATCATGAACTCATAGTTGGGACTTTTCAAAGGTGACTGGACCGTGAGGGCTCAGAGCTGACTAGCTGTTAGAAGGTGGGGATCTGGTCAGAAGAGGGGGTCACTGGGGGCCTGAGCTGGGAGGGTTATCGCCTTCTGTGGCTCTTCCCTTCACTCTGTTTCCTGGACACCATGACATAAGCAGCTTTTCCTTTGCTATGCCCCTCTACTGTGTTGCTCTGCCTTGAAGTCCCCAGGACTCTACACTGAATCTTGTTCAAACTGTGAGCCAAAATAAGCCACTCCGCTCTTAAGTTGTGGGTGTCAGGTATTGTGTCTCAGAGATGAGAAAAGTGACTAAGACAATGACTCTCTGTAGGTTGTTTCTGTGGTTTTGTCAGACTTGCCTTGGCTTACTCATGAAGCAACACACAGCTGGCAGGTTTACTGGGAGCTGAGCTCAGCTGGGGCAGTTGGAATGCCTGGGTGTCTCCCTCCATAGAGTTTTCATTCTAGGCTTTTCCACACCACTTTGATAGATCAAAGCAGTATTCTTAGGGTGATGGCAGAAGCTAAGGAAACCCTTACAGTCTAGGTTCTGGTCCTCAAACAATGTCATTCTGTCCATTTTGCACCATCAGTTGCTTTCTCAGCCTACCTCCTGCAAAACTGGAAGCAGACTTCTTTATGTAATGAAATAGATCCTAACTTTTCACAGGAGGAATTGCAAAGGGACATGATTCCCTAGATGCCATAATACAACAATCTACCACAATCTGCCCTCTGGTCACAGTGGTCCATGTCCCCCTCATGGGCAAAAGCTACTTACCCCCTTGTAAGACCTCGAAGTTTAATATATGAGTAGAGTCAGCTAGCTATCTTTATGCTATGGTTTGAAATTCTCATCCAAAACTCATGTGAAAATTTAATTCCATTATGGAGTCTTAAGAGGTGTGGCTTTTACAAGATGAGTCATTACTCATGGATGAATGAGTTATCTTGAGTGGATCTGTTATAAAAGTCAGCTAAGCTCTGCCTCATATATGTGTCCCATGTGGTCCTCTGTGCTGCCTCAGGATTCTGCAGAGTCCCCACTACCAAGAAGGCTCTTACCAAACTTAGTCCCTCAAACCTAGACCTCCCACACTCCAGAAACAAGAGACAAAATAAATGTCTTTTTATTTTTAATTAATTTTGTTGTACCAGGAATCAAACTCAGGACCTTGTGCTTGACACGCAGGTGTGGCTCCACCTTAGCTAAATACCCGGCAATAAATGTCTTTTTATTTTTATTTATTTTTATTCATTCATATTTGGTACTGGGGATTGAACTCAGGTCCTTGTGCTTACAAGGCAGGCAGTGGAACCACAGAGCTAAATCCCTGGCCAATGTCTTTTTAAATTAGCCAGTCTCAGGTATTCTGTTATTCACAGAGGTGGACTAAGACAGTCACCAAAGGTAGTTTTGTATATCTTGTCACCTAAATCAATCTAGGTGCACTGGAAACTCCTCTGTATGATTCCACAGGGTAAAACCTTTGGTTAAACAGAATTCTGAAATGTACTTGGGCATTCATCACCAGTTCCCTTGGTCCCAGCAGCAGAGGGTGCTCCTTTAATAGGGCACAGTTCTCTTCCTGGTTCTCCACTTTTTTTTCTCCTGCTCTCCTTGCCCAATGAGTCCATTCTTTCCATAGGAAGTGGTCCCACTTGCCTGCTGAGTAGCTTTTCCAATCTGTGCCCTGCCCAAAGAAGGTTGGGAGCCAGTGGTCTCCTTTCATTATGAACTATTTTTTAATAAAGAGTGGATACAACTCCTGTAAAAATTTGTAGACTTTCAGTGGATCTGACTGGGGATGTACTTTGTAACCTAAAAGGCAACAAGACAATTCTTTTTGTGATTAGGAATCCTTCTATTTTCTGCCATATTTGAGATTCTTCAGATTCTTAGAAGCTCTTTACTGAGAAACCCTTCAAGTCAGTGCCTTCAATCTTGTAGATGTCTTCAGAAAGAGTGTTACAACCATGTCCTAATCTGAAGTTTATCCTGAAGCCAATTCTACTGATTGAAATATGTTCCTGGGCCCTCAGTATTTCCTCTAAATTTAATTAAAAACTGAAAGCTCCTTTTTTAGCTCACCTCCACAGTAGGCAAAGTAACATCCCCTCAAAGATATACACAATCGAATGCCCTAGAACTTGTGAATGCTTTTTTTCTTATATAGCATAAGGCATTTTGCAGATACGACTGTATGGTGAGATCTATGGGTGAAGAGATTATCCTAGATAATCCATATAGGCCAAACCTAATTACTTGAGTGTTTAAAAGCCGAAAACGCTTTCCAGTTGTGTTCAGAGATTCAGAGGAGAGATCTGAAGTATGAGGAAGACTCAACTAACCATTTCTGGCTTAGAAAATGGGGAAGGGGACTAAGGAATATGAATGGTCTCCACGAGCTGAGAATGGCCTTCAGCTCACAGCAAGAAGGACATGTGGCTTTCGGTCTGTGACCATAAAAAAACTGGATACTGCACATGACCCAAATGGACAAGAAAGCAGATCTCCCCATAAAAGCCCCAATAACACTGATTTTTACCAGTGAGAGCCATGCTGGACTTGACTCACAGAATTATAATAAATTTGTTTAAACTGCCAATGGTGGTACTTTTTATGGCATTGATAGAAAACACAAACCTCTTGAAACATCTTATAAGCACAGCTAAAAGAAGCACATGGTTACTTTTCTATATTTTTCACAAAATTATTTTAGCAAAATCAAAAAGTTCATAACAGACATTTTCTACCATCCAGAAAAAAGTTTCATTCAGTAACATATATCTCATGTTACCACAGGCAACAGTGAACTGGTCCTTTTCTCTTCCTTAGTCACCAACAGAAATTTCTTCCCAGCCCTTTTAGCTTGACAGGCTTCACCTCTTCCAAAATTGGCTGGCTGCCTGGTCATAAGGATGATGTTGTATATTTTAGAATTTATTACACCAATACCACTTCTGTTACATTTATCTATTGATTTGTACTCTCAGTACCAATTTCTGTTGAAGTTATCTGTTGCTTGGCACTTTAATTACCACATTATGTTCATCTGTTACTTTGTAAAAATTTACCATCCTGTTGGGTGTGGTGGCATACACTTGTAATCCCAGTACTTGGGAGACTGAGGCAGGAGGGTTGCCATGATTTTGAGGACAGCTTGGGCTACATAATTAGCTCAAGGCCAGCCTGAGCTACATAGTGAGAACTTGCCTCACCAAGAATGAGAATTGCATCATTTAAATCCATTAAGTTATAGGATGGTGAATTCGCCCTCTTCTTCCCCCTCTCCCTCCCATCCTCCTTCTCCTCCTCGTTCTTGTTGAGGCAAGTTCTTGGTATGTAGCTCAGGCTGGCCTTGGGCTCACTGAAGCAACAGGGGATAAACTCAATCTTTTGATGGAAGATATGACAGTGGACCGCGTAAAGGCTGTGGCTATAGGAGGTGTGATTCATTATTACCAGTCTCATATAGTGATCCAGCAAAACTCCAAATAAAATTTCATCTAAGAAAAGCATACAGAACAAGTGCAAGGGCCTGAGTTCAATCCCCAGTGCCACACACACACACACACACACACAAAAGAAAAAAGAGAAAAAAGCATACAGAAAGACAAAGAAGAGTTACTTATTATATACCATGCTTCTGACAAGAAGTTTAATATGAAATTCTGAAGTCTGAGAAGTATATTTTTATGGACATCTATGTAATATAAAATACATTCATTGTCTTTGTAAAAGTTATAACTTCTTTCTTGAGTGCATACCACAGTGCAACTTCTATGCTTTAATCCTGACTTTTCTCTGTGATACAAGGAGTTCAGCCTTGGTATTCAGGCTGATAAAATTAATCATATTTAAATCTACTAGTTCTGAATGGTGATCTTAAGCTAGATTAACATCTCTACACATTATTTCTCTAATTAGTCTGTAAAACAGATAATATACTCCCCTTTTCAGGCACTTATAGTAACTAAATAAGGAAATGTATGGACTCAGCACTTAGCACATAGTATAAGCTTTTGCTTTTTTACAATTCACTCTGTAATTCTATTTGAATGGAAAGCAAAGGACAGACATAAATAAACTAAGAAGCACAATAAGCTAGAATGTATTTTAACTCATTAATCTATACCTGCCTTATATATACAGGTGCAATCTCAGTGTGTAATCTGCATACTTAATATCAAACTTTAGGATATCATAGCAGGCCTGAGGTGTTGTATTTAATATAAAGGCTACGGGGTGCTTTGGAAATGCCTATGAAAGAGTCTTGGAGGGACATTGTCACGTCCAAGGAAACAGGGATTTACATTTCCCAGAAGGATGACATATTAATGCCCCTCCATTACACTTATACCTTGGAAAGGTAAGAAACTGGCTCTCAGGGTACGGAAACTAAAGGGTGGATATTACACCAAGGCCAGGGTAAATAGCTCTACCTTCAGCTCCAAAGGATTTTACTTACTTCTCCAGCAGACAAGAGTTATAACTCTGAGAGAAAAAGGCCACATCAGGAAAAGGGTGCAGCATTTTACAGAAAAAAAGAGGGTTATGAGCCCAGGATTTAGCTCAGTGGTGCCGCTGTCTGCCTCCCAAATCTAAGATCC
Source organism: Fukomys damarensis (assembly GCF_012274545.1). NCBI lineage: Eukaryota > Metazoa > Chordata > Mammalia > Rodentia > Bathyergidae > Fukomys > Fukomys damarensis. The sequence goes on along the minus strand of NW_022900917.1, from coordinate 23,229,163 downwards.
TGAGTTCAACCCTGGGATGTGCCACGTGCGTGCGTATACACACACACACACACACACACACACACACACAAAAGTGGAACAGTAAAAAGAGGGTTAAAAGTTTGATTAAGTCAGATATGGTGGTGCACACCTGTAATCCCAGCACTATGAGAGGCTGAGGCAGGAGAATTGCAAGTTTGAACCCAGCCCAGGCAACTTCACAACTTAGCAAGACTGCCTCAAAATTAAAAAAAAAAAAAAAAAAAAAAAAAAAAAAAAAAAAAAGCTTAGAATGTGGCTCAGTGAAAAGGTCTTAGGTTCATTCCCTAATACAACAAAAATAAGTAGATTAAGTAAAAACAAGCTTGACTGCAGTCTAAGTCCCATTCAGATGGTCTAGTTGGAGTTATTTTCTCTGTTATATTTGCAAGACACATCACTTCTTGGCCTGTTGGCTAAGATAAAGTGTATGTTTGCATGACACTTTTTAACCATGTTCATGTTACTTAATAATAGTTTCCATTCCATCCATTCTATTTGACATGTACACATGGGCAAAGATTTGTTTCCTTCATAGTATTGAAAATAGCACCATATACATGCCTGGTGCTCAGTAGCATTATTTTTCCCACTTAATTAGTCCTAGCTTGCCTCTACTATTTCAATTTTATCAGCAAAGTTGGACAGCTTCCCTGAATTTCAAAGGATACTAATAAGAGTAAAATATAAGTTCTAAAGACTCCACAAAAGAAAGGAGTGAAATGCAAACGACAGAACACAAAGGTCTAAAGAAGATTCGTAACTTGAAACTGTATAAAATTTTCCCTATTGAACCAAAACACAGCTGTGGTCCAAAGATGAAAAGGACATAAAAGCATTATGTTCCCCACATATTAAATCAGCAAGAGTGGCCCCTCAAAACCACAAATATTTCAGGGCTTATAAAGAAGAGAATGGAGAAAAGAAAAATGGGAATTATTGGGGTCACTATTTGTTGGCTTGGGAGTACTGCTGGGGCTTTCTCCCACCCTTCTCCAAAAAGTCTAAGTAAGTAGGGCTCTGAGGGGGTCACCTGTGATGTCTGGGGGTATCTGCAAAATGGAAAACTAGCACCTTATATTACTCATCCTTTCTGTTGCTGGGACCAAATGCCTGGCACCCACAACTTAAAGGATGAAATGGTTTATTTGGCTTCTGATCTCAGATGTTTCAGTCCATGATTTGCTGCTCCTAGGCAGGAACATCATGGCGAAAGGGCATGGCAGAGAAAAGCTGCTCAGTTCATGGCGGGAAGCAGAGCAGGCAAGAACATCAGAGAGGAAGGGCCCAGTGACCAGATACTGTACATTACTCAGGATCATGCCACCATGTCTGACCTAGACACATCCAGATGCATGCTTTGCTGGTCCCTTAGGCAGCTGTGAAGTCAATCAAACTGACAATTAGGCTTAACTGTCACATGTCTCATTTTGTAGTTGTACATCAAATTAGCACACTCGCTAGTTGATTTTCTCAAAGTCTATGTGAATAAGAAAATAGAAGTGGAGAATGATGGCAGATTAATCAGAGAGGCCTGGAGTGTAGCTCAGCTATCACTTCTGCTTTGGTGAGAACATGTGAGTTTCCAGTAGGCCAAGTGGGCACCATAAAAAATAGCTAGGCTTGGGCCATCACACTTACACTGATGCAAAAATTTAAGCAGTGAGTGAAAAACAGTAACAAAAAGCAAACAGTAGCAAGAGCCCATGAGTATACTAGTAAATGCAAGAGCTGAGTAGGTTTGGAAGAAAAGCACAATCACGTGCATTAGAAAGGCTCTTGAAATAACTCACACATGGGTCTCTAAAAATCCCAAGTTTGAGCACATCCCATTGAGAGAGCATTGCCCATATGAAGTCAGGGCTGCAAAGAATTAGTGTCAAACAGCAAAAGAATATAAGAGTAGCCAAGAGAATCCTTCTAATTCCTCCTGTCTGCTCACTTGAGAAGGTTCAATCTAGACAAGAGAGGAAGAAACTGTGGCCCAGGGACCAATTATACTCATATCCTCAAGGTAGGAAATGGGAAAGAGATATTTAAACTGTGAAGTCTGTGGTGTTTTGCTATGGCAGTCTAAATTGACCAATTAATTGCAAAAGACAACATCACTTTTTAAAGCCCCCCCCCAAAAAAAAAACTTCTTTTAGCCTTGGAGATGTGCAGACTAGTACATTTCAGGGAATCCTTAAACCATAAAAACAGTTGATAAATGTGACAATACATGTTGTCACGAGAAACTTCCTTTTCCTATGATTTCAGAAATCCACTGGGTAAGAAAAACAACTTCTACCTCTTTAGAAATTAGTATTCCCAACACTTCCTCTGAGACACAGAAAGACATCCTGGTTTTATTTTCTCCTTTGGGTTTCTATCTCATCTTCCTGAGTAGTCAGTGTATTATATCTCATCTTATGAACAAGTCCTATTTTTCATATGTTTATTAAGCACCTTCTATATGCCAAATGCTTTTCTGGCGAATCTAAAATCCCTGCCATCATTATGACAGCAGAAGATAGGCAATGTTGAGTTTAACAAGTATATGTCACATGATACAAACATTATGGAGAGAAATAGGGAAAATGGCTGAAGATTTCACATTGCTCTTTTACACCAAGAGATTAGGGTCAGCTTCATTGATTCTTGAGCAACACTATGGACAATGACAAGAAAGCCCCGTGGAGGAAGCAGACACGGCATATGCAACAACAGCAAGGAATTCTATGTAGCCTGAGCAAAAGGACTCAGAGGGTTGGGATGGGGTAAGGCACGTAATCAGAGAAGTTTGGATTATACTATGGTAAGGGTGGGGGCAGGTTACATGGGCCATGTTAGCTATTCCTCTGAAATAAGAAAACCACACAGGTGTTGGAGGCTTTTGAGGACTGACTTGATGTGTTGAAAAGAGGCATGTTTAAAAGAGTTACTAGCTGGGTGTAGTGACAAAGGACTGTAATACCAATATTTTGGAAGGCTGAGTCAAGAAGATTGCAAATTGGAGCTCATCCTGGGCAACTTAGCAACACAGTTAGGCCCAATCTCAAAATAAAACCAAAAGGACTGGGGTTGTAGCTCAGTACAAAAATTGGGTTCAATCACCAAAACTGCAAAGAAAAGAAAAAAGATCACAATGGCAATTGTTAAAAGTGGACTTTGGATAAGAAGACCGAAGGTTTGGAAGTGGAAAGGGTAAATCAGATCCTATATATATTATGAAAGTGTATCTGACATGATTTGCTGATTGATTTGATTGTAGAATATGAAGAAGTCAAGAATGGCTTCCATCAATTTTTGAAGAATATTCTGATTTTTTTAATCTTGTAAATAATCTTAATTTTATTTTAACGTTTATTTGTTGTCACTTCCTGGCAATTTTTGAATGTAGGGGTCGTCATTTGTCCTGATTCTGTCCAGGGAAGGTCACTTAAAGTGAAGACTGCTTGTTCACCTGGCCATCAAATTTCTCCATGTGAGTCCCAAGATCTTGCTATGTAGTTCAGGCTGGCCTTGATCTCACTATGAAGCCCAGACTGCACTTGAACTCAATCCTGCCTCCTCCTTCCAAGTGCTGGGCAGTTAAAGGACAGGTTTATTTAGTGCACAGTTAGTAGAGGTTTCGATTCACAATCAGCCGGCTCCAAGGCAGAGTGATACATGGCAGAAGGGTGTTACAGAGAAGAAACAGTGGCCACACAGTAGCAAAAGCAACAAAAGGGAACCTTAGCAGTGTCTTTCTGTACCTTCTATCTTATTCAGACTATGGAGATGGGGGCAGTGCCAAACCAATCAGTGTACTGGTTTAGTAACCACATGCCCTTAGTCTCAGCATCACACACTGTAGATTCAGCTCCTGCTGAAACAGCCACCTATGACTTCGTGAAGCTCTAGACCCAAACCATAACGACCCCCCAGAAGTTGTGAGAAGCACATGTTGATAACAGCATGAGCAGGAAGGATCTTAGAACACTAGGTCTCTACGTACAGGAGAGCTGTCTGCTAAGAACACTGATTATGAAGTTGTATTAAAATCAGGAAATATTCTTTATTGTGTTGAGCCACTCAGATTTCAGGATTTATCAATTACAGCCAGAGTTATATTTCTTAACTCATAAAGAAATATATAGAAGAGCTATATCAAAATTAAAATGTCAAAGCGCAGAAGTCATAAAGAACTCTTTTATCTTCATATATTAAATGTATTGATTTGGGGAGGAGAGGAAAAGGGGAAGTACAAATGATTAAAATGTGATATGTACATATACCGACTCCCCATGATGAATATATTATGTAGTGTAATACATAATACATATACTAATACATATATAATACATATACTAATATTTTTAAAATATTGATTTTTCTTGCCTGTGTGGAGAAATGTAAAATGTTCTCTGATTGGAAGCTGGATTGACCTATGGGGTCACTGAGAGCCCGATCCACTCCCCTGAGTTCCTTCCATTCCTTCCTTTATCTAACAATTCCAGGAATGGGACATATTAGACTGAAACAAAAACAAGCCAAATACCTCACCCCCATAAAGGTTTTCTGAAAGATTTCATCACCTGCCAGACCAAAGCTCATCAAATTTGCAAAAAGTTTATGTGACACATAAAATCTTATTATTTTCCAAGAAACAATTCCTTTAGATATTTTTCCAAACTTTTGAAACAGTCTAAATAAAGTTCCCATCACCTGTGTCTGAAAATTTTTGAAAGGTATATTCCTGTTAATAAAGAGGGCTATTTATTATTTTTCTTTCAATTTTGACCATTTTGAAAATATTTTAATAATGAGGATGGTATCTAGTTATTTAAAAAGTAAGTAATAGAATGAAAAATATTTGAGAAAAAACAGTGATTTGTGAGCATAGATTCTAGTAAAATCATTGTTGACTCTAGTATTTTGTCTTATCTCTTTAGGAAGATAGGATTCCTTCTCTGAGCAACAGGTATCTTCTGTTTTTGAAATGGCTTTTAATAGCACCAATAGAGATGACAAGGATTTATTTATCTGGCTGAATTTAAATTCCATGCTAATTTGAATAAGTATGAACTATCAAGCCAGGAAAGAATTTCTTAGTACAGGTAGGTATATGCTTGGTTTGTGTAAATTTACTGTGGAATTTCTAAATGTGTCTTTCAATGCATCGCTTCTCTAAAACACTTGTAAGTGATCCTATATTTAAGCAAAATCCAGTATGAAGAAGTTTACATTTGTAGAGGTAAGGAAGCCTGGTAATGAAAGGTTGTATGTGCTCTCTCTGTGAGGAACATACTATATCTACTAAGCAAGCCAGCCAGCAGCCATTTATTGCCACAAGGGCTGTCAATCAAACAAAAGAGAACACAGAGCAAACTTGTTTAGAAAGTCATGTGAGGAGGGTAATGATAGATGATGCATAGACAACCAGAGAGCAAGAAGGAAACATAGCTTTAAGAAAATGTCATATATTTTAGAATATAGAGACAAGTTACAAGGTAGAAGTGGAAAAGATAAAAACTCCTGCTGTAAAAGAACCGAGCTCAAGCCAGGCATGGTAGTGCACACTTGTAATCTCAGCACTCTGGAGGCTGAGGAAGAAGGATCACCATAAGTTTGAGGCTACCCTGGGATATACGATTAAAGTTAAAAGACTAGCCTAAACTGCATACAAGTTACTTTGTCTCAAAATAGATAGATAGAACGCAGTACCAATGAGCCCACAAATTTGGGAAAGAGCATTTTTATTCATGCAGAACCATTTTCTACTTTTTCTATTATTACAGAAGAGTTGTTTTGTGTGTTTCAACATTTGGATAGTGAGGAAAGGATAGAGAAGACAATAGAATCCACCTTAATCTCACTGTCTAGTGTCTTAGCTACTTTTCTCATTGCTGAGACAAAATACCTGGCCCCCAAATTTAAAGGGTGGAAAGGTTTACTTAGCTCACAGTTTGTGGAGGTTTCAGTCCATAATTGGCTGGCCAAGGCAGGGTGGCAGAGGGGCATCTCAGAGAAGGACAACAGCTCATCGTGGCCACGAGGTAGAAAAAGCAACAGGAGACCTTAACATCTTCTTTCTGCCTCTCACCCTTAATCCTAGTGCCCTTAGCCTAGCATTTTACCATGAATCAATTCCATAAAAAGCCCCACCTGTGATTGCACGAGGTTTTGAGGGATATTAAAACACAAGCCATAACACTCAGTGATATCCACTATACTTTTGTGTATTTGATTCATTTATCTAAGTAAATACAACATATATCCATAAAATTCATTTTCTGACCTTTTTCTTAATTTAGAAATGTTTTTTCTATATCATAAAATAGATTTAAACAATATAACTTTATACATCTTAATAGATATTTTATAATTTCCTAATATTTGACAGTAATTTCTTTTTATTCCCCCAGGGTTAGGGTGGAATCCCGCCAGCCGCTGTTGCTCTCCTGCTCAGCTTCCAGGATTGGGGAAGTTAAGGGAAAATAAAATAAGACAAAACCCCAAAAGGCTCTTTCTTCCATCAGGGAAAGCAGTACACTTGCAATGTCACAGTTCTAAGGAAACTCCAGGGCCTGTGGTGTGACTGCTGTCACCGAGCTGGACGGAGCCTTGGGCCCCTTGGAACACTGAGCCTGCTGCAAATCCACCTTCTCCATTCGTCACTCATCACCCGCTCTCCAGGATACAATGAGACTTCAAAATAATTTATGAACTGAAATGGAAATCAAAACCTTAGCGTCCACAAAGCTCAGCGCCGTGCAGAGTTGGAGTCAAGTGACGTGCCCACTAGGGTGCTGAAAGGCGCAGGCGCTGTTACTGTGGCACCGCGTGTGGGGACAGAGGTGTGCATCCGCCTCGGCCCAAAGCCTGCCCTGGCCAGTATGGCTCCCTGGCACATTCTGCGCTGAACAAACAAAATACACGGCGGCCACATGACAAAAGCCTCCTTGGGAAGAGGACAGGGACACAATGAGGGGGCTCGCCATTCTGCCCTGTGCTACACGGCAGAGCTTGACCTCTCTGGGAGCGGTTCTCCTGGCAGATACAGACCTGGAACCACCCCCGCAGAAAGCGCCATGTAGGTTGCCAAGTTCGGGACAGGAAAATACGCTGCCTTAAGCCAGCCAGAAGCTAGGGGTAAGCAGGCGAGACCAGGCTCAACTCCCACAGGCCCCAGTCCAGCACGGGGCAAGCTGCACCTGCCCCAAACCCAGAAAGAGCACAGGGCGAACGCAGCCCCGCCTCCAGGTCTAGTGACACCACCTAAATTTCCATTTTGCCATTAAATTTGTTGCAGCAGTGGGCTGGGGAATGAATTCAGTGATAAAGTGCTTGCTTATCGTGCACAAGGCCTTGGGTTCAATTCTTGCCACTGGAAAAAAAGAAAAATTTGTAGAAACTAATTTGTAATAATTATACAAAATTAATTTTTTTAGTATATAATTTCTATTAGTAAAAGTGAAATATCAGCTGGGGATTTAGCACAGTGGCACCACACTGCCTTGCAAGTGCAAGGTCCTGAGTTCGATCCCCATTACAAAAAAAAAAAAAGTGAAATATCTAGGTAAAATATTCAGGACTCTTTAAAGGTGTCCATTTGTTTACTATTTTACTATACGCTTCCTTCTGTATTCTTTTTACGTAAATTAGATATCTGCGTATTTTTTCTGTATCTTGTTTTTACCTAATTATCTGTTTTGGGAGATCTTTTCGCATCAACATATAAAGATCAGTTTTGCTCCTTTTTATATTTGTACTTAACCCATTGTATGTTAACACTTACTATATCCCAAGCCTCGACTTCTAGTCCCATCCCATCACATGCCAGGGAGAGGATGGCAACTAGGATGACAGCTGGTCTCTGAAAGGCACTGAGCTCCCAGAGAGGAGGGACCTACTGGAAACTATAATTTGATGTAAAAGAGGGAGGGAGTAGCATGAATAGAAGATAAGAAAGAGGATAAAGGACTAAGAAAATGAGAGAAGAAATACAGTGATGTAGCCACATCAGGGAGGAAAAAAAAAGATATGACTAGAAAGTTGGGCCAGGGATTTAGCTCAGTGGTTCCACCACCTGCCTTGCAAGTACAAGGACCTGGGTTTAATCCCCCGTACCAGGGGAAAAAAAAAGTTATGACTGGAAAGGCCAGAGAGAACTGGAAACAAAACAGGAATTTCTCCTCACTATCATAATTTTACAATTTATAGTTTAAAATATACTTTGTATATAGACTCCCACTTCACAGTAAACCAGCGCAATAAGTAGGACACATAATACCGTTGAGCCACATAACATCCAACCCTCAATATCTTACCTTACGAAACATCCCCGTGTTTTCTCAACTATAACTCAGGCTGACTTGGTTTTGAGGAAGCCGAGAAATACTGATAAGTTTGCAAAGCAAAGGCAGGGTATCAGAAGCTAGTAAGAATGAGCTGGCAAAATGTTATGAGCAGAGGGCAGGCTCCTGCAGAGGTAGGTTGGCATGGTCCACGTGGCCAAGGCAAACTGAGGTTGTTTCATATCCTCTCAGTAACCCAAAGCATCCTATCTTGCAGGTAAAGTACAGCAGCAAGGAAATCTAGGAAGAAATGAAATTATTAAAAGAGCAGTATTTCAGCAGGTGGCATTGGAAGTGAATAATCAGACAGGGATCTAACCCCCCGAGGAGAAAAGGCCTGCAAGGGCTTCATAGGTTGTTGTCAAGTTGGCTTAAATTCAAGAAAGTCCTGCACTGTCAGCTGCAGAAATCCATTTATCCTTGAAACAGGTACTACTTTTCTACACATTTTGTTGAGGTAGACACTGAAACTGTGAGGTGTCTGAGTAAACGCTCACTGTGCTACTAGCCATAAGTGCTAGAACTGGAATTCCAATTAGAATCCCAACTGAGCCCAAGTCCTCTTAAACATGACTTAAAACATGACTATGTGACTTAAACATGACTTACCTCCTTATCTAGAGATAGCATAACTGGAAATATAATCTTAAACAGATGGAAGTAAATTCTTAATCAATGTATTTATAGTCACAGTCTGTCAGTCTTTTTCAATTCTTTCAGGATGATCTGCTTTTGAATCTGAAAATTAGTCTGTTCACTTTGATCATGTCTCAGTTCTCCAGTATCATTCCTCTTTTCCCCCTTCCCCAAGGTTATTTGCATCTGATCATTTATCTAAGCTATCTCTCTTTGTTCTTGTGAATGTGTTAATTTTTATTTTTTAAAAGTCCAACATTATTTTCAACACAAAATCATTAAGAAAAAAAGAAATGGCTCACATATGCTGGACTGGCATTAGTATTCCACAAGTTTTTACTTGTTCCCTCAAGCATTTATTTGGGGCTGTACTAATAACTACTGGCAAGATTCTTCTCTCTACTAAAATACTTTTTTTTTTTTTTTTTAAGGCAAGGTCTTGCTATCTTAAATACCCTTAAACTTACTGTGTAGCCCATTCTGACTTTGAGCTTGCAGTGATCCTCCTGCCTCAGTCTCCACAACACTGTAATTACCGATATGTACACCACGCTCAGCTAAAAACACAAATTTTGAAAAAGTTTTTATAATTCTATTTGCTTATATATAATACTTTTTCACCTCTAGTTTTACAGATTTTTAATATTTTTAAAAGTCTGCATTACAATTTTGAAGCAATTTCATTTTTAATTAAACTTTAAAAACATAATTATTGTAAGAATTTCATGCACTACTTTAATACTTCTTATAGTAAACTTTAATTCAGCTACTTCTTGAAATAAATAGCTTTTTAATCTGGTAATATTAATGGAACTTTACATTTACTAAAGTTGTCTCTCTGGCTAGCCTGGGTCCTTGCTTTAGTAGAAAGATATTAAAATCATGGGGGGATATGGGGAAAAAAAGAGAACAAAGATCTGTCCTGTAAAGGTACAAGATCCCAATGATGAATGTAACTGTACTGTATACCTAAAAAGTACCAATAAACTCAATGGAAAAAAAAAAACAAAACAAAAAACCACATAGTTGAGGGGGGTTTAACTGGAAAGTTAGAAAATATGAAAGGACTCCAGCTTAGATTGGTGGAAGAGGCACTCGATGATAGGGCTCAGACTGGCCCACTGGTAAAAGTAAGTGGACAGTTTTCAAGGATTAGCAGGTGGCTGGGGTCCGGTTGCTCATTACGTTAGTCCTGTAGTTCTGGAATCTTTATGGCTGAGGAATGGTTTCATTTCCAGAAAAGGATTGTTTATCTGTGGTGGTCTCAGTCATATGGGCTTTCTCCATTCTCTGGAATCTAGGTGATCACAGGTTTAGGAAAATGGCTCCAGATATCTAGTATAGCACAATGTCCCTGTAAACCTCTCATCTTGGTGTCCTCAGTCTTGAGATCACATACATTCAGGGCTAAGCACCCCTGTCAGGATATACGCTTTCAGGTGATGAAATGGCTATGTGCCCTGATTTTGGTGATGGTTACACAATTCTACACATGGTAAATAGAATTGTCCCATAAACACAAAATAAATGCTTACAAAAATAGATAATTTCTTGGTTTGGATCATACACCATCAGGCTGGCTGAAGTGTTCACAAGAACTCTACTTTTTGGAACTAAAATCTAGAAAATAGGTAAAACATATTTACCTTTAAACAATGCCACATTCTAAATGACTCGTGTTAAAGGAATCAAGATAAATTATAAAGTATGTTGAATTAAAAAACTGTAAACACATATCAACATTTGTGGGATAATCTTGACCAATAAAAATTATACTATGAAACTTCTTATATTACAAAGAAGTAAGGTCTTAAGTTACTAGTCACAATTTTCACCTAGAAACAAAAGAGCCAATAAAATCTAAAGCAGAAGAAATGCTAAATCTTAGATCCCCTAGTCCTTTCAGAGCGAGCACAGCCTTGACAATATCTTGATTACTTTGGCTGCCAAACAATGCAATTGCTTTATTTTAAACCACTCAATTTTTGCTATTTTGTTTCTGCATGCCAAGCAAACTAATGTAGCCACTAAGGATCAAGCTGTTGTTACTTCTATTATAGTATTAATAAATGGATGTACTAATAGTGGTCACATCTGGGGCCTGGGATTGGGAAAAGAAATGTAACAAAATTACTAAAAACACTTTATTTAAAAATAATTAGTAGTGTTAAAACTAACAATACTATGAAAAAATATTTTCAAGTACTATTTTAAAGATAAATAGTAAACGAAAAAAGTAACGGCCGGGCATGGTGGTGCACGCCTGTAATCCCAGCACTCAGGAGGCTGAGGCAGGAGGATTGCTATGAGTTTGAGACCAGCCTGGGCTCCATAGTGAGCCAGGTCAGTCTAAATATTTTCAAGTACTATTTTAAAGATAAATAGTAAACGAAAAAAGTAACGGCCGGGCATGGTGGTGCACGCCTGTAATCCCAGCACTCAGGAGGCTGAGGCAGGAGGATTGCTATGAGTTTGAGACCAGCCTGGGCTCCATAGTGAGCTCCAGGTCAGTCTCAACTACATAGTGAGACCGTTTCAAAAAACAAACAAACAAAAAAAGTAACTACTATACATGGATAAAAGAGGAATTATCTGAAGATGTTTAAGAACAATATTAAGTGGACAAATGATTATAATGGAAACTTTTAATACTGTTGAAAGTAGTGACAATCTTCACTTTTTCTATTTGACAACTTACAGCTTGCCTTTAACAAGAAATATATTATAATTTGTAGCTTGTGTTTATAAATTTTTCTTTTTAAAAACTAGTAAAATGTTGATACTCTTTGATGTGGTTTATTTTTCCTCTTTTCCAGGGCTTTTATTTATTTATTTATATTTTTTTGCTGTGCTGTGGATTCAACTCAGGACCCTATGTTTGCAAAGCAGACATTGTGCCACTGAGCTGAATCCCTGGTCCTTCCAGGGCTTTTTATTCTTAAGTCTACTTACTTTTTTTACTCAAAACAGGCACAACTAATAACCTAATTTCAGTTTAATAAAAATGCTAGAAGAAAAGCAATACCATAATTACATGTCTTGAGGCTTTCAAGCCTTGACAAAATATCACAATTAAAATTTTCTTTTTCCTACTGATAGCTATACTGACCAAAGTAAAAAATCTGGATTTTTTAAATGAAGTGAAAGTCCCGTGTTACATGAATCCCTAAAAAAAAAGTTCTACTATGAAAACTTTATTTTCTTTTGTTACATTTTCTTTGTTTTTCAATTCCAGAAACCCGGAATGTATGTAATCTATTTCTGCTCACAACTTAATGACAAATTGGCTTCTACAAACCACTGTTGCAGTAATTACTGATTTTCTCAGTCAGTATTTCAAACATATCCACCCGCAACAAGTGCTTTGGAAATTTTCTTCTTACATTATTAGTATTAACATTATGAATTTGTTATTTTTTAAGGAATTAAAAAACTATCACTTCCAATTTTGTCAGATTAACATTTAGAATGTTTTTTCTATACCTGTCTTGGCCACAGTGACAAAGCACTTCTATTTAACATACATTTGACTTAACATCCATCTTTATATTACATGGAAAAACATAAAATAGTATTGGGCCAGAGATTTAGCTCAGTGGCACTGTGCCTGCCCTGCAAGCGCAAGGTCTTGAGTGTGATCCCCAGAACCAAAACTAAAATATAAAAATAAAACAGTATTATTTATTGACATTGAATATTTGGTATGCACTTTGATAGTTTAAAACTAAATAAACTGAAAATTTTAGATCCAGCTTACAAATCCATTTAGCATTTAGGTTTACTACCCTATATGTAACAATTTTAGACTTCATAGCCTTAACTAGTTTTAGTCATTATATCTTCCATACAACTATATCCCTATTTTATGTAATATTTTTGTTGGCAGCAGTAAATCATTCAGCAACATTTTCAGAGAAGGTTCTTTGTCGATATACTTTCTTAACCCCTTAGTATCTGAGAATATCTTCCAGTTGTCTTCATACACAAATACTAACTTGGAAGGGTATATAATTCTTGGTTCAAAATTATTTTCCTTTAAAACTCTGTAAATGTTGTTCCATTGTCTTCTGGTATTTAGAATTGTAAGAGAAAAATCTGAGGTCAGTCTGACTTTCCCCGCTTTATATGTAACCTTTCTCTCGATACTTGCAAAATTTTTTCTTTATGCTTGAAATTTAAAAGTGACGAAGCTATGCCTACATGTTGCTTTCTTCTCATTAAATTTTAAAGATACACTGTGAGGCTTCTTCGTTTTCAGGTCTACTTCGTTCTTCAACTCTGGAAAATTTTCTTCAATAAGTTCCGGAATTATTGTTTCAGCTTCACTTGCTTCGTACTCTGTTTCAGGTATTCCCATTACATGCAGATTGTATTTCCTGGACAAGCCCTGTACGTCTCGCTTTTTCTCTTCTTTCCTCGTCTTAATTTCTTCGGCCTTTTCCTCTTAATTCTATGAGAATTTCTTCTATTTTTCATTTTACTTGAGAAACTTTATGTTGTAACATACCCTTCTGTGCTTCTTTTAAACAGGCCTCGATCTCTTCCATGTGGTCACACAACACCTGCTTTCAACTAAGGCCAGGTGGGTAAGGAACTCTCTATTACTACGGTCAGTAATTTCCGCAGGTCTGCTGTAGATCGGTAGACTACGGTAGTTCTGTACAACAGTATCAGGAGGAGGCATTTTCTCGATTAATTTAGCTCTATTTCTTTCTTCTGAATGAACTGTAGTCTTAACGACCTTCAAAACAAACAGAACCATAATTCCGTATGGTATTATTGATGCAGTCTAAAGCTTCCCACTGATTATATTTCATGGTTTTATTAAAATCGTATATTTTGTTCTTACCTTTTCAACAGCTCTTCGCAATGGGGTCCAACCATTCCTCCAAAGCAACGAAGTTGAAGAACTACCAAATGAGCGCTTACATCATCTCTGCGCGCCTCTAGTCAGGGCCAATAGCACAGCGCGCATCTTGTCTGAGGCGGGGCTCTAGCATATTAATCTGGCACTGGCACACTGAATCCAGTCCACACACCCGCGCTTCCACCCTGGGCGCCCCCTCCATCGGTAGGGAGCGATCACGGAATGCGCACGCGCAGAATTCTAGTCAGTTTTCTAATTTTTCAATTGGCTTGACTTACATCCGGCGCTGCCTTGAAGGCGGGGCTAAATCCCAGCGGCGGCCAATAGCGCCCCGGCTGAGGCTTGAGACGAGCCAGGTGCCGGCCAGCCCTGGTTGCAGGGTAATTCTAGCTTGTGTGTCAAGCGACCTGGTCGCTATGGAGGCGGTCCTGACCGAAGAGCTAGATGAAGAGGAGCAGCTGGTGAGAAGGCATCGCAAGGAGAAGAAGGAGTTACAAGGTGACAGGGAAGGAAGTGGGAATCTAGAAGTCGTTCAGACCCAGGGAAGGGCGCGAGCGAGTTGGTTTGGGGGAATCTTGAAGGGAGAACGGCCGGGATGCTGTCAGACTTTCCCAAAGAGACAGATATTCTCTTCTCGCCGGTCCTCACCACTCAGGCGGCCCCTCTACCCGCAGCCTCCGCAGGCTGCCTCAGAGGCCTGCAGCGAATCCAAGTTCTGGACCGTGATTGGTCCCCTCCCAGCGTCCTTCTGCCTCCTCTTTCCACATCTGCCTCCTTTCCCTTTTCGGACTCTCCTTTCCTTTTCTTCCCATTCCTGCCCCAGTTAGAGACGCTTGGCCCTAGTGGGTGGCTTTTGAATCACCACACCAGTTTGGAGGACTGAGAAAGGATATTTGAAAGGTTGAAACTTGCTTTACATCATTGTTTTCACTTTCTTCCTCCTGACCAATCAAATTCAAGGTTTTATTGAATGAGTTTTGTTTTATTTTGTTTGGTCTCAAAAGCTTCACCTGAGCTCTTTGTAGCTGTTGATGTGATGACTTCTTGCTTCCCCGATTATTTTTTCTATACCCTCTCTCTCCCCTTTCTGTCCTCTTATTGCTCCTGTTTCCTATTTCCTCTTATTCTTGAGTTTCTGACTTAATAATTTGGGTGACTCTTTAGCCAAAATTCAGAGTATGAAGAATGCTGTTCCCAAGAATGACAAAAAGAGAAGGAAGCAGCTCACTGAGGATGTTGCAAAGTTGGAAAAAGAAATGGAACAGAAACACAGAGAGGAACTGGAGCAACTGAAGCTGTTTGCCAAGGAGAATAAAGTATGTGAAGTATTTATCTTGACTACAGCATTTGAAAACGACTGTCCTCTTCTGTTAAATTGATTATATAAATCATAAAATTGATAAGGAAATACCCAAGCCATTTAGTTATGCTCATCCATTACCTTCTTTAACTGTTCACTTGACTAAAAGATGAACAAGTTGATAAAGTGTACCATAGGAAGCTTCAAGTGAAATTCGGAAGACCAGACTTCTGAGGCCAGAATTATCACTGATTAGAATTGCAACCTTGGTAAAGTTACTTAATCCATCTGAGCATAAATTTACCCACATATAATGTGATGACATGAATACTTTTGCTGTTTAACCACAGGTTCTTATAAAGGTCAAATGGGACAACAAATGTAAAATCATTTTAAAATTATATATTAATTTATTACAAATTGCTCATGAAGCAAGTTGTAATGAACAAAATTTTACAGATTTTTTTTTTTTTTTTGCTAAATGGGAGCATGATTTTATCATTTTAATCAATATTTATTAACCAGCAGTCAAGGTACTGGCCTTCCTTACCCTAAAGGTAAGGATATGCTGTAGCTATGGAAAACAAAGCACCCTTCTTGAGGTGTTTTAATTGTTATAATTGTGATATTCCTAATTGCCTCTTCCTCTTTTCTATTAGCCAGATAGTTTTGTTTGCTCTCTAAGACTTTCAATTTCAAGATTCTTTTTCTAGATTTCCAAGGACAAAAATGTTTGATTCTAGAAATTACAGATTTTCTAACTGTTGAAATACTCCTATTCTACTTTGAACTTTTACCTTAAAAATTAACTTAAAATTTACTTAAAATTTTTCTAACTCTACCTAAATTTTTATTTCTTTGCTTTTTTGTTTTTCAAATACATCTTTGTATTTTACCTGTCATCAGTATGTGAATTTTAGCAGAATCCTCTGAAAAAAGTCAAGATTTCTAGTTTGAGTAACAGTGATAACTGTTCTTTGAAGTCTTTGTCTGATTTTGATATTTTGATCAGCCTTTGAACACTACTGTCTTTATGTATTAGAGGGCTTAAGTTGTTTTATGTATCCTACTAACAACTAGTTTAACTTACAGTAATAAAATACTATTTATCCTAATAGAGGTCTAGTGTCCTGTTTTCTTACCTCAGCAAATATAATAGCATTTGAGTTTCAGGATTTGTTGTACTATCTAATAATACCATAAATTTATTTTCTGCCTCCAGTTAATCAGTTCATAGATAGGACAAGATAAGAAAAGTTCAAGGATCAGTGCTTATCAAGTTTTCACAGGATGGAAAAGAGTCTCTGCTGCCAACTTTAAGGTGATTCCGTTAGTAATGAACTGAGCCAGCACAGGACCTATGTTTTATGTGGGCTATCAGCATTCAGAGGTAGGAAGAGTATAGTCCTGAATGAA
The DNA here is from genome assembly GCF_012274545.1 of Fukomys damarensis. Taxonomy (NCBI): domain Eukaryota; kingdom Metazoa; phylum Chordata; class Mammalia; order Rodentia; family Bathyergidae; genus Fukomys; species Fukomys damarensis. The sequence continues at coordinate 23,212,605 of NW_022900917.1, read as the reverse complement.
TTGGCAATCATATAGGAAGTAAGGTACTTCCTGTCAATGGAGTAGGTCTTCTGAGAGGGAAGAAGGATTTGCAGAAATGAGCATTATCTTCAAAGAGTTACAGGGAAACTTCTTGGGAATCTGACAGATTGTCTCATAAAAGTAGAGAAAGGAGACAAACCCGTACTATCTATTATGATGTCTGGTGCTGTTACCTAAATTGAAATGTGAGGGTGAATGTACTTGTGATTTTCAACAATAATTTAGTAACCTAATGCTTTCAATAGTAATATCAAAATATTTTTTGTTGACTTGATGCTTTTTGTTTCCTTTAGATAGATTCTGTTGCTGTTAACATTGCAGACTTGGTACTTGAGAATCAGCCTCCTAGGATATCAAAAGCACAAAAGAGACGGGTATGAAAGTCATGTCACCAAATATTTAAGTTTGTTTTGTGTACAATACTATTGTGTGTGTGTGTTTGTGTGTGTGTGTGTGTGTGTGTGTGGTAGTGGGGATTGAACTTGGGGTCTTTACACTGAGCTACATCTCCAGCCCTTCCCCCCCGCTTTTTTTTTGATACCGGGTATCCAACTCAGGTCCTTGTGCTTATGAGGCAGGCGGTAGAACCACTGAGCTAAATCCCCAGCCTACCAGCCCATTTTTAATTTTTTATTTTGGGATAGGGTTTCACTAGGTTGCCCAAGCTGGGCTCCAATTTCAGACCCTCCTGCACAGCCTCGCAGAGTCCTGGGATTACATAGCTGTGCCACCAGGCCTGGCTTCAGTGAAATCTTAGGTGTTCTATAAAGAGGGAATAGGGAAAAAAAAATGATGGAATTCTTTGTAAAAGGACCTGAACTAACATTAATTAAGTACTTGATATGTACCAGATACTGTGCTAAGCTGTTTGTGTGCAATATGAAATCTCATTTAGTTCTGGGAAGTAGGATTATTTTTAATCCCAATTTTACAGAGAAGATAATAGATCTAAGGCACTATAAGATGTCCAGTGTATAGTTCTCATAGGAAGTTTGGCCTGGGGAGTGCAAATGAATTTTTTTAAAACAAATATGCTGTCATAGACTTAATTTACAGTCTAGAATATGGCTCAGGTGAATCTGCTATCTGATGTGTAACCATTGTTAAAACTATGGTTCTGAGTAATGAAATAAGGGTTTGAACCTAGAAGTTTTTAAACAAGCAAATATTCAAAGAAGTATAAGTATGCCAGATTCTTAGAGAATTCTCTAGGTATATAATATATAATATATATATTAGGTACATAATGGTTAATTACAGTAGAAATTCAGTGAAGGGAAAACTTGTTGAGTGTTAAATGATAGGCACCCAGCACCTGGGAAGCTGAGTGCTTTTGCTGTTTTACTTTATCAATATGCTGTGTTTACCAACAATATATTTATGAGTTCCAGGCTGTTATTTCTTTTTTATACATTTTCATTAGACATTGTTGGTCTCATTCTATCTCCAGTACTATGGTAGAAAACAAAGTGCTACTGGGACACTGTACATTGCACAGAAAAGAATCCAGTGAATTTCCCAACTAGTATGCTAGGAGGGAAACTCATTTGCCACATGATGCTGAAGCAAAGCATGAGGGAAAATAAATGAAATGACTTAAATTAGTATTTTTGAGTCTTAAAGAGTTTGCATATAGAATAGAATAGCATCATTAATTCCAGCTGCCATCTGCTCCAACTTTTATTCTGATTCAGGTGCCTGGATAGAAGGAGCTCTCTGTGTTGTCCTGGGTCCCTGCTCTGCTCTAACCAGCTGTATGGCCTTTGAAAATGTTTCTGCGTGCTGTTTCCTCAGAAGAGGAAAATGAGGGGTTTTGGATTAGATGGTGTGTCTAAGGTGCTTATTTTTCCTCTCCCCTCTGAAACTGTTAGTCTTTTATAAAGTAATAGTGCCATCTTGTGTTTTAAGATTTTATTCATACCTCTGAGATCCAAAGTTGTAGATATACAGTGAAATAAATTTGTTCCTGCTGCTTCTATCCTTAAATGTGGAAGGAAAATCCTAAACAAGCTTATTTTTTTGTGAAAGAGATATTGCTGCTTTTGTTTTAGGTAACTTAGGAATTAGTTCAAGTTTGTCTAATATGGCATATAACACACATCCCCTATGAGTATGTGGCAATAAGTTTAATTGAAGTTTGCCTTCCTATTTACTTCCTTGAGGGACTTGAAAGTCTCCCTTTTTCTGCTCTTGGTTTACTCTCTCCTTCACTGTAATTTATTACTTATAATAAGATTTTTAGAATTTAGTCTAACATTTTATTCTCTTAAATTGAAAGTCAGTTTCCTCCCTGAGTATACAAATAAAGCATAGTCATGGTAGAGAATCAGAAAGATACGGAAAAGCACCCAGACAGAGAGACACAGTGTATGTTACAATTCTATCCAGAAAATAGATTTTGTGTATTATCTTTCTAGTCTTTTTTTAATGTTATATAAGCATAGAATTGTTAGGTAAAAAGAGCTGAAAACCAGGACCATAACAGGCCTTTATTATGGGGATCTGCTGAGCTGCCTCCAACAAAGAAGAGAGAGCGACTTGGCAGAACAGGGAGCTTCTGTTGCAGGAGTGGTGTGAAGTTAGCCTGAGCTGGGGTAGAGTTGCGTGAAGTAGTATTAAGAGATTGGAGGAGCCTGTGACATCATTAGGAGGGGCTTCTGACATCACTAGCTGCTAGGAGGTAGCAAGTATCAGTTACTTTTTTGGCGGGAGAAAAGGCATGATGGGAGGAAGCCTGTCTGTGTTGGGAGAAGCCATATTTCAACATGGAGGCTGCTACTCCATATGGCAGCCATCTTAAGGCAAAGGAATCTAATAAGAATTTATATTAATCACATGCTTATGTTTTGTGTTTTGTCTTTCTCTTCTTTTGATGCTGTGTAAGCATAGGCTTTGTATTAATCATGTACTTATCTTTTTAGCTCCCAACTTCTTATCTTGACACTTTTTCTGGCATTCTAGTTCTGGAAATTATTTTTAGCTGTGCTAAAATATGGTGCTCTCTCTAGCTTATGTTCATTAGTTCTTTAGCTGTCAGGGTCTTTTCCTTCTCCCCTAACCTTCCTCTCCACTCATATGACAGATGTCTCATTTACTTCACTCAGCCCACCCTTACATTTGCTACCATGGGGAGAAATCTTAAGATTTTGAGTAAGGAAAGCAAATTGTAGAATGTAATATGTGATGCCATTTTTGTTATAACACAGGTATCATATATTTTCTGTGAGTAAACTATATTTATTAAAATGCATATGGGCTGGGGATTTAGCTCAGTGGTTTTGTCGCCTTCATTGCAAGCACAAGGGCCAGAGTTCAATCCCCAGTACCAAAATAAATAAATAAATAAATAAAATGCATAGAAAAACAATCTGGAATGATACACACCAAACCTGGAGAGAGCACTATGGATTGGCATTAGTACTTAAGGGAAACTTTGGTCTGTTTGTTTTAATTGTTTGTGTAGAATAATATTTTTACCATTACTTTATTAAATATATATGTATAGGTATATATACACACTTTCTTTTTAAAGCTAGATAAAAGAATGTCTGCCTATGCACTCTAAAGGCTTTAGTATATTAGTATCAAATATGATGGAATGATAAGTAAAACTTGGACTTACCTGGGCTTAAATATGATAATATGAGTAAGGGTTAAGACAACTTAGTCTTAAGGCAATATTCTGAAATTGACAAGAGAAGAAATTTGACAGGAAGTTTTTGTTTGTTTCTTTGGTTTTGAGCCAGGATCTCACTGTAGTTTAGACTAGGCATAACTTCTTTCTATAGCCCAGGCTGGCCTTGAACTCATGGTGATCCTCCTGTCTCAGCCTCTCAAGTGCTTGACAGGTAGTTTTAAGTAGACTTAGGAGGAAAGGTTTTCTTATTTCTCAGTACAGATATAGGTGCTAGGAACACACAGATCAGATGGATAAAATTGTTTGCCCAAAATATAGTATAGAAAATTCTCTAAGTAATGAGATAATCAGTTTAATAATTCTTATGGGAGAAGGGAGAATAATGACAAAACATTTTGAGAATCTTGTATATCCATCCCCTCAATAAATGGGAGTGAATCCCAATTATCATGAATAACTCTCTGCCATTCTCATCTTAGGAAAAAAAAGCTGCATTGGAAAAGGAGCGGGAAGAGAGAATAGCTGAAGCTGAAATTGAGAACCTTTCTGGAGCTAGACATATAGAAAATGAAAAACTTGCTCAAATATTGGCAGCCAGAGAGTTAGAAATTAAACAGATTCCATCTGACGGCCACTGTATGTATAAAGCCATTGAGGATCAACTGAAAGAACAGGACTGTGCTCTGACTGTGGCTGCCTTACGAAGTCAAACGGCTGAATATATGCAAAGCCACGTGGAAGACTTTTTGCCATTTTTAACAAACCCTCATACAGGAGATATGTATACCCCAGGTAAATTTTTTAAAACTACATTTTGTTAGTGGTTGTGGTTGTTTTAAAATAAGGTGCATACTGGTACTGTGTACAAGAAGAACCCATATAACTGTTGCGAGATAAAATTATCACAAAATTTAGTTAGAATTATTTTATAATTTGAATTTGATGCTGGCACGTTTTACTTTAGTTAGGTCTGTTAAGCATTTAACCATTCTTTAGTTAAAACTAATTATTTTATATAAGGTAAAAATAAAGAGTGGGGTTAATGAGTACTGAAACAATTTTATTAAATTTGAGATTAACAAGATTAACCATAAAGGCAGGTAACCTTTGACCAGTCTCTGGAAGACTACAAGCAGAGAATGATTATGAAAACTAATTTCTTTTATCCTGAACTTCAGAAGATTTAATGTTATTCTTAATAAGTTGAAACTAGGAAAATTATTATTTGGGTAAAATTTGATATTATAAAACGAAATGAATTAAGGCTCACCTTATTCCCTCCAATACTTTTGGTGTTTAAGTTAAATTTCTTTTTTGGTACTGGAAACTGAACTCAGAAACTTGCTTGCGAGGCAGGCATGGTGTCACTGAGCTAAATCCTCCACCGCAAGAAAAAATATTATAATAAACTAAAAAAATACAACTAGCAAATGAGGGGTAGAGCAAATAAAAATCTAAAAGGATTTCTGGGGAATAAAGAGTAGAGGAAAGTTTGACTTTGAGAAAAGACAGATTTGGCGGTATCTATTGGGGAGCAAGTCTTATGGCCAGGATGAGGTGGTTAAGTTTGACTTTCCTTTAATGGAGTCTTCCCTCTATTGAAGAAAGTGGAGCCTAACGCTAAACAGATAGGAATGATCCCTGACAGTTGATTAGGTCTCTTTGGTGAGCATAGTTTAAAGGTATCTCTTGCTAGGTATAGTTATAGATGTATCTAATCCTGTAGTCAGCTAATTTCCCATTTATGTCATATGGTAATGTTAATGTATCTTTTGCTGTTTTAGGTTATTGACATTTTTTAAATAACCAGAATTTGCTATGAGACATGAAATACATACTTCCATACATTTTGATATACACAGAAATAACTTGATAAATAGCTCTTCTGTACTTCATCTCCAGCTTGATTACTAAATCATCGAAACTCCCTGGCTTTGGTAGTTGTATAGAATTTGAGAGGCGGTAGCAGTTCATTATGCTGAATCAGAGAAAAATACAAAACACTTAATTATCTTCAGTCAGTATTTACTGAAAGCCATTGTGTGTCTGTGCAGTATTCCAAGCACTGTTCTGAACACCAAGGATTTAATAGTGAATGAGATAAATATATGGTACATATTTGTCTTTTGGTGCCTATAGTTTCTTGTTCTCTCTCTGGACAAGAAGGATGTCTGTGGCTCATTTTAACACGCTGTTAAAAAAGACATATGAATAAAATATCCCCATTTTAAACTCAGAGAATAGCTCTTTTTACTTCTTTCAGGGATGTTCTGAAAAATCTTTTCTTGGCTAACACAGATATTATATAGAAGTACATATAATTAGTCTTTCTCATTATTTTTTTGGGTACCAGTTTGGGCTTCAAAACACATGTCAAGATGGTAAATATGGTGGCTGTTTTGAGGGTGATCACATTAGGCGAAGACAAAAATATAGGTTTGTTATGTATGGGCCTCCGGCTGAGGAAGAGACAAATGATTTGGCTTTGGATGAAAGGGTGATGGAAAGTTGGGTGAATTATGTCTGAATCTGGGAAGGACATTAAATTGTGGAGGGAAGTGATAGAGAAGAGAAGATGTGCATGACTTTTGGGTATTTTCATCAGTAATTGTGGGGGGGCTATAAAATGGATCTTGTAAGAAGAGTTAAGAAAATTAAGTGCTGTCTTCTGATGTGTTCCCTATAGAAGAGTTTGGAAAATACTGTGATGATATTGTAAACACAGCTGCATGGGGAGGTCAACTTGAGGTAAGTTTGTAATTATTCCTACCAACTGGGCTTTTAAATGATTTCCCTATCTCTTCTGTGGTATCCGGGTATTTTTAACTGATCCCATTTTTTGTTTGAAGATTCTTTATAGAGGAAATGGGGAATTAACACTCCTTTGCTTTTGACTATAAAGTATATGGTTAAGTAAGTGAGTACCATTTCACTTTAAATAGCTCAGTGTTAGAGCTCTATGTTGAGGAAGCTGGTTTTCATCTAAGTTTTCATTTGTGATGGTGCTATTGCCACTGTATTTGATTTTGTATACTGAAAAAAAGTGAAGATTTTACTCAAGGTAAAATGTACCCTAATGAATCAGCTGTTGAAAATCATAATTGGAAAAGTTACTTCTTTATATCAGAAATAGAAAAAAATATATCTATGGGAAATTACAGGCCTTATAGCACGTCTACTGCAGATGTTATTTTGAATTCCTCTTGATGGTGACTTGAAGGCAGGAGTTGATGCATAAAGTTGATAGTAAGAAAACAATATGTTCAGTCACTTGGAGTTGTTAGAATTTCATTTTAGGACAAATTAAAAAAATGTTACTGTTATCTTTGTGTCATTAAAACACCTAAGAGGTCCCATGGTGTTGAGGGATTTTGGAGTATTAGAAAGACAGAGAAAGCCGGGTGTGGTGGCGCATGCCTGTATTCCCAGCACTTGGGAGGGTGAGACAGGAGGA
>NW_022900917.1:23181303-23205312 GCF_012274545.1 Fukomys damarensis | reverse complement strand
AACAAAAAAAAAAAAAAAACAGAAGTTAAGAAGGCTAGGTTCTAGGTTCAGGTTCTGACTTTTCTTTCCACTTCTGTGTTTTGTGACCTTGGGGAAGTCAGGAATCCTCTGGAGCTTTAGTTTTTTAATTATTGAATGGGGTAATAAGACCTCTTATGTATACTCCAAGCATTTGTGAATGTAAAGTAGGGAGTACATGTGTAAAAATTAAGCTGCCAGATGGATGAAGCTACTCTAAATATTTCACATTAGGAAGTATGTTGTTTGAAGATGTAATGTGAACGTTTTTCCATAATCTTTTTCTAAGTAGTGTGGTATTTGTACCTCTCCACCAGAGGGAGCTGTGTTCATTAGTTTTGTATGACTTTCCTGGGTTGAGAAATTCAGATTTTCACAGTAGCTTTGTGACTACACTGAACTTGTTTATAAGGATCACAGATTACAATGAGTATTGGAGGCCTAATCATCTCTACTTAAAAAGAGGAAAACTTTTTAAAACATCCTTTGAAGGACATTCATAAATTGTTTGTAAATTCATTTGAAATAAGAATTACTGTTTTCATAGTGTGATGCACTTACATTAATCAAATCTAGAACCAAAAAATCTTTATTATATGATGTCCGAAGAATTAGAAGACATCTTATGATTCCTAGGGCTGGTTTTGCACTCTTCATTCCGTACTATTTTTTTTTAATGTTATTTTAGGTACAAGAAATATATACTTCAAAGGAACATTCTGTAGATGCAATGTGGGATAATATTTGTGTAGCATAGAAACCTTTTTGTATTCCTGAAATAATATCTTACATTCTCTCAAAACATAAGGATTATGTTCTTGTAGTGGGGCAAATACATGGACCCAGGGTACTGTGAAGACTGGTAGTGATTAAACCATTTATGAACTTAGACTCTAGAATCAGGCTTTCCCAGTTCAATACAGGTCATGTAATTTCCTAATGTTTGATTTTGATAGGGTTGTTGACCTTTAGCTGCCTTAATTTCTAGGTTTTTAAAATAACATTAGAATGTATTCCACAAAATTTTTGTGAAGATTAGTAATTACTCTATAATGAGTGCTTAGAGCACTTAGTCATAGTGAGTCTCAAAGTGTTAGCATTAATTTCTTTAGTAACTCTTATTCAACAGACTTTAAGCTCTAATTTTATATTGGATTTTATCAAGTTACTTAAAATTGTGTAGTGTTTTAATCAGATGAAAATTCCTTGAAAGGGCACTATAGTTTGTGCCTATCTCATTGTACTCCTTCCTTTGAAAGATATAGAATGCTATTTTTCAACATTGCATATACGTTAGAATCATCTGAAAAGCTTTAAAAAAAACTGTTCTTTTATGTTACTGATTTGGTTTAGTGCTTAGGCATCAGTATTTTAAATATAATAAATCAGACCTATCCATAACCCTGTTTCATCAACTGTGACATTGATATTTTTATGAAACTGTTGTGTAGCCGAGGCTTGAAAAACTGCTGCCTTTCAGCCCAATTGCCCATCAACTAGAGACTGGATAAAGAAGATGTATTTTTTTTTTCTAATCAAATAGAGCACTACTCGGACATAAAGAACGAGAAATTAGACATATTTACAGCTAAGTGGATTCACATTGAGGCCATACTCTTAAGTGAAATTAGTATGTCACATGTATAAAGACAGAATAGTTTCTCTGCTCTGAAAAACTAAAAATGTAAATAAGGGTCAAAATGTATAACTAATATTGTGTAACAGGAAGAAAAGGTCTAAAAGAGTAGAGGAAGTGGGAGGTATAGGGGAAAGATAAAAAGGGGAAAGAAAAATATGTGAAAAGAAAAAACATGGAAACAATGTCTTTGTAAACAGGGAAGGGTGGGCTGGGGATTGGGGAAGAATGAGAACCAAGACCTGTTATGTAAAGGTACAAGATCCCAATGATGAATGTAACTGTACTGTATACCTAAATGTACCAATAAATTTAATAAAGACAAAAGAAAAACTGCTGCCTTTGATTTAATAGTTATTATATTTATTTGTTTATTCGTTAACTTTGTCAGCTCTGTGCCAGGCTTTTGGTACATAGTTCGGAACAGAGCATATCCTTACACTAACTTGTTGCCATGTTCGTATGTGTATATTTCTGTACTTTATGATTTGAATAAAATTTACATTTTTATTTTCCTTACTAATACTTTTTTTTTTTTTTTTGCAGCTAAGAGCTCTGTCTCACATTTTACAGACACCAATTGAAATAATACAGGCAGATTCTCCTCCTATTGTAGTTGGTGAAGAATATTCTAAAAAGCCATTAACACTTGTGTAAGTACCTAAAAATTTCTGCTGTTTTATTTTTTCATAATTAAGGCAAAAAAGAATTTAAAAACAGTTTAGGTTTTATATGTTGATTTATCAAAAAATACTAACCAAATTAATTCTGCTTATATTAAAGGCAATTGTAGAAATAGAAAGCAGTGTCAAAGTACACAATTTAGGTAATTGTTTAAACTTCTAGTGATTTGTGTGTATGAGTTAAGAATACAATGATTTTTAAAGATGGCAAAGTTTTAGGACTAGTTTGTATATTGTCGTGGTTTGACTTAATAATGCTAGCTAAAAGCTTCAACAAATGTAAAAGCTGAAATAGAGGAAATTAGGAGGTTAACTCTTGGAGAGGGGAAGGCGGGGTAAAGGAATTGAAAACGATCAAGATAGGTTATGGGCATGTATGAAGTCCCAAAATGAACATCACTGTTTTGTATTATAATCATTTATTTAAAAAGGGAAAATACATGCATACTGCGTATTTATTTATTTCTTAGAGATATTTTTTCTTCACACTGTCAAAGTATTTTGATTGAAAAAATATCTGAAATACAGCATGGAGGATTTCTTCTTTGCTTTAGTGTTTATCAGCTAAACTTACTAAGCTAGTCATTAATGACTTGAATTTGGTTGGAAAATTTGAAATTTATTGAGCACTCATCTCAACCATTCCATTTTTCTTCTGGTGGTTGAACCGCTTGCTAGCTGCTGATTCTTGTCAAATGGTGCTGAACTCTTATGCGCTTATGTAGTCTGTTGAATGATACGTCAGAATGCTTGGTTTTATAAAGATGATGAGCATTTCTATACAATAAATTTTATCCAAACTGTTTCTTTTCTTCATTGCAGATATATGAGACATGCGTATGGCTTAGGAGAACATTATAATTCTGTTACACTGTTGGTGAACACAGGTACTGAAAATTGCAGCTAGTTTACAAAATGTTACACCCTTTTTTGTTTTAGTACAACGTGCCAGTCTGAGTATTCCTGCCAAGTACTAGATTGTTGTAAATGCTATTGAGAAACACAACTACCTTACATCAGTTTTATGAATAAGTTTACAGACAGGCTTTTTAGAATTATGTTAAATATGTCAGAGATAAACTTTAACCATTTTCCTCTTCGTGGTATTTTTAAAATTTGTCTTTTGAGGGGAGCATTATGTGTAGACCAAGAAGGTACCCTGTTCACTGGCATTTTTATTTATATCATCCTGAATATTCTGTTTTACAATAAATTTTAAACGTTTAAAAATTCTCCCCAATGATAAAAGCTTCCCAAGTAATCATTTCAATGTAATTTTTCATGAAGAACTGAAGTGACTGCTTTTCTTTGTCATGGAAATTATATATGGTGGTAGCAAATTTAATTAATGCTTATAAAATAAGCTTTAGTGAAGTGACTTTGGTGTTCATGGAATTAATGGGGTGAAGCTTTTTACATAGTACTATACTTTCAAAATGCAGCTAAGGAACTTGCTTTAATAAGAATTTTAAAATATTCAGATGAGCACTATCAGTTAAGTTTAGAGAAATGAGACAAAGTCAGAGAAAAATAGATGTTCACGGTTGTTGGCTTTACACTGTAAAGAATTAAGAGACATGCCTTTTATGTGTGTGTGACTTTGAAAAGAGTAACATATTACTGTTTAATTTGTTTGTTGCTCTTCACTGTTTCTTAAATTTCAGGCAGGCGTTAGTGCTATCACTTACTTATTCTCTTTATAACTGTAGGCTTTTATATTTTCTAGTGTTTTTTTTCCCACTACTCAGCAGTTTTGCTTTCCCTTGCAGCTTTTTCCAGAAGCCTCTCTCACTCTTTATATTGTGTAAATGGTGGATTCTGTAGTTTTAAAAGGGCCAAGGCTACATTTGCTTCAAATTCTCTTTTCACTTTGTTTTACAAGCTTGCTGCCTTTTTACTCATTTTCTAGTATTACAAGAAAGCTCTCATGACTTTTGTTAATCTTATTGTCATTTTTTCTTCATTTCAAATATTTGAAAATTTTGTTTTGTGTGTATGGGTACAATTGGAGAGCCAAGAGCTTTGTAGTAAAACCAGTATTCAGTGATTTTTCTGTGTGAATAATTTATCTAATTCAGACTCCAGATCAAAGATAACAGTATTATGAGAGGAGAGTGCTCATCTATGCAAATGTATTTGATAATTTGTTATGTTAAAAAATTAAGAAAATGAGAACTTTTGATATTTTTCCCAAGTTCCTTGAACTTGTGTTTTATGTATAATTTTATGAGTAAATCTTGGGCATATAATGTTAAAAGCGGAGCCATTCTCACATGGCCAACAGGTAACAGTGTGAAGCTGGTAGAGACTGTGCTTAACTAGAGCAAGTCAGTACTTCCCAAGGGCACCAAACCAACAGAACAAAAACCACTTTACCTGCCAACAAGATATTTCAAAGCTGCCTGTTTTGTAACCTTTGACCTGAATTTTTTAGGGGTCTGAAATTAATAAAGGAATGGAATTATAAAATATAAAATGCTTTGTGTTTATTTTGAAGTACTCTCTTACTCTAAAATTAAAATATCAGCATTAAGAATAAAATATCATAAAATCTAGTTATAGATTCTATCTTTATCAAAAGTATTCTAAGATAAGTAATTTTTTAATAAGGATAAATTAGAATTTTCTTGCTTTTTGTGTTTATTAAAATTGTTTTTAAATGGTCATGGTCAGTACAGTTATGAACAAGATTTGTATGATCACCTATTCTTTCATAAAACTTTAGGTAAATACTGTTTTATTTATAATTGAAAGTTTTTAAAAATTTGCAGATGTTAATTTTAAAGTACATATACTAATTAGTTTGCTATATGGTGGTCTAATGGGTATTATATAAGCTTTCTTTTGTCCTAATCTGTAAAACTATATGTCAGAGTTCTGGAAATGTCCTTAGCCAAGAATTTTATCCACTTATATATGTTTACAGCTTGTGTAAAGCAAAAAAGAATGTACTTACAATGAGCAGTGTAGTTTTGCTCATATTCTCTGATGTTTGCCAAAAGAATAATAAAAAGTGAATGAATTAAATAGACCTTGGCTGTTCATATTGTCATTATTTAACAATTTTAGAATTTTGAAATAAACCCACTCAGCATTAGAATTTTACCAACTTTTATTTTGTCTTTGCATATAATTGAGAATATAGTATGAGCATAGCATTATGCCCCAGTTAGCAAGATAATAAAGTAATAGCCAGTTAAGTCATGGCTCTTAGAAAACAAGTAGAAGCTTAGGACCTTATAGAATAATGAAAGTTTATTTAGGATAAAGTTTTTTTTTAAAAAAGAACATTTGTGTGCAAGGATGTGAAGTAATAAAGAAATTTATGCAAATTGAAGTCAGCACACAGTTGTTAATACAGTGTCTTCTTGATACAGGTTGTCATGGACTAGCTGACGGAACAGGTCAGTTGATTTTCTGAGAATTAAATTTCATACTTTCATTATTTTTTGTTAGTGAACAAATACAAGTCAGTTTTCTCCCCATTGCTTATATTTACACATAATTCTTCCTAGTGTAAAAATAATATTTTTCCATCTTTAAACTCATGGGGTTTCCAATTTTTTTGAAACAGGGTCTCACTACATTGTTTTGTTTTGTTTTTTTTCTCATTGAGTTTATTGGTACATTTTAGGTGTACAGTACAGTTACATTCATCATGTACTTTTGTACCTTTACATGACAGGTCTTAATTCTCATTTTTTTCCCCTTCCCCCTGCCCTCCCTTCACTACATTGTTCAGGCTGATCTTTAACTCTTAGTGTAGCCTAGGATGGCCTCGAACTCACAGTCTCCCTGACTCAGCTTCTTGAGTGTTGGAATTACAGGTGTGCATCACCATGCCTGGCTTATAGTTGTCTTATAACCAAGGTGACCAGAATGAGTTTCTGAATACTACATAAATCACTACCTTTCTGTAAAGTTGCTGAATTGGTCAATTTTATGAATAAAAATGACTAAGAATATATCCTATTATTTCATTTCTATGTCATGCTTGTTCATAAATTCAGCCAGTACAGTATCAACATGGGGATTAAAAACTCCAGTGCATGAGTTAGATAAAAAATGATATGATTTTAAAAAGTTGTTTCTGAATCTGATATTCAGCACCCCCACCCCATCACCCCTGACTAAAATCGGAAATGCTTTATACACCTAGGCTAGAGTTTCTTAACCATGGCCCTGTTGATGTTTTGAGTTGGAGAATATTTTTGTTGTGAGGTTCTCCTGTGCATTTGATGTTTAGCAGCATCCTTGGCCTCTAGTACAAAATACTAGTAGTATCCCCTCTAGAAGTGTAAGAACGAAACATGTTTCACTGGGGTCAAATTGGTCTAAGTTGAGACCACTTACTAGATCTTAAGTATTATTGCTGATGAGGTTGCTGAGGTTTAAGGCAAACCATTTGGAACAAAACTTGGGCATATTAGATAATTACCTGCTTTTCATAACTTTGCCAGACTTTTTCTAAATTTCGTTTGAAAGGCTCAATAAGTTTTAACTATTTTCCTTTTCTCTTTATATTCTTACCCACTGCAATGTATTTATTTGGCTTTTGAGATCCCTGGTGGTAGCATTCAGGATGGACAATATTATGCTCTAGTAATAAGATATAAACTGTGGGGTCTTGCACCAATAAAGGAGTGTTTCTTGTTTCTTCTGCAGTATGCAAGTTGACTGCGACTCTACTCTCTCTATGCTCTAGGACCCAAGCCACTGGAGTTGTTACACTCAAACTGCTAGAAGGGAACATTCAGAAGGGTCTCATTTTAGCAAAGGAATTCTGTGACTTAGAAGAAGAAGCACTTTGCATTTTTATTCTTTGGCTGAATTAACCCCATGGCTTCACACTCATAGGAGAGGCCCAGAATAGCCCTGCCCTTGTGTAATGATAGAGAAAGTATGAATATTTGTGAACATTACTAAGCATTGTCACACATACTAGAGATAGTGGCATTTGGGATCAGACCTGGACTTGCATCTGCATCCTGGTATTTCTTTTAACTAATCTTTACACTCATACTGAGTGTGGTATACCCTTAATCCTAGCATCCCACTATGAATCAGTCAATGCCACCATCACATCCTTAATCCTAGCAGCACATTCTAGATCCAGCCAACTCTGAAAAGCTCCACATATGACCACATGAGACTTTGGGGAGACATTTAATTACAAGCCACAGCAGAGCTATGAAACCTTACAGTTTTAAATGTGTGTGTGTTGTATTTGTTTGTGTGTGTGTATGTGTGTGTGTGTGTGTGTGTGTGCGTGTGTGTGTGTATGTATTTTACAATAGTCTGGATTTAGCTTTTGCACACCATTGAAACTGCTTCTAAAAGCAGTACCAGTGACACTTACTAGTTCTTACCTTACCATAAAACTGCTGCATTTGACACTGTAGACCACTGTCTCCCTGAAATTCCTTCTTTCTATCTGCTGCTCTTTGCTGATTTCTTTCTGGGCTCTGTATTGATCTCAGCCTCCTCCTCAGACTCTTTTTCAGGGTGTTATCCTTGCCTTTTTCTCACACTGCATTAGAGCTTCCAAACTGGTGGGCTGAATGTGGCCCAAAGATGTATTTTCTTTGGCCTGTGCGGTGATTTTAAAGGGAAAAAAAAAATTGGTGGCATTTTAAGAATAGGGACATTTCACTTAAAAATCTTTATTTCTAGTTTCAGAAAAATCAGATATCAACACAGCCAGGATTCCTTCATGGCAGCACTCAGCAAGTGCTGAGTAGTAGGTCTCTGCTTTAAAAGGGACATATACAGTTTCTGCTCACTCACAACCATCCCTACATGCTCTGCTAACTTACAGTTCTTGTCTCAGTAAAAAATGTCTAGTTCTGCTGGGTACGGCGGCACAAACCTATCCAACTACATAGTGAGACCCTGTATCAACAAAAAGAAAAAAGAAAAAGCCCAGTCCTCAAGCCACAACCTTGGCATCACTTTATACTAGTCCTCTTTATCCTGTTTGTCATTTACTCCTCCCTCAATTAGACTTTGTACATAGTTCTTGGCTTTATCTCAATGTTCTATTTTTTTGTCCCATTCATTGGTACTTTTTGTTTTGATTGGCTTCCTTTCTCATTTCTGTGTTTAATTTTTGGTGGAAACTTCCAAAAATATAATTACACATATGTATTTGTGTTTTATAGTAGAATCTTGACAAATCCATCTAGACAGGTTAAAGGATGACTGGCCTTAAGCTGCTCCCACTGACCAAAATAACAAAATTTGTTGTAGTAAGTTTTCATGAAGCAAATTTATTTGATTTAGAGAGATTTGTTTATAGATTATGTTTTTTAGCAGAAGGGTTTAAATGTCATTTATTTTATGAAACTATTCTGGTAGTAGTTGGGACTGAATTCTTTTTTAAATGGTTTTGCTTGACAAAATTGAGTTGATAACTACTTTTCACAAATCACTTACTATTTTGTTTTGTTTTTTTGGTACCGGGGATTGAACTTGGGTCCTTGCACTTACGAGGCAGGCAGCAGAACCACTGAGCTAAATCTCTGGCCCTATCACTTCCTACTTTAAGGTCCATGAACAGCTAATAGATTTCCAACCTCATAATTAGTGTAAGGTTTTTCTTTATTACAGCATTTCTAACAGGTGCTCATTTTGCTCTTCGTTTAAATCCTTTTAACAAGAATGCAGTCAGATAGGTAAAGAATAAGTTAAAAGAGTGGCACGTGGCAGCAGAGGGGACAGGTCATTGGCATAAGCACATACATTACATCTAGGATCAGCCCTATGGCTAGTTCTTATACATTGAAGATTTATTAAGAGAGAAAGTGGATATTTTGATTTATTTACAAAAAGAAAATAGTTTGTATTGAGTTTTTATATGGGCCAAGCTATGTGCTAAATACTTTATATACATGGGCTTATTTACTTTTCACAGAAAGCAAGAGTTGGTCTCTTCAGCCCTATTTTATATGATGGAAATAAGACTTGAAGTGGTTGAGAACAAATAACTTGGTCAATCCATATGGCTAGAAAGTATAAAGCTAACCCTAGAAGGCTGATCTATGAGAATTCAAAGTCCATTAAATGGATGCATATTGAGGATATACTCTTAAGTGAAATAAATAAGTCACACATGTATAAATACTGAATAGTTTCTCTGGCGTGAAAACTATAATAGTACATAAGATCCTAATGATACAATTGACAATGTGAAATAGGAAGAAAAGAGCTAAAGGTATAGGGAAAGTGGGAAGGGTAGGGGAAAGTTAATAAGGGGAAAAATATATGAGAAAATGAAAAAATGGGAATAAAGTATTTGTAAATGGGGAGGGGAGGAGGGGGTGAAGAGAGGGCAGGGACAAGGGGAAAAAATGAGAACCAAGACCTGTCATGTAAAGGTACAATATTCCAATGATGAATGTAACTGTACTGTACAACTAAAATGTACGAATAAACTCAATGAGAGAAAAAAAATAATTCAAAGTCCATTAAATCTATATCCATATTTTAAAAAAATGAGCCAGAAAGAAATTCAATACCCTTCTTTATTATAGGACAGAGAATTTCTATCGCAGTATTAAAGTACATGAAACATCTGTGCTTGTTTGAATGTCTATCCCAAGTCTTAGATTATGCTTTAATCACAAAATAAGATTGTTGAAACAAGTGAGGGTGGTGGTTTCTGCATAAACTGTATGAACTGCTGTTTCTCATGTACTTTTCCAACTTTCAAAACAATCCTTTAATTTGTCACAAGGGTCTTTTTTATAGTCAGAATTAGCCAGGTTTTTTGTAAGATAGTGTTAATAAATGGAACAAGGCTTCTATCAGTAGTTAAACTTAGTGATTGTTTTAACTATGATCATTGAGGTTCTAGGATGCTATATATGTTAGCATTCCCACAGTACATTTTACTTCCAAAAGTAGTTTTTAATCATTAGCTATTTCCCATGTGATCTCAGTGGAATAGATCGCTATTCATACTTATTATTTTACAGATGAAATGACAGATATATCCAGTTTGATCGACTTGCTTAAGTTAACATAATAACTTTGTCTGGATTAACATACAATTTTAGGTTCCTAGTCCTGTGCTAAGTTTCACAGGCTGGTGTTGTCTCAGAAAGCTGGTGATTTTTCTCATGTCATTTGCAGGAAATAGATGGAATTTGAAACTGTCATTTTAAGCAAAATAAACCAGATTCAGAAAGTGAAATGTCACATGGTTTCTCTTATATGAGAAACTTCACAAATAAGTAAAGAAAAGAACAGGAAACCAGAAGGTAGACTTTTTGAGAGAGTGAAGGAAGCTGGGAAAGGGAGATCGAAGGAAGAGGGGGATAATTAAACAAAACAATTAAGATATTAAATGCATGTAGCAGAATTTTCCCCAAATCGTCATTCTGTATTACTAACATGTGCTAAAAAACAAAACAAAATATAACATAAAAACTTGGTAACTTTTCAGTTTTACTGCCAAATGCGTCAATTTCTGGCTCCTTGGAAAGCACTGGATGCTGATATTCAAGGCTATATAGCAGAGAACCCTTTCATTTGGAGCTACCTCTCCATAGGCACTGTGTTTTAAGATTCAAATCAAAACTCAAAAGTTTGAATAGCAGACTCCATCTTTCTTTTTATGTCCCACTTCCTAGGATTTTAGTGTCTCAATTAAACTTGGACCTGTACTACAGTCATGCTGTCAAATGTCCAATTCTCTTGACTTTTTCTCTGGTGCTGAGGATTGAATCTAGGACTTTGGTTTGCTAGGCAAGTGCTCCACCACTAATCTGCATCCCAAATATTATCTAATTCTTTTATCTCCCTTTTCATATCCAAAGTTGTTGTTCATACTATCTCACATACCTATGAAAAGACCAGGTTGTAGCCACAATTGTACCCAAATTATATAACCTATCATTTCATCTCTATCCCTCTTTCTCTGGCACCTAAAATAATGCAAAACCTCATACTTGCTGTGCCTCCAGTCTTCCTCCCTTCAAACCTTCTTTCCTTCATGCTACTTAAGTGAACTGTCAGAAATACAAATCTGACTATGGCCTTCCTGTGCTGTTTGCATCTTTAAATTTTTTATGTATTAAAATGTTTTTGACCCCTTAAAATATAGTACCTTTCTGGCTGGAGAAAGACTGCTCTTCCAGATATTGGCCAATTCCCCTCCCCTAAGTAGAATTGACCTCTCCCCTCCCCTCCTCTCTTCTCTCCTCTTCTCCTCTCCTCTCTCTCTCTCTCTCTCTCTCTCTCTCTCTTTTAATGGGGTATTGGAGATTGAACTCAGGGCTCTGTGCATGCTAAGCAAATGCTCTACCACCAAGCTACACCCTTATCCCTAGCCAATTCTTAAAGATAGCAAAACCTGCAGCCTGAAGCAGGCCTTTGCTGTGTAGACTGTCCAATGTGGAGCCATACCACCTCTATCTGGACCATTTACCCCAAAAGACAATTTTTTTTTTTTACCTTAATCTTCCAGAGATCAGGTACCAAATGACTAGAAACTAACCCTAAGTAAAATTATCCAATCTGACCAGTCCTAAATTGTTTACCCCGACCTGCTTTGTCTATCCCTTGAAAGCCACAGTAAAGGCTGTGGCCTTGGCTTTACCCTCCCTGTCCTATTTGACCTGAACACTGCTGGCCCGGTCTACTGTGGACCTCAGTGACATGCCATCCCTCCTGCTAAACTTATTCTTTCATGACAATCACTTCTATGACTGAATCCTACCATACCTGATTAAAACCAACCATGTGTATGTGTTAGTATACTAGCACAAACTTTCCAGTAGCTCCCCATTCCTACAGAATAGGATCTGCCCTTCTCATGGAATTTAAGGGAAGTCTTATGTGACTGGCCTATACTCCTCTCCAGTGTCACTTGCTATCATTACTTCTCTATTGGTTTTATGCTCTAAAATTCTATTCCCCATGGCTCTGTGTATTTCAGACTTCTGAACCTTTTCTTCATACTTTTATTTACATGCTTTTCCCTTTCACATTTATTTTGTCAACTGGTTAGTTTTTATTCTTTTTTTTTTTCAGTACTGAGAATTGAACTCAGGGTCCAGGTACATTCTTGCGTGCGTCCATGTAGTGTGTGTCTGTATTGTTACTGGGAATCTAACTCAGGCCCTTGCGTTGCGAGGCAAGCAGCGGAACCACTAAGCCAAATCCCCAGCCCCCATTCTAATAATTTTTGAGACAGGTTCTTGATAACTTTCCCAGATTAGGTTTGAACTTGCAATTCTACCTTAGCCTTCCAGAGCTCTGGGAGTACACACCAGCATCACCACACCTGGTTTAGGTTAATTTTTTTTAAACATATTATGCCAACATTCAGCAATCAGTATAAGAAATCTTTCTTGAACCAGTCAGGCTCTTTATCACTCTATGTGCTTGTTTAAATTCTCACTCACTTTATTGCATTGCAATGCTGGCTTCATGAGAAAAGCCAGTAAACTATCTTGTTTACTGGTATGTTCCCAGTGCCTCAGTATTGTAATAGTGCCAGGCATTCAGTGATACTTAATAAATGTTTGATGAGAAATTAGTCTGGTTGCAGGGGTTCCAGGACAAGCTTGGATCCCACAATCTGTGGATGCTCAAGTCCCTTATGCACGATGGCATAGTATCTGCATGTAACTGAGCATGGTGTCCCATATACAATGCATGATCTCTGGATTATGTATAATACCTAGTACAATATAAGTGCTATGCAAATAAATGTTCTGTATTGTTTAGGGAATAATGACAAAAAGTCTGTACATGTTTAATAATACATTTTTTCTGCATATTTATTACTGAGATTAGTTGACTATTCAGATCTGGAGCCTGCAAATTTAAATGGATTGCTATACATCTTGGACAGTCCTTGACAATTAATAATCACTTGATGTTTTGAACTTTGGGGACTCTCAGTTTTATTTTTTCATGTATTTGCATGAACTTTATACCATGGATGTGCTTTATATAAAATGATCTTTCAGATACCATCTAGGCTTACATTGTTAGTTACATTTAATAAATATCAGTTGAATGCCTACTGTATGTCAAGCATGCTCTTAGAGATTGTCTTGCCAATGCATCTTAGTATAGAAATGCTAAACTGGAGTTTGTTTAAAGTCCTCTTTAAATAAATATAGAAACAGAAGCAAATAATTTTGTCCAGAGAGAAGGTCACAGATCCAGGAAAACAGTAATGGAAATATTTGATCAGGATTGGGAATAGGCAGGTAGTCAGACAGAAAATTCAGATAGGCAAAATGAATAGCCTGAGTAAAGGGATAAATGTATCTGATGCTGGTGTAAATGGTTACTAGGAGAGGACAGGATTTACAAAAGGAACAGCATGTGATGTAGCTGGAGCTAGACTGATGAATGTTCAGTCTTAGATATTGGGGTTTTAGCTTATAAACAGTGAATGGCCATGGACAGAGTTGATGTTAGAGGTGCAGATTAACTGAAAGATGATGGACAGTGAGAATATAAGGGATGAATATGGACAGGAAGTAGAATGTAGTCCATGTAAGAAGTGATCAGATTTTGGAACTATGGTATTAGCAGCAGAAGAGAAACAGAAGGGATGGTGGATTTACATTGAATCAGCTTAGCTAAGCTTGGAGTTGGTCTCTTCCCTACTTCATTTCAGGCCAGTCCTGATCACAAGAGACATTACACACAAAATCTAAAAGTAAGTCATATTGAAGTGACAGCTTGGAAAATTACTACAATTAGTTCAGAGGCATCAGTTGTTAATATTATGCAAACCGTTGCTGATTTGCTTGGTCACTCATTGGAATGAATTCACAGCTGGCCCTATAGTTCTCCCACGTCTAGCAGATCTTCAGCTTCTCAGGAGGTAGGGGCAGGCACAGCAGTAGAAAATCAAATTTCTGTAATAAATTCCATATTTAAATAATTCAGATAGAAACGGTACAGAATTTGCTGCTGTAACAACATATCTAAGCCATGTAGCAAAAGTTTCAGGAGTTAGCCTTGAGTGCCAGTTAGAAGGGCCTTAAAGAGACAATAGGAGACTTGTATCACTCCAGGAAGCTGTCAATGAGAATTTAAAGGAAATGGGGGAAGTATGGCTAGAAACTGGAAGAAAGGTAACTCCTATTACATAGTTGCAGAAAATTTAGCAATACTGGCAACATTCACAGTGTAAAATAATATATCTCACCAACTAAGCTAGGGAGCTTTCTAGACAGTATTGAAAATGTTATTGGGCCAAGAATGTGGCACATGCCTGTAATCCCAGCACTTGGGAAGGTGATGCAGGAGGATTGCTGCAGGTGCAAGGCCAACCTGGGTTACATAGTGAGACCCTGTCTCAAACAAACAACAACAACAACAAAACTATTAGGGTCATTCTAGCTACCAGAGTGAAAGACAAGAAGAGAGGTAAGAGGAAGAATTGTTAAATGTAAACAATCTATAACTTGGGGTTTGAAAAATACAACTTTCTCATTCTTAGCCCCTCATGACAGTAAATGATGCTAAAATTAAGAAGTGTTTTCTAAATCCAAAGAATCATCAGAAAAGTGATGTCTAAAGATGAAGCCAGAGGTATTGACTTTGTTGACAGCTCATGAAGATTAAAGAAGCTAACAAATTATAGGACTTTTAAGAATCTTAAAGTTATGGTCCCACAGCAGTTTCACATAGGAACCCAAGATAGAGGAGGGATTTGTGGGTGTAGGTTTTGTCTGATGGAGTGAACTATAAACCTGTGTCAAAAGAAAAATCATGAAGTTTATCAAAGCTTTGTATCAAGTTTGAATTGAAAGGGACAGTGCAAACTGAAAGATAAACCTTTATGTACTGTTGGTAGGATGTAAAATGGTATTATGGAAAGTACTCTGGCAACACCTCAAAATATTAAACATAGTGATAACCTATGACCCAATAATTCCACCCTTAAGTATATGTCCAAGGGAAGCCGGCCACAGGGGTTCATGCCCATAATCCAAGCCTGGGAAATTTAGCAAAACCTTGTCTCAAAAATAGGAATGGGAATGTAGCTCAGTGATAAGGCCTTGAATTCAATCCCAGTACTGCCAAACAAACAAAAGAAAAGTTTATGCCCAAGGGAGCTGAAAATATATTTACATCAAAATTATACACACATGTTCAAAGCACTGTTATTTATAATAATTGAAAAGTAGACCTCTCCTGCCCAGAGCTGCCATCGCTCCAGCGCCAGGAAGGAACCCCCATAACTCCCCTTACTGCCCTCCCCCGCACACTCTCAGACTTCCTGATTGTGCCAGTCTTTGGACCCACTCTGCAGAGGTGGTCATAAAGGGTATTTTTCTGAGTTCCCAACATTGAATATCTTTAAAGAAAGGGTGTGGGAAACCTTCAGTAGAACGGTGTGGAGTTCAACCATTCAGAAGGTTGGGGAACTCAATCTGGGCCTTGCAGCCCGAGGTCAGTCTGTGTCATGGGGTTCAGCCATCAGCTAACTGAGATCAGGGGTTTGGCATCCTCGCTCTGTTTCAGTCATTAAATGGTAAATACACTATATTGAAATTTTGTTCACTGCAGACATGTTCTGGACTGCTTCTTGATTTCAATTTAATTCAAATGATTTAAGGGTGATAGACTAGTGACTACCACAGGTGGTCAGTTTCCAAGTTGTGCTTGATCTTAATGTGTTGCTGATTGTATCAGTTGGGGTAAAGCATTGCGGTTGATTTGATGAGCTGTTTTCTCTGATATTATGAAGATGAGAATGTCTGCGGGTCGTTAAGAGACACAGAAGCTAGGGTGCAACTATATCAGGGAGATTTGGGTGATAACCCAGAGATTAAATCAAGGATAGTCCGACAAAAAAAATAAAAATGCAAAAACACTTAAGCAAGACGCAAAGACAGATTTCCAGTTCACCAATGGCAAACAGTAGGGCAAATAAGGATGAAAAGGCCGATAGTGAACCACCAGGACACCCTGAACTCAAAGCACAGGAAGTAACAAAACAGATCAATCAGGCTCTAGAAAAGCTCAAAACAGAAATAATTTCCCAGATAACCATAGAGATGGTGAGCAAAATGAAAGTCATGATTCAACACTCTAGAGCAGAAACTGACAAAAAAATAGATGAGCTCAGGACCACGATAGAAGCCATGAAGGCCCAGCCTAAGAAAGAAATGGAAAAAATAAATGCCTAACATATGAAAGAAATGGAATCCATAAAACAGATTCAAACAGATATCCAGGAGATTAAACACTCCATTGAAAGTGTATGCAGCAGAATAAAAGAATGCAAAGATAGACTCTCAGATATAGAAGATAATATTGCAGTCAGTGACCATGAAAAGAGAGGTCACTTAAAAACAGTAAAGGGTCATGAGCAAAATGAAAGTCATGATTCGAGACTCTACAATAGAAACTGACAAAAAAATAGATGAGCTCAGGACCATGATAGAAGCAATGAAGGCCCAGCATAAGAAAGAATGTATGCGGATAGAAGAAGGTGGTGAAGGGAGGGCAGGGACAAGGGGAAAATATGAGAACCAAGACCTGCCATGTAAAGGTAAAAGATCCCAATGATGAATGTAGCTGTACTGTATACCTAGAATGTACCAATAAACTCAATGAGGAAAAAAATAAAAAAAGAAATGGAAACAATGAATGCCCAACATAGGAATGAAATGGAATCCATAAAACAGATTCAAAAGATATCCAGGAGATTAAAAACTCTATTGAAAGTGTATGCAACAGAATAAAAGAATGCGAAGATAGAATCTCAGATCTAGAAGATAGGATTGCAGTCAGTGACCATGAAAAGAAAGGTCTCTTAAAAACAGTAAGGGATCATGAGAAATCAGTCCAAGAACTCCTAGATGATGGAAAGAAGAATAATATAAGACGGGTAGGAATCCATGAAGTAGCAGGAGAAAATAAAAATGACTTAAAAAAGCTGTTCACAGAATTAATGACAGAAAACTTGCCAAACAGAAGGGAGGAATTAGACATACAGATAAGTGAGGCATATAGGACTCCAACTAGACACGATTAAAAAAAAAAATCTACACCTAGAGATATAATAGTCAAGATCCCAGAAACCCAACAGAAGAACAAAAACACTACAAGCAGTAAGAGAAAAGAAACAAATCACATGCAAAGAAAAGCCCATCAGAATCACAGCAGACTTCAACACAAACCCTTAGGTCAAGGAGAGCCTGGAGTGAGGTATTTCAAGTCCTAAAAGAGAACAACCTCCAACCTAGACTGATGTATTCTGCAAAACTCTCTTTCAAAATGGATGAGGAAATAAGACACTTCCACAACAAAGAACACCTGAGAAACTACATGAATACCAAACCAGTATTACAAGCAATTCTAAACAAGATCCTAGAAAAAGACAAGGAAGGCAACAACACCATGAGGCCCAACAGAGCAAATCAAAAAGGCAAAGCAAGAAACTAAAAGGAGAAGGTGAAAAAGTAAAAAGAGTCAACAAAAGGCCAATAACATGACAATAATAAGTCAGTACATATCAGTTATAATCATCAATGTCAATGGCCTCAACTCACCAATCAAGAGAAATAGACTGGCAAAATGGAATAAGAAGCAAAATCCAACAATATGTTGTATACAAGAAACACGCCTATTGCAAAAAGAAGCCCATAGACTGAAAGTGAAAGGATGGAAAACAATTCTCCATATGCCTGGAGCCCATAAAAAAGCAGGGGTAGCAATCTTATTTGCAGACAAAGTAAATTTCAAACCAAAACTGATTCTAGTATTATTGATGTAGGATGGTACTGTATCATTGTATCATACCTCTGTGAATGTAAAATAGCTTGTACCTGCTTTATGATACGTAGTAGTGACTGTGCTTTATCAGAGCTATTTTTAATGATGTTACTCTAGAATGTTCTCTCTCCAGATGATGATTAAGATGCTAATAAAAAAAAAAATTGGTGCCAGGTACCACAACAGCAACAGAACTTTGCTGTTTTCTGGGTATTATTCTTTTCTTTGTTTTTTTGTTTTTTTTTTTTTTTAATGGAATGTGCTGAATGTCTATAGCTTTGTTCAGATGACTGCAGAACCTGGAAAAACTGTTGCTGCTATTGATGCATAATATACTGCTATTATTGGTTTTTTATATAAATATAAATATATATATGTATATATACATATACATATATATATATAATTTGAATTTTTGGAAACTTTAACTGTGCTGTCAACTTTGGAAAAAGTTATCCCAATTTACTGTGTTGACTTGGTGTTGTACAGAAATTAACAGCCAAATTTGTCTAGAAATGTTAATTTTTTTTCCATTTGTACAGGGGTAACATGTAGTATTAAATATGTAAGGTCATATCTTCGGGGCTTTGATTACAGAAACTAATAAAGTATTCTCTAAATAATGAAATAAAAGAATAATATAAGACTATAAGAGTAAGAAGTAATTTAAATATGTTCAGGGACCATTTTCATCTTCAGAATTAAGGATTATTTTAATTTTACATCATTGCCTTTTCTCTTTTACTTTCCTTTTCAGTTTTATTTTAGGATTCCCTATTTTTAATGTTCATACAGAGATTTCTTTAACTGAAATACCAAATAGTTTCTCTGGTGTGAAAAACTATAATAGTACAGAAGATCCTAATGATATTATTAATAATGTGAAATAGGAAGTAAAGGGCTAAAGGTGTAGGGAAAGTGGGAAGTGTGGGGGAAATGTAATAAGGGAGAGGCAAAAATTTGAGAAATTGAAAAAATGGAAATAAAGTGTTTGTAAATGGGGAGGGGAGGTGTGGGTGAAAGGGAGGGCAGGGACGAGGGGAAAAAATGAGAATCAAGACCTATCATGTAAAAGTACAGGATACCAATAATGAATGTAACTGTATTGTATACCTAGATTGTACCAATAACCTCAATAAAAAGAAAAAAAAGTCGAAACAACATAAATGTTTATTAACTAACAAATGAAAATATAAAGTGTGTTATAGTCATCAATGGAATAATACTTAACAACAAAAAACTGAAGTACTGGTATATGCTGTAACTTGAATGGACTTTGAAAACATTATTCTGCGTAAAAGAAGCCACACATTATATTATTCAATAATATAAAATACTCAGCATAGGCAAATCTATAGAGATAAAATAGATTAATTGCTTAAGATAGGGGTGAATGAGTGAGCTGGAGAATGATGGCTAAATATTGTGGGCCTTCTTTTGATGATGGTAAATTCATTTACAAATTGATTTATTGACAGTTTTACAATTTGCTGAAAACCATTGAACACTGTATTTTAAATGGGTGATTGTGTGGTATAAGTATATATCAGTAAAGCTATTACCAAAAAATGAAAAAATAAAGAGAAGCTTTTGAACTCTTGTACTTCTGTGAACAGGCATCAGTCTGTGAAAACTGCTTGGCAAACATAGGCTATATTTTATTGGACAGAAAATAATTCAGAGCGTGGACATAAGAGCCCAGCAAGGGGAATCATGAGCTAATCTCAGGCTGTAGGACTGGACTGAACCCTGACCAAGGGACTGGCAATGCAGGCCTACTTGGATTTCAGAATTGCTGCAAACCAGTGTCTCAAAAGAACAGCCTTGTCTACATTATGGAACTGTCTTGCCTATCCTGTGTTTCACCTATGATTGTATTTTGCAAGTGTGGAGACAGATAACTTGTCTCTTTAGTTCACAGGTCTTCAGATCTTTCAGATGAACTATACTAGAACTAGATACATGGACCCTTCCCTCAAGAGCCACAGCTACCTTTGGATCTGATTTAGATGACAGGATCTTTGATGCTCTGAACAGATGAAACTTTTGTAGGGAGAGGATTTCTCCACAAAATGTGTCCCTATTTTGCATGGAGGAGAAATATATATAGTTCATGCCTACATGGTAGATTGTGGGTGTCAAAACATACCCACTACATTTTGGTCTCTTGCTATCAAGGGGCAAAATTGACTTTGCCTGCCTTTAAATATGGGCCAGTCTCAGTGATTCCTAATCAAAAGGTTGTGGCAGAAGTGCTGTTGCATGACTTTTGAAGCTAATATATGGAAGTAGTAACAGCTCCCACTTCACTTTTTGTCTTGGGATGCTACCCCTTAGAGCCAAGGCACCATGTTGGGAAGAGTCCCAGGGCTTGAGTGTGATGCACACCTGAAGGTACAACCAGCAACATGTAACACAAGGTGTTGGTAAATGGGCCTTTCAGTGATTTTCTCCCCAGCCTTTAAGCTGACACAGGTGTCATCAAGGGGAACATACAGAAGCTCTGCCCAAATTAAGATTTGAGAAGAAAACAAAAGTTATTTTAAACCTTTAAGTTGTGTGGTAGTTTGCTTCTCAGCAATAGATAACTGGAATGAGTGGCATTAGTAGTATTGATCGTACTTTGGAAGTATGGAAAAAGAAGGAATCCAGAAAGTTTGTCAAGAAACTTTCTCAGTTCAGCAAATATACAGAAAGCAGAATCAGGTTGTATAGTGGCCTCTTCACTCCCTTCAGGCAGTTAATTGCCAGTGTTTGGTTAGTGTCAGCAGGGTGCTGGCTGTACAGCCATTACTTTAAAGGTGATGAGTGCCATGAGATTAAAAAAAAAAAAACCAAATACTTATGATCATTTTGTTTAGATAGTAGCACCATAATTACTCATAAAAAATGAGGTTGAAAGGTTTGGAAGAGATAAGGCAAGGTGCAGTGATTAAATAGCTAAAAATTGTTTTATCACTTTAGGAACTGATGATCTTTATTAATCAGTACTTCTTGTTTTGCTGTTAGGATGATGATGTTTGTCATTTACCTTTATAAATTTCTTATTCCTCTTGTAGAATCGTGGCCACTGCCTTTACTTTCTTATTGGAAAAGGTCAAGAGCACCCTCTAAATGAGGCCTTCTCTGGTTGTCCCTATTTAAAATTAGAAACTCACTCTCCACAATTCCTGTTTCCCTTACCTGCTTTTTTGGGGGGTTCCTTAGCACCCATCACCATCTAACATATTAGACGTATTTGTTTATCTTGATCATTTTTCTTCTATTAGAATGTAATTTCCTTGAAAGCATGGATTTTTGTCTTTTCCGTTTACTACTTGTCACCAGTGCCTTCAAGGGTGTTGAGCATATTAATAGGTGCCCACTAAGTACTTGTTGAGTAAATGGATAAAGTGACATATGAATTTTTTTAAAAATAGGATTAACTTGGATTCAGAACTTTCAGTATTTTATAATGCTTAAATTATTGGAATTAGCCACCTGAATGTGGTACATGTATATATAACCTAGATGCCTCTGGGTCCCCTTGTTTCTGGGTGCAAATGGGGCTACACTGTATTGCTATATGCACTTCCCTCTCTTAGTCTTTTCGAGCATACACAGAAATAGACTAGCAGAATGAATTCCTGTGTACCTATTATTCAACATAAGTAATTATTAGCATATTGTTAAAACTCCTTTGGCCTCTCGTCCTCGTCTACCTCCATGACCTTTACACCATTTATGGAGAGGAACCACTTTGTTGGGGTCTCAGTCAAGCCCATCTCTGCCAGATTCTGCTGCATGGATTTGGCATGGCCCCAGGCATGTTAGATGTGGGAGCTCTATGGCACAGCCTTTTATGGAGCATTCCAGTTTAGACACATGTGGTAGACATAAGAGAATTTCTGCCTCTGAGTGTTACTCTTGGCTTTTGGTATCCTGCTGACCAATGAATCACCAGCAGTTCAGACCTATGCTTCTCATTCTTCAAACCTCATGTTACCAGACTCTTTGAGAAAACATCATCTTATTTCACTTAAAATTTCAGTATGCATTTCTAAATGTTATGGACCTATAAATTAAGTGCTATCACACCATTATTACACATAACAAAACTATAGTTCCTATTGTCTAATGTCCAGTTCATAAATAAATTTCCCTGATTGACTCCAAGATATTTGTATTCAAATGAGGATTCAATCCAGGTCCAAACATTGCATCTGACTTTTATTTGTCTTGTTATTTTTCTTCATAACATTCATTTCTCTTTGTATTATTGCCAGTGATTTATTGGTGAAACTTATGTCATTTGCCCTATAGAATTTTCTGTTCTAGATTTCACTACATTATTTCCTGAGAATTTTAAGTTGCTGTCTGCTTCTCATACTTTGAATAAATTGTTAGTTAGGTCTCAAAGTCACGATTAGATTTATGTTCAGTTTTTAAGGCAAGAACATTTCATGTGGTTGTGTGTACTTTTTATTACATCCCTTCATAAGGCTTATCTTGTAATTGTCAAAGGTTTTATAATGGCTAAAACTGATTAGTGAGTTATTAACTTGATCCTTATAAAATTTTATGTCAATCTTTCGACTAATACTTTTAAAAACTAATTATGATTTTTGAATAGATATGCTATTTTGTTACAATTTGCAAAAATAGTGCATTTTTCTAAAGCTATTTTTACTAGCTTTAACTCCCCTATGAATAAGAATGTTATTAACTATTGGATTATACCGAATAAATGTTTTACACTGTTCCTTTAACAATTTTCAAACAGTGTTAGTGCCCTAGCAACTCCCACAGTTATTAACTTAAAAAAAAAACAACATTATAAATTCTTAGATTTTAGTATGCTTTGGTGTGTTTCAGTCTTTTTATTCTAGGTTTTATCTATTTATTTTCTGATCCTCAGTACATCCCATCGTAAACTAGTGAGAACTCCCAGAAGTTGGCTTCTGTGTCCTTCTGATGTAATCTCATTAGTTAACTTCCTATCTCTGGCATGAAAGAGTCAAAACTTGCCTTATGTATGTATTTTCTGCCCCAGATGTGGACCTGCTATTTTTCTCTCCCCAGCTTTTACATTGGAACCCTTCTAATGCCACCTGCCTTCAGCATGGTGGATCTCAGAATGTTTTTGTTTCCATGATACATCTATTATGAAAGGAGAGGTTCTAAAGATGCATAATAAAGAACTCTAACCTCTCAGGTTACCTTCTTCTAAGATCATGGATGAGAGATTGTTAATAGGAGCACTGAAGGGTGGCAAAAACACTAAGATCATTTCTTTGAATAAGAAGAAGATGACAAAGATGCCTTCAGCATTAGAAAAATTGCCTGGCCTGAAGACTTTAGACCTTCAGAATAACCTAATCCCCAAAGTGTGTCCAGAGATAAGCACCTTGACCCAGGTGAGGAACCTCATCTTTTTAGATTGAGACTGGAAAATAGGAAGAGAGAATTGGTGAGAGACAGAAAAATAAGACTTTGATCTATGGAGATGTAGCTTGCTCAAGACAATGTAGAGTGTTGCAGGAGAAGCATAAGAAGACTGTCTTGCTTAGGGGATTAAATGTGGTAGAGAGAGAACGTGTTTCAGTTTATTCATGTACTCTGTGGCCTACATCTGGAATCAAGGGAATAGGTCTCTGCCACACTCATCTTTCTGGAGGCTGTCATCTGGAAAGGGGCCAGAAGCCTGGATGTGTTTGTCTACCTTGGGGGCTTACATCTGGAAGTGAGTTTGAGGATCCTGGAGAGGCTGTTTACCCTGGGGACTGTCCTGAAGCTTGTGCATATGGAATAAAAAGACACTTAGGATGTAGGGATAGAGTTCCTTTTCAATTTCCTAGAGTAGGCTGAAACTTTGAAATGGGGTGCTGGCAAGGAATAGGAAGGGAGGGATGCTCGGTTTTTTTTTTTTTTTTT
>NW_022900917.1:23177600-23181223 GCF_012274545.1 Fukomys damarensis | reverse complement strand
AAGCACAAACTCAACTGTGGGAATGATCTTTAAAGAAAATGGAAACTCAGGAAGGAAAAATGAGTGGCAATTCTCAAAATAAGCAGGGGTTAGAATGAATGGCTCAAATTTTACTTAGACTTGTTTTTTTTTTTTTTTTTTTTTCTGAAATAGTCCTTAGAAGAAGGTTAATACTTTAAATAAAGAATATCCTTTTTAAAGAGCAACAATTGACATGAATGAATCCCACATGCTTGCCTTAAACTTTTCTGCCTAATAATGTGCAGCTGCAGCTGCTAAACATCTTGAGATTGAGAGAAGGCAAGGAATATTGGCTTTGTAATTTTGTTTTTTGTTAACTTCTAAACTGTCATCAGCACTGAAAAAGGCTATAAACCAGTAAGTCATTGTAGCTCACTGATTTTGAAGTAAGAGTTACAAAAAGAAAATCTCTTATTTTTTTATCTTTACTTACCTCATTTCCTTTTAGGTGTAAGAAGTCATTTGAGCTTGTAGTCTATGGCTGTATCTTTACAGGAAATAAAGTAGTAGTCCTCCCTTCAGTTTAACTTTAAAAAAAAAAGTGCACTTACAGTTACAAGACACCAAAGCTTAGACTTTTCTAGGAGGACAGATGAGTTTCTATGCATGTGTACTTAGGATTTGACTAAGCCACAAATGGATTTTCTTCCCTCCCCTTGAATTTACTTCCATTATTTACCTCCATGTGTATTCTTTTTTAGTTCCTTATCTTAAATTTTTATCACTCTTCTTCAAATGTTCTTCCAAATAATTGAGTCTTGCTATGTGGTTCAGTCTGGCCTCCAACTCAGGATGATCCTCTTGACTCAGCTTCCTCAATAGGGAAATTACAGGCATGCCCCACTACACTCGACTTAGTTTCTCCATAGTTATCTTTTAAACATAATATCATTACACCTTTACTTTTATTGTCAACCACAGCCTCGCCTGGCTTCCCACTCTGTAAGATGATGGTAACAGCATCTCTAATCCACTTTGGCTCTCTTCCTATTCCCTTTCATCTTATTTTTAAAAGATGTGCAGTGTTTATACTCTATTTAGTTATAACCATGATCATATCTTTATTTTTCACTTGAAGAGTTCTAAAATTATATCATTAGTAGTATCATTTAGATGGAGTCAGTTAATATACTGTGATTATATTTTCTTCTTTAGATGTTATTTTTTATTCCCTTGGAGTTTCTGTTTGCCTTCCCTTTATTCTTGTACCTTTGCCTCTTTATTTTAGAATTGATTATACGACATATTTCATCTACTGTGCTTTTTACCTGACAGATTTCTCTTCATGACCCTCCATCTTTTTACCCAAATAAGCTCATCATCTAGTTTTGCTGTACACTGTCAGTCCCAGACATCCTCCTAGACATTACTGTCCTTCTAAAGTATTCTTGTTGTTTTCTTCCTTTCTTACTCTTTTTATTTTTCAGTAGTAAGTCACCATATATCCTATCCTGAGTAGATGGTGAATCTTTTGATCCTTTGTATATTTGAAAATGTCTGTATTATTCTTTCACATTTGATTAATTGTAGTTAGTAAAAAGTTACATGTTACAAAATATACTTCCTCCGGTAAAGTTATCATTAAACTGTCGTTTTTTGTGCGTGGTTCCCAGATTCTCCTCTCAGTCTTGTACTATTCCTGAGTGATCCTAAATTTTGACTCCTGTTTACTCTCTCTCTCAAATGCTTCAATAATAAACCTTCTCAGGTCAGCCCTTACTTTTAAAGGAGACATTATTCTGGTAAGAATTCAATTCATTCGAAACTAGGCTTCATGTGGCCTAGTTTAAAGTGCTTTTCAAGGCAGATTCAGACTAACGGCATTATGTAGTTTATCTGTTTATAAACTAGTTAACTTTTCTTCTATAGGTTCTTCAAGGTTGTGAAACTTTGAGAATAAACAAACAAAAATCCTTTTTCCCTTTACAATGGAAATTCTAGAAATAGCTAAAACAAAATATGCCAGAAACCTTTAAGTGCATAGACTATCACACAATTAGAAATACTGCTTAGGCATTCTCATAGTTGCTGGTAGAAAGGACAGATTTCAAAGATAGACAGGGAGGAAGGGATAGAGAACGAGAGGGGTGGGGGAGGGAGAGGGAAAGAGGGCCATGAATGAGGGTTTGGAAGCACTGGAATAACTTGGCTCACTTAGCCACTTATCAGCTAAATATACAACACTTAATCTTTCTGAGCCTTGTCAGCCTGAATAGCATATGGAGAAGTATTCTAAGAGTAACAAGTTTATTTGGAAATTGTGGAACATTGCAATGAGGAGACACATTCTGTCATAAACTAGAAATGGTTTCAAATGTATTAAAAATATCGAGGCAAAGTGAAGCTATTTAAGGAGAATAAGAAGGATTATGCAAGTTGTCTTGAAAGAATAGATTTGGGACACGAGGATTAGTAACAAGGCTCATAGCAGTACAGCATTAGATAACTGTGGGACAGACACCCTCACCTAGTATTCTTTGTGTTAAGGCTGTGCTGGCCTTTGTGCAAGTTGTGGTTTTGGCAGAGTCTTTCATGAAAAGTTCTGTTATCGGGCATGCATGCCCAAAATCCTCTCCTTCATAGTCTCCTTGTCCATTATTTATTTTTGTACAAGCTGGCAAAGTGATTTCTCTTTGATTCCAAAAACTTGTACAACCTCAGTCCTGCCTTCATTTATTGAAATCCACAGACAAGCATTCAATACCATTTGTACTTCTGGTGTTGGGAACTCATTTGGCAAAGAGTAAAATACGTGGAAATCTCTGCCTTCATAGAGTTTTAATTCATAGAGTTTACGTTCTTGCCAGAGAAATGTAAGAAACAAATAAGCAAAGTAGGATGTGAGGGGTTTATTATTACTCAGGAGAAAAATAAAGCAAGTTTTCAGCTTTCAGCTGAAATGTTGAATGACCTGTGCCACAAAGTGTCCTGTGGTCTTTATAATTTGGTGATATGTATGTCATAGTTCAGTGATCATAATAATCCTTGTTCTAACTTGTTTTGTAAAATTCCCACGTGTTTCTTTCAAAAGTTGATTTGAACATTCTTTTAATGTTGCCATAGGTCATATCCTGTATTAACAATGATTAAAACCATCCATGCACCTGTGACTTTTGGTTTCTGTATACCGTGCATGTGTTTTGGACTACCTTTCCATTAACTGTCATCAAAAGAGTCCAGTTTGCATGAATATAACTGACTTTTTGGTAGTATCATCTTCAGAAATCAAAGGATTAAGATAGTCTTGTTAATTTTTTAAGTTCCTAAAACAAAAATAAAGCTTTTAAATTTCTGCATTCACAATGGTATCAAAAAGAATAACAACATCACCCACTCATTGAGATCCAGCACGATACTAGGAGCTTTTCATTCATTTTATGTAATTTTGTAAAGGAGTTATTACCCTCAAACTGTTGGTAAAATTTACAGCTCGGGAAGAGACTGCCACTTGTCAGAGGTCATCCAACCAGTGAGCACATCTATAAAATGAGTTTTTTTGTGTGTCTTTGTGGCGATAGGATTGAACCTAGGGCCTTGCGCACGCTGGGCTCTGCCACTGAGCTACATTGCAGGCTGAGATTTTTTTTTTTTTTTTTTTTTTT
>NW_022900917.1:23162686-23177546 GCF_012274545.1 Fukomys damarensis | reverse complement strand
TTTTTTTTTTTTTTTTTTTTTTTTTGGTATTGGGGATCAAACTTGGGACCTTGTGCTTACAAGGCAGGCAGAGGAACCACTCAGTTAAATCCCTGGCCCTGAGATCTTTTCTGAGGTTGTTTTCAGTTCTATTCTTCTATATATTCAGTATGACAGGGCCAGGGATTTGGCGCAGTGGTTTTGCTGCCAGCCTCACAAACACAAGGGCCCGAGTTCTATCCCTGTACCAAAAAAGAAAAAAAAAAAAAATATATATATATATTCAATATGACATTTACCAGTGTGTGTATATTTCCCTTAAACAAACACTAGGTTGCCTGAAGATGGCCAATTTGAACACTAAATAGAATTGTCCCCGTTTTTCATTTGTTTGTATTCTTACTTTTTAACAAATATTTACCATTCATTTTCTTGTGTCCTGAAGATGCAGATGTGAAAAAGTGTGACCCTTACCTTTATATTTGTTAATTCAATTAAATATTAATAAATGTGAAGCTCCATAATTAGCACATAGAAACTTTTGATTACATTTTCGTTGCTATTATAATTGGTATTGCTATCATGATGTATGATTAGAAAATGCAGACCCCCCCACACAACTTTTTTCCTAATTTGACTAGTGAGTTTTTGAAAATTATAATTTCTTATAATGACAAGAAAAAATAAATTAAATTTCTATCATTTGTGACAAATGCATTTGGCCTGTGGTTGTAAAAATGCTGAGATGTCAACAATTTTTTAAAAAGTAAGTATTTTATAAATTTTGAGGCCAAAAAATTTGTCTTGTTCCTGATTCTTGGCACTTAGTAAGCTGTGTAATTTCAACTTGAATAGAATGGAATGGAGGCAATTTTCAAAGTGCACCTTAACTGAACACAGTACTATCGTTAATTATGGATTCATCTAGGAACAAAATTTCCTTAAAGGCAAATAAGCCATGGTTTTAAAATCCTCAAAGAAAAAGCCATCATCTCTAATTGTGTGCATTGTTGACATGCATTGCAAAGTTCAGTTGGCAGTGTGGCAATTTTCCCCTCAAGTCATTCACATGTGTGGCTGTCTGGGAAAAAGACATGGTCTGCCATAGCTTTCAATTTGCCTATAAACAATTGACAGTAAACAAGTCCAACTTTAAGTAAAATTGGAATATTTGTAAGTTTGTAACTGTCCTCTAATCTATCCTTTTCACACTTTTGCTATCCTTAATCATCTCTAGCCCAAATAACTTCATTCATTCATTCATATGATGCAGCAACTGTGTGCCCGCAATAGGCACTCTGCTAAGGTGGTAGCAATACAAAAAGGAACAAAAATATGTATGTGTCCCCATTTTCACATTTAGTGGTGAAAGGTAATCAACATATAGGTAAATGTAAAATTGCAGTTGTGAAAAAGTACTATGAAGTCTCTCATCAGAGAGGTCAGAGGAAATAATCCTGAGGAAGTATGACTGAGCTAACATATGAAGCATAAGAACTATGGAGAGAAAAAGTGGAAGGATTGCCATAGGCAAACTTGCCCTCCTTGGACATTCTGAGTCCCCCTGCAACCCTGAAAAAATAGAAATGATTCAGTAGTATTTATCTGTCTATCAGCATTTAGTCTTTCCTTTTTTGGTCCTATCTGCTGCATAATCTTCCTTCATCCTGTAGACAGTGCCTTTTTCTCTGGATTTATCATAAACTGCCTGGCATAGGGACATCTAGCAGTTTCTCTTCAACCTATACTTTTTCTTTCTGTGCATCTGCTGCTATGTTGTCCAGACTTGCATTAAGACTACTTAGTCTCTATGGGACCTTTAACTTCTTCCTCCAGTTAGCAGTGTAGTATTCAGTGCAGTGCTCTCTCATTTGCCAGCTAAGTGATGTGGAACGATTCATATGCACTATCCTAGGAGAAATTTAAGAGGACAATCTCACAATAACAACAAAAAGAATAAAAAATTTAGAAATGAACTTACAGAAGAGAAAGATATATTTACTAAAAGTTATAAAACATTGATGAAGGAAATTAAAGAAGACATATAAACAAGTGTATCACATCCTTGTGATTAGAAGAATCAATATTAAAATGTTCATACAACAGTAGATTCAATGCAATCTATGCCAAAATCCTAATGAAACTTTTGAAAAGGAAAATGGAAAAAAAAAATCCTAAAGTACATATGGTACCACAAAAAATCCTGAGTAGCCAAAGCTGTAACATCATATTTCCTGATCTTAAAATACATTGCAAAGCCACAATAATCAAATCAGTATGGTTTGACCTAAAAAACACTTGTAGAACAATGAACAAAGAACCTTGAAATAAATCCATACATCTGTAGTCAACAATCTTTGATGAGGAGGCAAAGAACATGCAATGGGGGAAAGGATATACTCTGATATGAGCAATAATTTTTTTGTTATATGTGACATCACCATTCAAAGAGCATGAGCAAAATGGATAAATGGGACTGCATCAAACCAAAAAGCTTCTGCAAAGCAAAAGAAATGAAGGAAAAGAAATTCTGTGGAAGAGTAGAGAATATTTGCAAATCATATGCACAATAAAAATTACTATCCAAAATATATAAGAACTCATGCAATTCAATAGCAAAAAAATTAAATTTGGAGCAGGGACTTGAATAGACATTTCTCAAAGGCAAACATATAAATATATAACAAGTATGAAAATATACTCAACGTCATTAATCATCAGGGAAATGCAAATCAAAACCAAAATAAGGTATCATTTTATATCTGTTAGGATGACTCTCTCCAGAAAGATGAAAGATAACAAGTACTGGTGAGGATGCAAAGAAAAGGAATCTGTGCCTTGTGGATGGTGTTGTAAATTGGTGCAGCCATTTTGAAAAACAGTATGGAGGTTTATCAAAAGATTTTAAAAAATATTTATGATCCTGCAATGCCACTTCTAAGCATATATCCAAAGGAAACAGAGTTGGTATTTGATGAGCTATCTGCACCCCCATGTTCATTGTAGCTTTATTCACAGTAGTCAAAATATGGAAACAACCTAAATGGCCAGTAATGGGTGAATGGATAGGAAAAGGGTGTGTGTATGTGTGTGTGTGTGTGTGTGTATGTGTGTGTACCATATTATTCAGCCTTAGGAATGAAGAAAATCTTGCCATTTTTGACAACATATATGAACCTTGGGGACATTATATGAAATGATATAAGCCAAACACAGAAAGCTATATACTATGTAATAACACTTTATGTGTGATCTAAAAATACCAAACTCATAAAAATAAAGTCTATTACGGTGGTTGCTTGGGTTTTTTTGGAAAAGGGATTTTGAGGATGTAAGTCAAAAGGTACAAAGTTCAGTTATGCAATATAAGTTCTAGAGATTTAATTTCCAATAATATGATTATCATTAATATTGTATATTTGAAATTTGTTAAGAGGGCAAGTTTGACATGGTCTTACCCCAGCCCCAGGCCCCTGTCCATACTCTTTGAGAAGGAGTTTGAGAATCATGGGTGAAGAAAGATGTTAACTATTAGAATGAGATTTCATTTTGTGAGCCACCCACGTTATTAGAAAGCTGGAAATTTGCCTCTAGGTGGGTGTTAGAAGGGCACTGTGAATTGGTGACTCATATGTAGTCTGTAGTGGCAGTCTGATGAGTACCCAGCTCTGGAGAGTTGTTTTCACATCAAGAGTGTATTTTTAAAGGTTCTGTTGCAACCAATATTATTTCTTTATAATATACTGTATCTAACAGATATAGTCACAACCAGCTTTCAAACTGTGCTTTAAGCTTAAGTCAGCAAATGGAATCCATTGCTCTCTAGGTGTTAAAGGGTGCAGGAATATTTCTTTAAACTAGACCAGTCTAACTGTGCCTCTTAAGTATTTCTTAGTTTCAATCAGTTATTTCTACTTTTGGAATTTATAATACAAGGTTATTTTCTAAATGCAGTCATACAAGAGGAGAGAATAACAAGTTTGTTAGTAATTATGCCCCACAGCTGTGGTTAGAGTCCTGAGGGTGAAACCATTGTCCCTGGACTGCCAGCAAGGCTACTTCACAGTTCCTGTGCCCATGATTGACCCTGCAGGGAGACTCGGCTGATCTCACTGCACGCTTACAGATATTGTGCCACATTGAATGGTGTAATGAATGTATGTTTATGCTTTAATCCTGGTTTATTTAAATTCTATTAAACTTAACCCCCCATGCCTTATAGAAGAGAGGCTGTGACTACAGGAATATTTGAAAGAATGAGGTAGAAATTATTAGGAGAACAAATAGGTTTAACATCTAAAACCAGTGGAAATATATGTGTGTGTGTGTGTGTGTGTGTGTGTGTGTGTCTGTGTATGTATGTATATATATATATGTGTGTGTATATATATGTGTATATATATATGAATATATGTATACTCACACACACACACACACACACACATATATATATATATATATATATAATATCTACTGCATTTCTAGCATCGTATATAATATTTTGTCCCACAGTCTTTTCCTGGATCTAAAATATTAATTAGTAGTTAACAATATCTACTATTTTCCGGGCACCTTAGTATATTGCTTTAAATAGCCTTAAGAAGCAGATAGTAGTATCATCATTTTAAAAAGTAATGGAGCCTTAGGAATTGAGTGACTTGCCCAAGATCACATAGTTAACACATTGAATAGAAGATAGCTTCTAAAGCTTGTGTTTTGCCTAATGTACAATACTAACTACAGTGTATGCATGGAAATATAGTATTTATTTATTTAATTAAAAATATGGAATGCTTCACAAATTTTCATGTCATCCTTGACCAGGACTACTGCTAATCTTTTCTGTATCATTCCAGTTTTAGTGTATGTGTTGCTGAATTGAGCACTAGAATACTTAAAATGAGAATTTCATGTTTGTATACAAAACAGTTCCATTGTATGTTTGTGTGCTTGCATATGTGTACATAGTATATTTGTGTATATATATATATATACTTGTGTATGTTGTATCATGTGCATATGTATGACCATTCTGAACAACAGTAAATTCTTTATAAAAAAATAGGCAGCATATTATTCTAGACACTTTAGCCTAGAAGTTAGAGTTATACAACATAGAGTGAAGCTGAATTATTTCAGCATATATCATAGACTGGAACTCACATTCACTTTTCTTTTGATTCAGAGTTATCATGAAATCCACTGTAGGCAGTGTTCAAGACTGCTTGGTTCATTGTCTGGCACATACTGAATTCTATTTTAGTGTTAGCCATTAGTACTGTTATTAATAAATGAATCAGTACTTTTCCCCCTCAAATTTCATATCTGTTTTATACAAGAGGAAATAACACACATGTGTTCCAAGACAGGCTATAAACTGATTATAGAGTAGAAGTATGAATGGGTTATTGCAATTGAACAAATTTAGGAAAAGTTGAGCTAGATGGACTATAGCAAGTGTATGAAGATCAGAAACAGCTGCAGGGAGATCACAGAGATTTTTGGGTGAATTGGGTAGAGAAATCCCTTATGGATTGATTATTTGGGCAGCTGTTAAGATGGAATTTAGTAGTATTTGATATACATAATTTAAGTGATAATACATCCCATTCGTGGGAGTATTTGGGTATGTTGTGCTGTAGGCAGACAGTAATAAGAACTAGTACTAGGATGACTATAATGTGATAGAACTGGAAAGAAATTTGTCACTAGAAATTGGTAACTTATTGAATCTATATGGAGGAAGAGAAAGAGGTTCTAGATGATTTCAGAGTTTAGCCACCACAGGGTTATGGGAATAGTTAGTGCGCTGTCCAAAATGGGATGGGAAAATGATCTGATTTGTTCAGAACACTGTCCAGATTTTAGACTTGGAATTTAGAGTGATCCACTGGAGATGTCTTAGAAGCCAAAACCAACAAGATGCAATTTTTACAGGGATAAATGTAAATTCCTACATTTAGATTAAGAAAAGAATTCAATTGCACAAGTCCAGGATGTGGGATATCTGCTTGACAGCTAACTTAGGGATTTTTTTTGGCCACAGACAAAATTAATTATGCACCAACAATGTACTCTGTTATAGAAAGTGCATGCCATGTCAGACTGTATTAAAAGTATATGCATCTGCCCAAGGGAGTCTCAGTGGTCCCACCAGCATTTGTGCTATGAACTTTCATTTCCTGTCTCACCCTAGGCACCATGTTTTCAGAGAGCAGCACTCACAAAGATTAGAGTGGCAAGGATGGTCAGGGATCTGGAAATTGTGTCCTGAGGGAAATGGTTAAGGGAATAATGGAACAAATTTGGGGACAATTTGATAGCAATCTTTCAAAAATTTAAAAAATTGTTTTCTGGGAAAGGGGAGTGGGACTAAAACTACTTTTTATAGTTGCTGTGGGAAGAATCGGATAGAAGGTACAGGGAGGCTAAACATAAAAATTTAGAGAGATGGACAGATAGGTAGGGCAGGCAACATAACAAAGGAGTTCCCTAGGAGCTCCCTGTTAGTGGGTGTGTTCATGTGGAAGGTATATAATGCTTAACTTGCATTTTATTCACTGAACTAGATGACTTACAAAACATTCTTCTAATTGTAAGATGCTTTAATCCCTGTATCACTGGTTTATGAGAAATCAGTTAATAGCATCTTCTGATCTATGACAACATAGATTTGTCCTTGTCTCCTAAGGACAAAGCAGTTAATTCTCTGAGAACATCAATAGAATTTCACTCTATATATAATTATTCAAGTAACGCAAGCTTGAAACCTTATCAACTTAGCTGTCATATGACTAAAATCCTTCATTAGGAATTATCCATAACCATGAAGTATTACTAATAAAACGCTGCACATGCTTTTTCTGGAGGTCTGCTATTTCTGAAATCCTTTGTTAGTAAAACACCATTTGGAACAAGCTTATTAAAGAATCCCAAATTTCTCATCTCAGATGTTTTGTCCTCCTTCCCTAACCTCCTTTCTTTATGTTGTACTTAACACTAAAATAAATAATTTGTTGTTGGTCTCTGTAATGGTTTGTGTCTAAATGTCCTTCCAATGCTGTATGTAGTCATAGGTGGAGCTTCAGAGGTAGCTGAATCTAGGGTCTATGATGAGGGATTTAAGTGTGTGATGCTGGGATTAAGGGTGTGTGATTACTAAATTCGTATAGTGATGGTTTTGGCATAGTTCTGGGTGTGGACAATGGGAAGACCCACCCTGGATGTGAGTGCTGCTTGCTTGAAGGCGTGTAGCCTGGATGGATATAAAGGGACAGAAAGAAGGCAGGCTGGTTGCTTGCTGCTGCTCTTTTGCTACTTTACTGCTTTGTTACCTTTTGCCTGCCATGAACTATTTCTTCTGTGTGATGCCTCTCTGCCATGTCACCCTGCTTAGAGCCAGCCAGCTATGAATTGAAAAATGTGAGCTACAATATAGATGCAATTTTGAGACAGAGAAGTGGGGGGAGAGAGGGAGAGACCTTATATGACTTGCTTATTGTAGTACATTTAGCACTCAGAAGAAAGCCAGGTACATAAGAATATGACAGTTATAATTGAATTAACATAATATCCGGGTTTGGAGATGCAGCAGTAACTGAGCAGTAACTCAGTCCTAGCCACAGAATCTCTGGAGTTTCTTGTATAATTTAATGTATACTGAACCCTGACATACAGTTTTAGCCATGATGACAGAACATGATTACTGCCACCTGTTAGGAGGACTTCATAAGTCAAAGGCCATCAAAGAATCTTCCTTTTGTTTTCCAGCCATATGAAAAAGAATCCCAGTTCCATTCTTTTAATCTTTGTTTTGACTTTGAAGTTCTTTACATTTTGAATTTTTCAGAGGAATTCTATTCATCTTTTACATTTCACATTGTTGGTTGTGGAGCTTAGAAGTTTTGTACTTTTTTTTAGCCATAAAATTATGTAGTTAACATATCAGCCAGATAAAATGTCCTTTGCTGTCTAGCAAAGTTACATAGGTTACTCTTTAGAAGTACCTTTTCTTCTTGTCTTTAGATCTCTCCTACCTTCTCCCAGCAAACAGTTCTGTTTCATATTTTCATATTGTGGTTATTTATTTTGATGCTCTCATTTGAACCAAAGGCCTTGGCATGTTATGCAAACATTCTATTACTAAGCTCTACCTTCAAGCCTTGTTTAATGTTTTATTGAGAAAACAGATACCATCAGTCAATGGTATGGCTTGTACTTAGATGTCCCCCTAAAGCCTCATGTGGTCATAGGTGGGGCTTTTTCAGTGGTGGCTTAATCTAAAGTGTGTGATTAATTCATGGTGCAATGCTAGAATTAAGGGTATGAGTGCCATCTGCCCTAAGGGATA
This sequence comes from Fukomys damarensis, assembly GCF_012274545.1. Lineage (NCBI taxonomy): Eukaryota > Metazoa > Chordata > Mammalia > Rodentia > Bathyergidae > Fukomys > Fukomys damarensis. The sequence continues at coordinate 23,169,217 of NW_022900917.1, read as the reverse complement.
CAGTATAAGGGTCAGAAAGAGGCTTGCTGCTAGGTACTTGGAGTTTGTCGCTTGCTTTATTACTTAGTTTGATGCCTGTCAGCCATTCCAGCTTCCCTTGGAGCCAGCCAATTATGGACTGAAAGCTAAATAAACCTTTCTGTAAGCTAATAAACCTTTCCTCCTTTAATTCTGGGTGTTGGGCACTTTGTCTCAGCAATGAGCAAAGTAATTAAGATAGTCAGGAACTCCATTTTTCCTTTGTCAAATCCATTTACTTACCTTATCTACCCTCATATTGTCTACTTTCATTCTTAATACCTCAGTAATGAATCCTTACTCCTGTCTAAGGCCAGAAGCCACTTGTGTATTGGGTTCCATCCTCTCTTCTAAAGCATTTTGATTCCTCCAGTATCTTTCTCCCCACCAGCACCCCCACTGTAGTACTGGGGACAGAACTTGGGACCTAGTGCTTGCAAGGTAGGTGTGGTGTCGCTGAGCTAAATCCCCAGCCCTTCTAGTATCATTCTTATATCAATAGATTTTTATCTTCTACAGGATTTTTTTTCCCATCTGTGCATACATACACTGTACTACTTTTTATTTTAGAGAAAAACAAACTAGCTGCTTCATTTTCTAGTTACTTTTAAATTTGAAAAGTTCTTATAAGAATTGTGTATTAGTCATTCATTGTCTGCATTTTCTCCGCAGTCCACTCTGATCACATTTTCTTCCCTGATATTTCCCCTACTTCAAGGTCACTCATAACTTTCAAGTTGTTGATTCCAGTGGCTATTTTTACATTTTCATTTTATTTAAACTTCTCCTGGGATTTGACCTACATCTTTTTATAACAAAATGAATTGTTTTCCTTTTCTTTTCCCTTGACTTTTGTGGGACTGTATATCTTGGAAACCTTAGACATAGTCTTTTGTAATCTGTTTAGGCTGTTCTTCCAGGAGAAATCTATAAGGGAGTGAAGAAAGCAGGACAGGAGAGGAAGAAACCCTAGGCAAAGATGTGGTTTGTGATGATTTGTTACAGCAGCAATACCAGACTAATATTATCACAGAATCTGGATTAAGTCTTTTCATTCAATTGCCATTATAAATGTATTTTAACTTCATCTCCACAATAAAATAAGACCTCTTAGCTGTTAGATGTATTGTACTTTTTATAAAAAGCAAGATAATCATAATTTTCAGGGAAAAACATATGGAGTTAAAACCTTTACCATGAATTCCTAGAATGTAAAATTTCATTGTAAAACTCTGCGTCCTCCTTTATATTAATTTAAATTTAGTTATTTAAATAATCCAAATAATGAGTGGGATATAAACATAATTATAAATTGCCTAATTTTTTCCTTAATCTCTTTTATATAAATACATTTGTTGAAATTCCCACTGTTCTGTTTTTCCTCTTAATATTAAACTTATGTGTGAAGTATGAGGAATAAATGATATTTGCAGGTAAAAAAATACTTGGAGAGCACAAATAGATTTCACATAAAAGAAAATTGCCATGTTTTAGAAAACAACATTTATCATTGCGTTTTCTTTCCTTTATCAGTACATTTTAGGTATACAATATAGTTACATTCACTCATCATTGGGATCTTGTACCTTTGCATCACATATCTTGATTCTTATTTTTTTCCCAATTCCCCATTCCCCAGCTTCTATCATTGATTTATTGAATTAGACCAAGAAAGTTTTTAAACTCCTGCTATGTGATGTTCTTCTTATGTCTGACAGTTTGTCAGTGGTAGGGCAGGCACATACAGAGCAGATCTTCTCTGTTTATACCATTTCAGTTGTAGTCTTTGTAAATTTTGTGATCACATAGAATAATATTAAAACTGAAGGTCCCTCTGCTATATCCATGTAATAGAGCAGACTTCCTGGCTTAAGTGAGGTAGCTCACTTAGGAATAGTATGCAAGAGGACCTCAGGCCTTTGTGTTTCTAAATTCAGGAAAACAGTCCATTACTGTTTTAGTGGTTGCTTCTCTGGGTCACATGTTAGATTATTGCTGGGTTACTTGGTGAGTGTGAATGGGTTGTCAGCTGTGTTTTAAAATGTCTTGGGAATGGTTTGTTATATGATTTTAATGAAGTTGAGTGCCTTAATTGATTTAATTGATGAAATAGTGTGAGCGTGAAGCCAAAATGAACTTTATTTATAAATACAAATTTAGTCATAAGTAAAATAATTGAAGATTATCTTAAAATTTTCTTAGCTTATGTATCTCTGAGCCATGGGGCTAAATTATTTCTTTTCTGCATTAAATCTCTATATTTTTGCAGTTGACAGTACTAAATATGGGAAACAATCTTTTAGAAGAAGTTCCAGAAGAGATGAAATACCTTACTTCCCTGAAGGCACTTCATTTATTTGGAAATAGGATTTGTAGATTTGCAACTGGAGCATGTGGTAAGTCAGTCAGAGAAGAATAACATTATTATCATTTACTCCCTCGTATTTAATAATATGGGACTGAAAAATTTTCACAGGCTTTAATCTTTTTTATTGGAGATATTTACATATTACTCTTAAAATGAAGATATTTTGGAGATATAACTGTTTTTCAGTTTTTGTATCAAATATTTGTTTACATGTAGACCTATAAGAATAAATAAGCATTAGTGCTAATGAATTTCATCCTTTTCAGGATTAATGCCTATTCAGACTTGTGATTCAAGAGGCCCTTTTCCTAAGGCAGAGAAAAAAGTTTCTGAAATTCAAGAAAAGCTCTCCACAGCTCTTCTTGTTCTATTCACTTTTTATTTTATCCCAGGTATTATAACAGTATCTGATTAAGATGCTAAATTTAAGTCAATTTGAGGACAAGATTAAAGAAAAATGACATTGTTTTCTTTGTATTTGCCATAGGCTAATTTTCCCATTCAATATGAAACTCTTCTTATTTGATGTAGCTAGGATGAGTTTAAGGACAGATGCATAACAAAGAAATCCAGGTGACTGTAATAGTCTTATTAACTCATGTAAGGTACTTTAAAACCTTATATGTAAATTTCTGTACCAGCTTTCCATCACTGACACAATTTAAGAGGGGAAAAGCTTTATTTTTCCTTATGGTTTCAGAGCATTCAGATTGCCTGACCCTGTTGCTTTTTTTTAATTGAGTTTATTGGTACATTTTAGGTATACAGTACAGTTACATTCATTATTGGGATCTTGTACCTTTACATGACAGGTCTTGGCTCTCATTTTTTCCCCTTGTCCCTGCCCTCCCTTCACCCCCTCCTCCCCTCCCCATTTACAAACACTTTATTTCCATTTTTTAATTTTCTCATATATTTTTCTTTTCCTTTATTTCCTTTCCCCTACCCTTCGCACTTTCCTTACACCTTTAGTCCTATTCTTCCTATTTCACATTGTCCATTATATCATTAGGATCTTATGTACTATTATAGTTTATTCACACCAGAGAAACTATTTGGTATTTACACATGTGTGACTTATTTATTTCACTTAGGAGTATATCCTCAATATGTATCCATTTTCCTATGAATGAATCTAATTTCTCATTCTTTATGGCTGAGGAGTATTACATTTTATAGAAAAACCACATCTTCTTTATCCATTTTCCAACTGATGGGCAAATGGGCTGTTTCCAAGTTTTAGCTATTACAAACTGTGCCACCATAAACATAGGTGCACATATACCACTGTGATATGATTCTTTGAATTCTTTTGGAAAGATACCCAGCAGAGGGATGGCTGGATCAAATGGAGCTTCTAGTCCCCTCTCTTTGAGGTATCTCCATATTGATTTCCACAGTGGTTGCACCAGTCTGCACTCCCACCAACAATGGAGAAGGATTCCTTCCTCCCACAACCCTGCCAATATTTGTTATTGTGTGATTTCTTGATAGCAGCCATCGTTTGTGGGGTGAGATGGAATCTCAGTGTTGTTTTTATCTGTATCTCTCAAATGACCAGTGATGTGAAACATTTTTTCATATATTTATTTGCTGCTTTTACTTCTTTGTCTGAGAAATGTCTGTTCATCTCAGATGCCCATTTTTGAATCTGGTCTTTATATTTGGGGGGGCTAATTGTTTTGAATTCTTTATATATTCTAGATAATAGCACTTTGTCTGAGGAGCAGCTGGTAAAATTTTTTTCCCACATTGTAGGTTGTCTCTTGGTTCTGTTGACGGTTTCTTTTGCAGGGCAGAAGCTTTTTAATAAGATGAGATCCCATTGTTGATTCTTTGTGCTAGTTCCTGTGCTACTGAGGATTTGTTCATAAAGTCTTTTCCTATACCAATGTCTTCCAGAGTTCTGCCTAACTTATCTTACAGCAAGTTTAGAGTTTCTTTTTAATATTTAGATCTTTAATCCCCTTGGATTTTAATTTAGTGCATGGTGAAAGATAAGGGTCTAGCTTTTTTTTTTCAGCTTTAATTGAGTTTATTGGTACATTTTAGGGATACAGTACAGTTACATTCATTGTTGGGATCTTGTACCTCTACATGACAAGTCTTGATTCTCATTTTTCCCCTTACCCCTGCCCTCCCTTCACCCCTTCCTCCCCTCCCCATCTACAAACACTTTATTTCCATCTTTTCATTATCTCACATTTTTTCTTTTCCCTTATTACCCTTCCCCTACCCATCCCACCTTCCCTATGCCTTTAACTCCTTTCTTCCCATTTCTAAATGTCAGTAACCTTTTAAGGGTCTAGTTTTAATCTTTGGCAGATTGAGATCCATTTTTTCCAACACCATTTATTAAAGAGGCTATCTTTCCTCCACTGAGGATGGTCAGCTCCTTTGTCAAAGATGAGGTAGCTGAGTATATCTAGAGTTGTTTTTGTGTCTTCCAGTCTGTTCCTCAGGTCTGTTTCTTTGCCAGTACCATGCTGTTTTTATCACAGTGGCTTTGTAGTATAGTTTCAAATTGGGAATTGTTATACCCGCTGCCATATGTCTGTTGCCTAGGATGGTTTTTGCTATTCTAGATCTCTTATGGTTCCAAATGAATTTTTGGATTCTTTTTTCTAGTTCTGTGAAATATTTTAGTTTTGGAATTTCAATTGGCATTGCATTGAATCTGTATTGCAGTTTTGATAGTATGGCCATTTTCACTCTGTTGATTCTTCCTACCCAGGAGCAGGGAATATCTTTCCATTTTCTTATATTCTCTTTGATCTCTTTTTTCAAAGTGCTGTAGTTTTTAGTGTAGAGGTCTTTTGCTTCTTTTGTTAGGTTGATTCCTAGATACTTCATTTTTGGGGGATGCTATTGTGAAAGGAATTGTTTCCTTAATTTCTCTCTCAATGAGTCTGTTATTTGTGTATAAGAAAGCTATTCATTATTGGGTGTTGATTGGCCCTGTAGCTTTTGGACCTATGGTGAGCCAGATCACCATGGTGATAAGTGCATGGTAGAGCAAAATCTGCTCACTTCATTGTGGCCAGGAAGCAAAGAGGAAGAAGAAAGGACTTGGGTCTCAGTGTTCCCTCCAAGGGGACATCCCTGATGCCTTTATTTCTTCTACTAGGCCCTACTTCCTGAAGGTTCTACCACATCCTAATGGTGTCATCAGGTGGGACCACACCTTTAACACAGTGATACCTTTTAGAGACAAGGGCCCGAACTGCAATCCAAAATCCTCTTATTTATTGCAAAGTGCCAGTACTGCAATTCAACCTGAATACTGAGGTTTTAGTTATCCGGTGCTCTGCAGCTGTGTGACTTGGCTCCGGTGCTCACAGAGACAGCTCTGGGTACCCACTATGGCACACTTGCCATAGGTTTGCCACTATTGGTTTATACTTGAGCCTTTGGGGACACTCCAGATGCAAACCATAAGAGTCTCCAGTGATAAATCTAGAGAAATGTTTAGAATTTATAAATTTTTATGAAATTTTGGCCACCATATAAAATCATTGCCATCTTCAAGTAGTTTTTAAAGGCATCTTTGTATACAGCACTGTATTAGGAATTATATTTGGAAAATAGTGCAAATCAGCTCTAGTACTGTATCTTTCTAGGTACTTTATTTATTATTTATTGATTATGCTGGAGTTTAAACACAGAGCCTCACATAGTTAAGCAAGTGATCTTCCACTGATGTTTAGCCTCATCCCCAAGGGTAGAACTTTGAAAATCCCTTATGATTAATATGAATTATATAACAGTTCCTGAGTATCGAGGGATAGAAGTAATTTGTTGTCAGGGAGAAATTTGTTGTCTATAGATCTTTGCTGTTTCAGATGGCTCTTGTCCCTCTGAATACAGCAGTTGACCCAGGTAAGACATCCATCCTCAAGCTGAGTCAGCCATGTGCTCTATTTCTTTAGGATTATGATAGAGTCCAAAAGAGCTTCATTGACCTGAGAAAAATCACACAACCTGGTGTGATCACACAAATGGGTGGTCCAATGGCTGAATCTAGTTTATAAATAGGCTTGGCTCTGTTTTGAAACTTTTAAAGGTTTTGAACAAGGTGCCAAAATTTTAAAATGGCAGAGTACACAATTAGTCTACATTTCTGGCTGTTTTTTTTTTTTTTTTTT
>NW_022900917.1:23114657-23162234 GCF_012274545.1 Fukomys damarensis | reverse complement strand
TGGGTTTTTTTTTTTTTTTTTTTTAAGAAAGATTAAGTACACTGTAGTCACATTCACAACAATTGTGAAGTGTTAGCTGTGTGGTGGTGGCACTAGTTGACAAAGTGTAAGGTTATCTTCTTGGTTCCTGTGGCTTTTGAGACTGAGAACTCTGCCTGTGCAATCTGAACATTCTAATGGCTGTGAATACATGGAAAAATAGATCAAAGCTATTCAAAAGAGAAAGAGTAGGTTAAAGATGGGGAGAGACAAGAAGTCAGAGAGACAAGAGACAGAGATGAGAGCATATATATACACATTCATATATATTCATTATACACACAAACACACACACACATATGAGGACGAGGATGAAGCTGAGAAAAGATTTAATGAGAAAATAAACTATATGTTCTACAGAGGTATCAAAAGGATACATCTCTTGTTCTGAGTGCTTTTTAGTTTCTTTTTCCAATTATGATAAACTTGGTTGTACCCTCTGTCCTTAGAAACTGTGAATAAGCTTTTTAATTTCATGATGTTTGCCCTTTTGTTTGAGCTGAATTATGAGGGTGTCTTTCAGCAGGAACCAAAAGAGCCTTGGCCAACACAAAAAGCCAGCAGGAAAGCAAAGGTATGTAGAGAAATGATGAAAAATTATTTTCTAACAGATGGCTACAGTGACTAATATTATTTTCTAACAGATGGTTTACAAAATTTGATCCTGCTTAATCTGAACAAAAATCGGCTTACACAACTTCCTCAGGAAGTCAACAGGTAATTTTGTTTCTAGCAAGAGCTGTTGGAACATCTGGCCCAATCCCATCTCCATCCTGATCTTCTGAAAGAATTATGCCGAGCCTCATTGTGCCCATGCACAGTGAACATAACAGTACCTACTTTGTGGGATTTGGATATAGCATGGAGGGTTCCGAAGGACTCAAGCAGGCCACTGATTTTAAGCAGATGACTCGTCAGACACTTCAGAGAAATGAGAAACAGTGTGACTTGGAAGTCTAAGTGTAAAAGTGGGGGTTTGACACGTGAAGTTCTAGACGTGATGTTACTGATTTCTCAACTCTGGGGTTCTTGGAACTTCCTTAGACACAGAATTGGAGACATTAAATTTTATTTCACATGAGTGTTGTAAATGATTTTGAGTTTGGTGGAAATGTAATATAAAAGCAAAGGATTTAATACTACAATGTCATTTTCATTTAAAAAGAAAAAATACATACTTTATTATTATTAAGAACAGTAAAACATTGTTTTCCCTTATTGCACACATCAGCATTGACGGGCTGCCATTCCCGTGCCTTTGTGGAACTTGCTAAAGGCCTTGTCCTTCTCCAGGAAAAATGTCCTCTTGCACCCTGCCCCCAGACAGATGGAGAAATTCTGATCAGGTCACTTTGGAGAGACTTTTTATTTCCTGTTGAATAAAACCAGATGCATTACAAAGTGAGAACATACAGAGTTTTAAAGGGTGCAAAACTATTAACAATTCTCAACATAAGACTTCCTGCAGCATTGAGAGTCTACTCCAATTCTCTTGTCTATAACTCCAGCTAAGGTATTATTTTTTTAGGGAAAGTAATATTTTAACTTGGGGCAATTAGGAAACAAGTCAGTCTAATTTCTATGAAAGAGAAATGCTATTTCATGAAAATATCAATAGTTATCTTTTTGCTTTTTTATTTAGTTTATCAGTTGATTTATGTACTAATGATGATAGTACATCAATACTATCATTTGGAAGATCTAGTGAGTGAGATTCAGATCATATATCTTTGTGCAACTAGCCTTCTGACTTTGGACGAGTAATTTGACTATCCTGAATCTCATCTACCTCATCTATCATTGGGAGATTTTTAAACACATGAACTTCAAAGTTCTTGCTACTGTAATATGTTCTAGTCTCAAAGTATATAAAGTTTACCTATGGGGGAGGTTATAAATCCAAGGTGATAGGTTAGTTGAAAGATTTCACTGGGAAAAACTGAATCACAAAGTGAATAGGTCCATATTTTATAGCTACTTCTGGGTTGTCTGTATTCTGTCTGGGCTCTAGATGAAAGCAGATTGGTCATCTGCTCAAGCAGAATTTTGTTTCTTGCTCCTGGGGAAGTTGCTTTGTCTTTCCATATCTTAATGTCCTCATCTGCACAATCAACATAACAGTAATCTACTTCATAGTGTTATGAGGTTCAAATATGCTAATACATAAGTGGTATTTAGGTGGAATAAGTGCTGGACGAATGTTAGCTTTTATTATTATGGGATGTTATTTTTACTTTAGCTCTTCTCTGCTCCTCTCATTCAACTCCTTTCCCGAGACAAAAGAGGGACTTATTGGTAAATTTAGGAAAAGGATTGAATGTTCATTGCTTGATATCTTCCTCTTGCTCTACCAGGATGGAAGCAGGCAAAAGGGCTATGAATGTTTAATTTGAAGGAGTGCTTGTAGGGAGATTGTCATTATGTGAGCCACATGCTAATGCTTTATTTTCTTCCAAGTCCCATGTCTTATTTCTGAATTTGTTCAGAACCTGACTGTAGAAAGGACTTTGATGTTTTGGTTTGTGGTAGGTACAGGCTATCAGTTCATGGTTTTGGAGTCCAAGAAGGACAGGTGAGAGTTTACCACTAAACAACTTTTCATTGATGGAACTGTAGAGCTACAGAAAGAAGAGAACCTGTTTGTCCTGCCTGGGGATAGAAACTTTCTGAATGAGAGGGAGAAAGGAAGGGACCAAGCCAGTTGTTTCGGGTATTTCTCCAGATTCACCATCCAGTAAAGTTATTTAGCAACTCACTAGGGAAGGAGGAATAGGAAAGCTCCTCCTTAAGCTTTCATTAAAAAATCAGTTTCCCTGCTGTATGGAAATAAGAATGGTGGTGGATACTTATTTTGCTGCTCTTTTTACTTGTATAAATGCACAATAGATACATTTACAATAAGCTCTGAGCTCAGTTTAGTGTCTTGAAACAGAAAGAAGATAAAAGGATAAAAAAAGCAGTTCCCATATAGTAATCCAGAATAGTCAATTAAAATAATGACTCTAACAATGATTAATGAATTCTCCATGGGACCTATCCATACAATTTTACTACTTTTCAACACTGGGTTTTCTTTATTTGACCATTTACACTCCTTGAAAATGACTATTTTTCCAGAAACACTTGAGCTCCCTCAGTTCTTTTTTTTTTTAACCTTTTCATCTCCATTAGTCAGCTTCTTCCCTTTCTCTAGCTTCCTCATCCTCCTTTAAAGTGCTGATATCATACCTTTTGTTCTCTATTTATCTCTTTGTAAATTTTCTTCTGCCCTCTTCCTTCTACTGTAGATTATTTCTAAAGGTCATTACTGCCTGCTGAATAAACATTACATAAAACTTACGTGTGCACAATTCAGTGACTTTTGACAAATTCTCCCTTCCAGGGAATCCTTCCTATCTACCACCTCCTCCTCCTCCTCCTTCCTCTTCTTCCTCCTCTTGTTTTTTATAGGATTGGAAATTGAATCCAGGGCCTTCACACTGAGCTACGTCCTCAGCCCTTTATTATTTTTTTGTTGTGACACAAAATCTTGTGAGGTTGTCAAGGCTGGGCTGGAATTTGTGACTCTCTTGCTTCAGTTGCCCTGAGTGCTGGAATTACAGACGTGTACCATCACACGGCTGAATTCTTACTCCTTATTGGCAAGCAATATTCTGATTTCTATGTCTACAAAGTTTTGCCTCTTTTAGCACTAAGTTATAGGAATCATACAATGTATGCGTAATCTCTTGTGCCTTCTTATGCTTGGTGTATTTTTCTATTTTTCTCAGATTAATCTTACTGTTGCCTTTATCAGTACTTATTTTTTGTTTTTTCTGAGTTACATTTTATTGTATGAGTATTCCATAAAGCATTTGTCTTTTCTCCTATTTATCTCCATTTGGGTTATTTCTAGTTTGAAGCTAAGTTATCATGCATATTCTTGTACAAATCTTTGTGAGTGAAAGTTTATTTCTCATTTCAATTCCTAAGAGTGGGATTGTAGAGTCATAACATATAAGAGTACATGTATATGTTACATTTGAAAAATTTGACAATGCTTTCTCAAAATGGTTGTACTATTTTATATTCTAACTAGCAATTTTTAAACAAATTATGCATTCAAGTGGGTGTGAATAAAATCTCACTGTGAGTTTGCATTTTTCTAGTATGTGATGATGTGAAGCACCTTATAAATGGTCTTACCATTTATATAACTTCTTTTGTGAAATATCTTTTAGTATTTTGTTCATTAAAAATTATGCTGTTGGGCCAGGGATTTGACTCAGTGGTTCTGCTGCCTGCCTTACAAGCACAAGGGCCCAAGTTTGATCCCCGGCACCAAAAAAAAAAAAAAAAAAAAAAAAAAAATTTTGCTGTTTGTTAATTAAGTTGTAAGATTTCTTTATTCTGGGTACAAGATCTTTTACAAATATATTTTCTTTCATCATGTGGCTTAACTTTTAATTTTCTTAGTGGTGAACTGGAGGGTTTTTTTGTTTTTGTTTTTGTTTTTTTTTTACACAGGGTCTCACTATGTAGTTAAGACTTTCCTGGACTCACAATGTAGACCAGGCTGATCTCGAACTCACCACGATCCTCCTGCCTCATCCTCCGGAGTGCTGGGATTACAGGTGTGTGCCACATGGCCGGTGGTGAACTAGAGTTTTTAATTTTGACTTAACCTAATTATGAATACATTCTAAAATAATTGGTGCTTGGGCCAGGGATTTAGCTCAGTTGTTCTAGTGCCTGCCTTGAAAGCACAAGGGCTTGAGTTCGATCCCTGGTACCAAAAAAAAAAAAAAGTAGTGCTTTTTGTGGCCTTTTAAAGAAATCTTTGCCTTCCCTAAATTTATCAGGGTAGTATCCTATCCTAAATTTCTTTTTAAAAGCAAAAAGTTCTAGTCTTTGTTTGACTCTGTGATCCATCTCGAATTAAGGTTTGTACATAATGTGAGGCAAAGGTAAAGGTTCATGTTTCTTCCCTACATTTATCCAGTTGTTATAGCACCATTCATTGAAAGATTAACATCTTTCTTTCTTTCTTTCTTTCTTTCTTTCTTTCTTTCTTTCTTTCTTTCTTTCTTTCTCTTTCTTTCTTTCTCTCTTTCTTTCTTTTTTCTTTCTCTCTTTCTTTCTTTTTTCTTTCTTTTTTCTTTCTTTTTTTCTTTCTCTTTCTTTGTCTCCTCTCTCTCTCTCTCTCTCTCTCTCTCTCTCTCTCTCTCTCTTTCTTTTTTTGCGGTATTCCAGGCTGCCCTTGAACTCACTGTGTAGCCCGGACTGGCCTCAGACTTGCTGCGATCCCCCTTCCACAGCCTCTCCAGAGTGCTAGGATTTCTCATTTAAATTGCATTGATACCTTTTTAAAAAATAAATTGATTGTTTATAGGTCATCAGGACTCTGTTCTGTTCCATTGGTTTATTTTCTAACTGAATAGCTTATACAAAAAGAAAATTTATTCATAGTTCTAGAGGATGAGAAATCAAATTACAAGGTGCTGGAAGCTTTGGTATCCTTCAGGTCCCATTTCCTGGCTCATGGAATGGCTCCTTCTTCTTGTGTCCTTACAAAGGGCAAGGCCACAAAAGAGGGCAAGTGCCTTTTTTGTAAAGGCACTAATTCCATTTGTGGAGGCTCCATCCTCAAGATCGAATCACCTCCTGTTTCCTTGATATCAAATTAGTGATTAGGCTGTAACGTGAATGGGGGAAGGACACAAACATTCAGACCATAGTATTATCATTTTTTCAATAACAAACTCTTGATTATTGTAGCTGTATTGTAATATTTGAAAGCAAGTTTCTTTATTTTTAAAAAATTCTTTTCCTTTAAATAATAGTTTTGACTATTCTGAGTCCTTTGAATTTGTATGCGAATTTTAAAATTGATTTATCAATTAGAATACAAACAAAACCCTGTTGAGTAGTAGCTACATGTGGTGGTGCACACCTGTAATCCTAGCACTCGGCTTCCACTATCATGTATATAGTTTTCCCTCAAATTCCCTTTACTGGTATCAATCACTCTCCTAACGTCTACTCTCAACTGCTGCAAAATTTAGTTCCCTCGTTCAGTTATTGCTTCAATCTCAACATTAAACCTTGAGATCATTGCGTATCTTCACTCTTAGTTTTGAAAGCACATACATCTGTATTTGAAAATTGACACTATTATTCACTAGACAGGTAATTTGGGCAAAATATTTGTTACCACTGACTATTTTTCTCATTTACAAAATAAGAGAAATAATTGCAACTTCAGGGTTATGCTGATGATTAAACTTATTACACATGTACACAGTTGCAGCTTATAGTGTTAATTACCTTCTGTTCCTTTCATATTTTCTTAGTTTGGTATTCCCTCTTTTACAAGTTACATTATTCAGTACCAAATTCAAAATGTCAGTTCTTCCAAAAAACGTGATATACTTCAGGTGCATCCAACATTATGAACTCAAATTTCCTCTATCTTCTTTTTCTGTACTTCATAGCATTAGCATTTTCTATCTTCACTTTTTGGCTCAACCTAATATCTCCTTCAAAATTGTGATATCCAAAAGTGCAGAATTTGTAGCCGATGTGTCATTGTATCTTCTAGACCAACTAAGCACAGTTCATATCTGGTTATTAACTGCATGTGTATCTTCCTTTCTTTTCATGTGTATTTTTAAGAAATAGAGCCAACTGGTTCTGTAATGCAGATAAAAGACCATTTTACCTGGTACTAAACCTGCACCCCAGTTTGCCTCCGGCCCTGCCCTTGCCCCATTTCCTTTCCTCTACCCTGGAATCTACCTCCACTGTGGGATCCAGCTTTGGTTTTGTCTGTGGGTCAGCTGATCCCAGTGAACGGTTTTGTGTGTTTAGTCCTCATATCTTTGTCTTTTTCCTACCTTGTTCCTGGCATTTGCTGATTTCTAGTGTATTCTTTTAGTCTCCAGCTGTTTTAATTTTATTCCATGGAAATACAAAATATGTTGTACATACTGCTGCTGTCTTGCAAGTTAAGACGTCCTGCTTTACTATGACTATAAATAAAAACTTACTTTATTCTTAAAAAGTATATATATTTATTTTTCCTTTGTCCGTTAGCTTCCTTATTGATGTGGACAACTTATATGTATTAAAGAATGAAAATACAATTTCCTTTGTCTTAAACCTTGATGTTGATTATATAACATATTAAAACATAGCTATCTAATCATAAAATATCTTTAAAAATTAAATTTTAGTAAAAACATTTTATGTTCAAATGATTCACAGTAGTTATAAACAATTAAAGTAAGTTCCCATGAGCTACAAAAAAAATAAATGATCCAAGCTTCTGATAAGTCGTGCTTATACAATGGACTTTCTTATTCCTGTGAGTTTCACTCATGTATTTTGTTTACTTCTTTTAGATTAAAAAGTCTTACATGTTTGAGTATAAATTATAACCAGCTAACCAGCATTCCTAGAGAACTTTGTTTCCTTGAGAATCTTTCTGAACTTCATTTTAACTACAATCAACTCATTTGCATACCTGAAGAGATTAAATTCTTGAAGAAGCTCCAGAAGCTTTTCTTGGCTAGAAACAACATGGAGGGTTTACCAGAGGTAAGCAAAATTAGAAGCCTCATTTTTGTTTATTTGTTTTTGGACAAGAATTTACCTCAACATGATGGCCAGTGGTTTGGATCAGCTTTGTAGGTTGGTATACAAGCCATTACTTACTTTTACTCAGAGTAGATGGACTCAATCCCTGAATTCTTCTAATAAAGGAGGGTTTTAATTTGGATCGTTCCAGGAGATACTATATTTAGTAAAGAAAAATATGGTGCTTACTTCAGTTTGAATTTCAGATAAGCAATGAGTAACTTTAATATAAACATATCTGAGATGTATCATGGGATGTACTTATACTGAAAATTATTCATTGTCTAAAATTTAAATTTAAGTATTATATGCTTTATTGATCAACTTTCTATACAGAAGAAAATACAAATTTCTTTTGATTTTGGAATATATGCTGGAATATGTACTTTCATTTTTTCCTCTATGTGTGTTCTCTTCCTCCAACCTGCCCAGGGCCAGAGACTTACGTGTATGGACATCAGTGAGCTCCTTTATCTTCTGGCTGTCTTTTGGATTTGGCCAGTGAGAGACACTAGCAGGAAGTGAAAGGGCAAAAGTTAGTACCAGATAATATTCACATGGTACCTTCTTTGGCAGGGTACTTTGGTTCCATGCATTTCTGAAAGCCCACAGTTAATGTAAGGTGGTCCTCTCATAACCAGTACTGTTTCTCTTTGGCTCTTTAGGACTAGGATGGTAAGGACTCCCTGCTGCTGACAGCATTGTGGGTTTAAGGAGCCCCTTTTGTGGAAACTCAGTGTACCTAAAACCAGGCAAACTTTTATCAATAGTACCTTTATCAAACTTGCCTCAGATTTTCAGTTTGAGAGTTTTTTCCTACTAAGAATATGTTGATGAATTTACCTTCCTTCCTTAGGCAAGTTAGAGTTAAATTGGTAGGGAACACATTATGACAGTAAATTGAAGGGGAAAAAAGAGCAGATTTAAAAAGTCCACATACAAATGGAAAGTACCTATAGTTTTATTTTTTCTTATGAAGATATTTTCTTTAAAATCATCTATGTAATCCATGAACACACATTAAAATGGTAGGCAATACATCTTTAAAATATTTTCTTCTTAAATTTCTTTTTCTGGCCAAGTGTGGTGGTGCATGCCTATAGTTCCGCACTTGGGAGGCTGAGGCAGAAGGATTGCCATGAGTTTGAGTTTGAGGCCAGCTTGGGCTACAGAGTGAGCTCAAGGCCAGCCTTAACTATATAGTGACACCCTGTCTCAAAATAAACAAGTTTAAAAAAAATTTTAAAGACTTGTAGGGAATGTGCATATGCAAAGATTTAAAAAACCCACATAAAAAATATCGAGTGCAACATTGGACTACCATCATGGCAGCCAGTGACAAATTAATGAAAAAGAAATTCAATAACTACAGAAGTAGTGTTATTAAGTGTTTTTTGAATAGGTTGGGAAACCTTTATATTTTAACTCAGGAACACTGAGAACATATTGCCGGTCTGAAAATGTTTGTAGCCAACACAATAGTAAGAAGAGTATCTTGACAATAGAAAGGTACGTGGGACTTAAGAAGAGGACTATGTGTATAGTAGATGCCAAATTTCTGTCTAAGGACATGCTATAGGAATGAAATCTATAGAAATGAGAATAACAGACAGCTTCAGTGATTAGCTCTTTCAGGGTCTGCCATAGTTGGAGGGAGCCTCCTTTCTTGCCCAAAGTTATGCTTTTCCTGTACCTGTGACTGAGCAAGGAAGGGTGATGGACTTGGCCTTTTCAGTTGAAAGACTAGATGGGCAATACCCACTCTAGAGCTCCTCAACCTCTTGGATGAGATTCTGTTAGGTCTGTATCCCACCTTGACTTTTTCATTTGTCCAATCCTACTTCTTGATCCTGATTTTTACAGGGATGATCCCTGTAAAACTCCCAGTACCAAATCTCCACCTCAGCATCTGCTTTCAGAGAATCCAACCTGTGATAAAATGTAGTAAGACCAAACAGAAAAGTGTTGGCATGACTAGAGACATTCTATATCCTAGGGAGAAGATTAGCCATCAAAAAGGTGGATCATATCAGAAATGTCTTTATAGCTGAGATCATTTAGTAAGTCATACTCTTATTTTTTCAAATAAGGTGAGGTGAGATTTGAACCTAGAACTAGTCTTTCTTATAATATATTATATTGCCCTGGGTTGGTCAGAGGAAAAGCAGAACTCAAGATGTGTGGCCATCTGTAGGAATCATCTTTGAGAAGAGGTACTGAAGAATCAATCAGGTAACTGGAAAAGTTTGTCGCTTCCCTCAAGTTTGCCCTAAAAGATATGCTTTTGATGTTAGATATTAGATTTTTTAAAATCTCTTTTTTTCTCTGACACAGGGCATTTGTGATCTTAAAAAACTAAGAATCCTAGACATAGCTGGAAATAATGTTCAGATATTTCCACCAAGAGTAAGTAGAGTCAACTTCTATTATAAATGAGAAATAATTTTGTTTATACTATTGGTAATAGAAAAATACAGGCAACTAGTAGAAGTGTAATTGGAATATTGAACTATACAAATGACTCAAAAACTTACTTCTTCTATAATTTCAAAACTTGTTCTTTCCCATTCTGTGTGTGCGTGTGTGTGTGTGTGTGTGTGTGTGTGTGTGTGTGTGTGTGTTTGGTGCCTGTTCAACTTCAATGAACTCTGATTGCTGTCATAAATATTTTAATATATCAGCTATGATTAAATTTTTTGGTTAATACATACTGCTTCTGGTCACTTTAGATGTCTTGAAAATATTATTTCTCAGGGCATAAATTTTTATCCTTCATAATTAATCCAATGGGGACACTTTTGTTATTTGTGTTTAAGCCATAAACTGAAAAATGCACTTTTTTTTTTTTCGATTTGGAAGTGAATTTTGACCCTGTTTTATTTCAAATAACTGAGAAACATTTCATCTTGGCACCTTCAAACTTTTGGGAAAGAAATTATAGTTTTTCATATTGCATTTTTGCAGCCAAGTGAACAGGTTTGAACATTTAAGGTAATAATTAGAAGTCCATTAATTCCAGAGCATACTCAACAAAAATAGCTTTTGATCCATTAATTATTGTTTCTGATTGATGAGCTCTAAATTAAGATTTTAATTTTTTTCATCCTCTAAGCAGTTTTTTATACTGAAGGTGATTGGAACATGAAAAAATGTGTTGAAAGTCAATGATTTAGGAAAAAACATATAATGGTTTTTATTGTGATAAAAATATATATAACATAAAATTTACCATTCTAAGAATTTTAAGTATATGATCTGTGACACTGAGGATTTTCACTCTATCAGTACTATCTACCTCTAGGATTTTTCCATCTTTAACTGAAACTCAGTATCCATTAGACAAATTCTCCATTCTCTTTGTAGCTCTTAATTCAGTTCCTATAAGCACTGTAGAAATAATAGCATTTTAAAATAAGATGTTTTTTCTCTCCTTTGGAAACTACCTTCATACTTTCTGTCTCTATGAATGTGACTCTCTTAGCACTTTATATAAGGGGCTCATACAACATTTGTTTTGTGACTGGGTTATTTCCCTTAGCGCTATGTCTTCAAAGTTCCTCTGTGCCCTATCAGCATTTCCTTCTTTCTTAGGCAGAATAATCTCTCTCTCTCGGTCTCTCTCTCTCTCTCTCATCTCTCATCTCTATCTGTGTTTCATCTGTATCTATCACATTTTGTCTATCCATTCATCTAGTTGTTGTTTCTCCTTTTGGCTATTGCAAATGGGCATGGGTACACAAATATTGGTTTCTGCTTTCAGGTCCTCTGATATATACTTAGAAGTTGTGTTACTGGACTGTAATCCACGTTTAGTTAGCTTTTTTTAAGGATTCATTATACTTTTTCCAAAATTTACAATTTTAAATGTTTCATAAGAGTTGAATATTGTTGATGTTGACCTGGGAAGTGCTATATGATTTTATTTATCCTGTGGGTCTTCATTCAGCTCTCTGTAATGCCATTCTGACTTCCTGTAATGCCATTCTGACTTCTAAGGCAGCCTGTCAGTGCCACATGGTGCCATTGTGACTTGAACCACATAATGGGGTGATTTTTAAAAATTCTGTCTTGTTATTAGACTATAACTCTCCAAGGAGAAGGAGTAATCTCCCTTTTAAAACTTCTATATTTTGTCAAATGAATAAATATAGATAACTGCATTTGATGCAATGTTCACCTTAATAATGCCATTAATTCAGTTTCTTCTACAAAGTGATTCAATACTGACAATTTTGGAAAAAACGCCATTACTTAAGTCCCAATAATTTACTTTTGACAGGATCTGAATCACTTTCACATTCTAGCACTCTGATGGTTAACCTTGATTGTGTCAACATGATTGTCTTAAGAAACACCCAGGGGATTAATAAAGCACATTTCTAGGTAGATTTGGGTGGATCATGGAGATGTAACTTTGGGCTGTATATATGGTTGCTAGCCCCTTCCTCTCAGGCACTGTTCCCTTGCTTTGCTTCCTGTATACCATGAATCAAGCAACTTTTCTGTTATACCCTTCCACTGTCTTCGTGCCTTGAAGCCAACCAACCATAGATTTAATCCTCTAAACTGTGAGCAAAAGTAAACCTCTCCTGCTTGAAACTGTGGGTGTTAGGTATAGTGTCTCAGTGATTAGAAAGTTAACTAGTATGAGCACCTACGTCAGACATTTCTGTGAACATTTTAGGAGAAGATACTGTATGCGCCCTGATGAAAAATTGCTTCAACTTTTTCAAAATGATTTTGATTTGTTTTCTTCTCATTACTTTTAGTTTTTGGGTACTGCTCTATCCCCCAAAAGTCTGATATAGTGCCTACTACAGCATAAGTGCTAAAATAAATATTTACAAGATTATTTATAAGAACTTTTACTGGTATAAATATCAGTAAAAATGATGGGAGGAGTTTAAGCAAGAAGCACCAGATGGGACAGGAAGGGCTTTTTTTGGTAATTGCTATAACTCCTTAATTTAGTAAGTTTCATTTGGCACCCTAAATTGAACATGGGCATATAATGCACAGTCAATCTGGCATCGAGAAAGGGCATAAACAAGAACCTGATTTGCTAAGCTTATAGGCTGTACTCAAGCAAGTCTTTTTAATGATTTTTTTCCGCATGAGTGTACTGTAGTTGACATGCTATCGCTGCTTGTTTGGTGGCCGAGTTACCCAAAAAAAGATTGGAAATGGGACCATCCATGATTATTGATTCAAAACCCATCTGTGACTTCGACTTTGTGTTTGAAAAATGTAATAATTTGCTTCAAATTGTTTTGAGCCAACTGGTGCAAAATCAGTTTCTTACATTTGATAAATTGTTCAACTAAGGGGCAAACAGCAAACAGGGCAAGTGGCTGATTCTAGGCCATGACTATCAGTGAAAGAGAGTAAATTTTATAGTATTGTAGTAAGATCTAGTAAGTAAGTCTTTTATATCTTTTTTCTTTATTTAATTTTAAAAATTAAAAACGTGTGAATTATGCATCCTTAATAAATATTAAGAACATAAAAAATACAGAATGAAAGTGCAAGTCTTTATTCCAGAAGCCTACTATGTGTATATTTTAAGAAAACTTTAGTTAAAACATTTTTCTTTATACTATACTGCATCTAGGTTGGTTTCATTTTATTCAATTATCCAAAATGAGTTTTTATTTATTATAAACTGAATCTTTATTGGTACATTTTAGATATACAGTACAGTTACATTCATCATTGGGATCTTGTACCTTTCTAGATGACGTATCTTGGTTCTTATTTTTTGACCCATTCCCCTAGCCTCCCCTTCCCCCCTCCATGCTTCCCTATTTACAAAAACTTTGTTTCCATTTTTTTCTTTTCTCTTCTTTTTTCTCTTGCCTTTTTACCTTTCCCCTATGCCTCCCATTTGCCCAATACCTTTAGACCCTTTCTTCCTATTACAAAATATCAATTGTACATTTTGATCTTTATTGGCACCAGAGAAACTATACAGTTTTACACATGTGTGTCCTATTAATTTCACTTAAGAGTATGGCCTCAATGTGCATCCACTTAGTTACAAATGTCTCTAGTTTCTCATTCTTTATGGCTGAGTAGTACTCAATTTTATTTAGAAAAAAAACCACACTTTCATCTTTCTCCAGTTGATGGGCAATTAGGCTGTTTCCAAGTTTCAGCTATTACAAACTGTGCCGCTATAAACATGGGTGGACATATATCACTGTGGTATGATTCTTTTAATTCTTTTGGGAAGATACCCCAAAGGGGAATAGCTGGGTCAAGTGGACTTCTAATCCTAGTTGTTTGAGGTATCTACATACTGATTTCCACAGTGGTTGCAAGAGTCTGCACTCCCACCAACAATGAAGAAGGGTTCCTTTCTCCCCACACCTCTGCCAGCATTTGTTATTGGTTGATTTCTTGATAGCACCTATCCTTTCTGGGATGAGGTGGAATCTCAGTGTTGTTTTCATCTGCAACTCTCGAATGAATCGTGATGTGGAACATTTTTTTATATATTTATTTGCTGCTTTTACTTCTTTGTTAGAGAAATGTCTGTTCATTTCAGATGCCTATTTTTGAATTGGATCTTTATATTTGGGGGTCTGATTTTTTTTGGGTTCTTTATATATTCTAGATAGTACACCTTTGTCTGAGAAATAGCTGGTGATTTTTTTTCCCACATTGTAGGTTGTCTCTTATCTTTGTTGGTGATTTCTCTTGCAGTGCAAAAGCTTTTTAAAAAGATGAGATCTCAGTTGTTGATACTTTGTGCTAGTTCCCGTGCTACTGAGGATTTGTTCATAAAGTCTTTTTCTATGCCATTGTCTTCAAGAGTTCTACCTAGCTTATATTCCAACAAGTTTAGTGTTTCTGTTTTAATATTTAGATCTTTAATCCACTTCAATTATAGTTTGATGAAAAATAGGGGTCTAGGTTTAATATTTGGCAAATTGAAATCCAGTTTTTCCAACACTATTTATTAAAGAGGCTATCTTTACACCAGTGGCAATGGTTGGCTCCTTTGTCAAAGATGAGGTAGCTAGCTGAGTTTGTCTGGAGTTGTTTCTGCATCTTCTAAGCTGTTCTACTGATCCTTGGGTCTGTTTCTTTGCCAGTACCATGCTGTTTTTATCACAATGGTTTTGTAGTATAGTTTCAAGTTGGAGATTGTGATACCTCCTGCCATGTCTCTTTTGCCTAGAATAGCTTTTGCTATTCTAGGTCTCTTCTGGTTCCAAATGAATTTTTGTATTGTTTTCTCTCATTGTGTGAAATATGCTGTTGAGATTTCAATCAGGATTACATTGAGTCTCTACAGCAGTTTTGGAAGTATGGCCATTTTTACTATATTGATTCTTCATACCCAAGGACAAGGGATGATTTCTTATATCCTCTTCAACTCTTTTTTCAGAGTGCTGTAATTTTCAGTGGAGAAGTCTTTTGTCTCCTTCATTAGGCTGATACCTAGATATTTCATTTTTTTGGATGTTATTGTGAAAGGGATTGATTCACTAATTTCTCTCTCAATGAGTCTGTTATTTGTGTACAAGCAGGTTGTTGATTTTTGAGTGTTGATCTTGTATTCCTGCTACTCTACTGAATCTGTCAATTAAGTCTAGAAGTATCTTGGCAGAGTTTTTTGGGTCTTCTATATTGAGTATCATATCATCAGCAAATAATAACAGTTTAACTTCTTTTTTCCTGTCTTTATTCCTTTTATTTCTTTCACTTATCTAATTGCTGTGGCTAATGTTTCCAAAACTATATTGAACAGAAGTACTGATAGTGAACATCCTGTCTTATTCCTGATTTTAGCATGAAGGTTTTCAGTTTTTGATCATTTAGTATGATGTACTTTGGTAGAATATTGAACTTCTGTCTCTAGCTTCTGTCTGTATAGTAGATGCAACTTTTTATTTGAGTCAAAATTCAGGTCAGCTAACATTGATTGAACGTGGGCAACTATCTTCTAGCATTGGACTTAAAAGAATTCCTACCCTCACGGAACCTTGGTCAGATTAATGAAGAAATCTGGAGATTTGGAATTCATGCTAGAGGAAACCTCTAGAAATTAAAGTGTGCTCTGTGAGGTCATGAGAGAAAGATAAACACAGAAATTTAAAATTAGAAGATTAAAGTACCTGACATTAATTAGCTTGGAAAAGAAGTAAACAGGTAAGTAATAATTTCATTGGGCAGCTCAAAATACGAAAGGAGAAAATAACCAGTTGCCCTCATAACTTTTGACAATAGAGAAAGACCAAATATTGTTATTTGCTGCTGAAGAGCTTTGAATAGTAGAACATCAGTGGGATTTCTGGGAGAAAAGAGTTATCAGTCTCTTACTCTCGATTCTAAAAGCAAGAGCAGAAAACTTAGACTGGGAAGAAAATAAATTACTGAGCGTTTCAGTTCCTTTGAAATATTTTTTTAAAAAATTTAAAAATACAGATCTTTCTCTGGCTCCTCTTCCCCTCATGAGCTTAGTTATTTTCCAAACTGTAATTATTTTAAGAAAAACTTGACCTGACAAAAGTGAGAAAAACTTTTAATGATCATCAGCAGGGGGTATCATGAAGCTTGTCTTTGATGTGAAGTTTATGTCCAAATAACATATATGAAACATTGCAGACCTAACAGAAAACTTCACATTTCAGTAACACTCTTTGTCAGAATCCCTTACTAGCAAATCTAGCCACTTGAACTATTATGAACACTTTTTAGATTGTAAAATGGCATTTGTATTTATCTTTTCTGGATCAATACCTTTCAATTGTCTAGTGATTTGAAAATTTGAAAAACAATTTTAACATCTATGTGATATTAAATAAGCCTTTGAAAAAGACAGATTGTTTATCATTTGGAGCTGAGGCTGTTGAGGCTCCAGAGAAGTAATTTACTTGATGCAGTTGCCCTCAAATTTAAATTCATGCTAGAATCCTTTGGCTGACTTGTTAAAACGTAGAAGGCTGGGCCCCACTCCCAGAGCTTCCAGTCAGTAGGCTGGAAAGCCCAAGAATTTGCATTTCTGTTACCTTCTCAGGTGATGCTGAGGTAGCAAGTCTGGGGACCACACATAGAGAAACATTGACCTGAATTACAGAGCGTTTGTGCAGTGGGGCCTCACACTGGGGATTTTAGCTTCTAGCTCAGGACTCCTGTCTCACCTCACTGCCTCTGAGAAATCTTCTTTGTCTCAGGAGTGGCAAGCAGAGGCTGGGCCTGTTACACTAGACAAGCGAAGAAGATATGTTTAATCTCACTGGGATTTGGGGTTCTGAGAATTTCACTATGTCCTTGACAGAGGGGATACTCAAAGAACATTCTTTGAACAACAGAATTCTTATAAACTCTAGGGGGGGATAAATCATGTAGAAACTGGAGTATGTGATTAAAATGAAAGCTATATATTTGGAGGCTGAGGTTTACATGTTGCTAAATGGAGTTAACCTCATTCCTTTTAGCCTCATTGTAGATGTTGGTGCATGTATGCCATTAACAAAACTTGTTAAACATATATTTGTCAGCTGATCTAAAAATAGGAGAGGATTTCTTGCATGTGACTTGAACATTAAGTTTTATTTTGGATAAATTTGGAGGAGGCCAAATCTTTTTTTTTTTTGGTACTGGGGATTGAACTTGGGTCCTTGCACTTGCAAGGCAGGCCACTGAACCGCTGAGCTAAATACCCAGCCCTAGGAGGCCAAATCTTTACTATGTTATCTTTAGTTGCTCATAAATTTCTCCATTTACATTGGCTGGTTATACATGTTGGGAATGAAATTCAGGTTTAGTTAAAACATTTATGTGGACACAGATCATTGTGACAACTTTTGAGAAAGTAAGTGCTTTGCTGAGAGTACACTCAAGAAATATGCTTAAAATATGTAAATTATGGCCAATAATACATTTCCACTGTTGGTACTTTCTTTCAGTTTCAAATTCATGATATTAATGATCATTCAAATTTGTAGCTTTCATGAGCAGACTCTGGGTCAAAGTTAAAAATCTTAAGTATTTGTATATCTGTATGGTTTGCAGGCACACTGTGCTTTCATAAGAAAAAAAAATTACAGGGAGAAAAAGCCTTAAGCAATGGTATTGTCATGAGAAAAACTGTACTTGGATTGTTTATGGAGGCTAATATTTGTAGCAACTATTCTATCTTGTCAATGCCCCCTTTTCCCCTCAGGAAATCTTTTGGTGTTCTTGTAAGTTAAATTTAAGAATGGCGAAAACATTTTTCCCTTTTATAGTATGAGAAACATAGGAGGAAAAAATGTAACAACTTTCCCAGATATACAGATTATTTGAAGGATGAAGATTTGAATTCATTGTTCCAAACCAAAATTAATTTTGCCTAGTTTGACAATTTATCATTTTTGTGACCGTGGACATATAAGTCAATTACTCTATGTCTCGTAATTTTTCCTCCATAAGTTGGGGATATAGTAACACTTATATCATAACATTGTTGGGAAAGGGTCTCAACCCAGTAGTTGGAAGTCAGCAGAGAGGGAATGAGTGGTGAATAACTAAAATGAGGTTGTGTATATAAATACTATGTTCATGCTGTAGTGCACATATATATATATATTTTTTTCAATTTAAGGGTTGGTTTGAGTTACTTGCTATTCAGTCTATCCCAAATTTAGGGCTTTCAAAACCATGCGATCACCTGAATGATCCCAACTTGCAACAAACAGGGTAACCACTTTTCTCTACCCACCGTCTACAAGGACACCGTAGTCTCAGCAGCACGTTATTCCTATTCTCCATGTATTCTTTGCCTGAATAGTTTATTCCACTGCATTTTCCTCTGCAGATCCATTTACATTCTTCTAGCCTACCTCAGTTATACAATAAAACAGAGCTAACATATTATCTCCCTGAGGGATCCTTGCTTTCTCAGGATCTTCACTTTTGATTCTCTGTTTATTTGTGTCTTCATTTTTTCCCCTCTTATAGCTCAATTGGTTTCTCATTGCCAAGACTGTATTTCTCTGAAAATAGAGCCTCTCATCATAGCCTTCATTTTTCTTAGACCCTTTACTCAGCTTGTCATCTAGTACTTATCCTAATGGCCTTTTTCTTGGGTATTTTTAGTTTGGAATGGCTTTTCTATTCATAGTGAATGATAACTGATTTGTACCTACTTCAGTGTAAGTATAACTTGCAGCAGTGTCTTTGATTCTGGTCTGATGTTTAGCATTATAAAGACTAGTTTGCCGAAATCCTTCCCTAGTACTTGTGTAATTTGTAAAGCCTAAATATTTCATAAATATTTCCAGTATCTTTTGTTATTTTACCTTTTTTGTGCTTAATATAAAGTCACATGAAAAAGCTATTTTATTTTTCACTGACACGAGTTTATTGTCAATGAGTTTATTGCCTTCAATAGAGTAATATCCATATATGAAGTTACATCCAAATATATGCATGCATCTACATGTATTCCCAAGAAGATTATTTAGTTTTGGATTAAGAGAAGTATTTCTGTGAAGTTGAACACTTGCAGAATTTCTGTTACAAATTTCAACATGAACATGATAAAAAATGTCTTTCAGTGGCTTAGAAAATACAATTGTGGGTAAGAAACTCCTTGGAAAAGTGAAATTGCTTGCAGTACATGAAAACTATCAAAACCTTAAACTATTTTTCAAGATTGTTAGAAAATAGCCTTAAAATTTGAAAATGATACCCAAGGAAATGCCCAAAAAGCCTTGGTCAAGAACATCCACAAATCTCTCTACAAGCTGGTGATTTGGGTTGAAGTATCCATTTTGCGCAAAGAGCCATGAAAAATCCCAGTTGTCCATTTTATCCTATTTGTTATACTGCCTTTCTTGAATGGCAACATTAAAGAGCTACTTTGTTCTTATTCAATATTTATAGTTTATTTTGCATCTCTATTGACTACTAAGGGAAACTGGACCCTATCCTTAAAGCTCATTAAATACCTTTTTAAAATTTGACCTTGAATTCAAAATAGTCTATTTTTCTTTGGTTGTCAATGCTGCCTTCAGTGGCTTAGTTTATTAGGAGACATACATTTAAAACAACATATAGTGACCTTTAAAAAAATGGGACACACGCCAATGCTTTTCTAATGAAAACTCCTTGTGGGCTCTGTGGTTTTATGTAAGTGATGATGTAAGCTTAGCTAATATAGAATTAGTGAGTTCCAAAACTTGACTAAATGCTTTCCCTGTCACTACTTTTATGAGGATGAGATCATGTTTTCTGCTGTTTCTTATTCAGGGGTGAGTAAAGAAGAGAGTTTTGAATTATGTTATTCCTTGTTTTACTACTCTTAATTCTAAAATTTGACATGAAAAGAATAGAGAAGATTCATAAAATATTGCTCTGGAAGCAATGATGATTTTGTTAAAACTCTGATTTAAAAATTGAGTGCCCAATTAAGCTGTTTTTCTGTGTTTAGCTAAATTAAATAATCTGGGTTCTGACTTTTAATTTGAATATATGATCTTATTGAAATCAAAGACAGGCTAGTCCTGGATGCCTCTAAAATTTAAATGTTGCAAAATGACCCTATTCCACATGTTATGGTGGTTAGTGAACAATGTTTAGCTATCATAAGGTAAATACTTGAAAATTTTATTTTTTTAACCAAGTAGTTAATAGACTGATTCAGGAGATAAAGGAATACCTTACTTATCTCCAAAATGGTGGTTCCACTTGACCTGTTGAGAGATGAGGAGGACAGGGTTATCTCTTTATAAAATTGTTGTACCAAGCCAGCAAGAAAACACCAAGTACTGGGACACAGATAAAAACTGAAAGAGGTTTATTATATTATGCACGTGTGGACTCCACTCTCTAAGAGAAGTGAAGCCCCGTTACAAGATTGTGCATAGGTTTTATAGGGTTTTTCAAATAAAGTAGTACAGACATAGGTTAGGGCATTCACACAATTACCTTGGGGTTAGAGTCTAAACACATGGTTTATTTGAAGGGGGAAATGTTTTAAGGTCACTTTTTGTCATACCTTTGTCCTTGGGTGGACTGTTAACCAAGTTAGCAATTAGCATATAAAGGTTTGCAGTTTGAGCAGCTCTTCCTTGATGTTTGATAAGGAAAAGGGGGAAACACAGTCTCTGGACTCTTAGCAGGGCAGCATCGCACCACTGTAGCTTAGTCAGGTCTCACAAAAATCAGGGACTGTCAGAGCTCCTGTCTTTTTGCCTTGTTGTAAAAGTAGAGTCCAAATTGTTTCAGAAAGTAAACCCAGCAAATAATGAGAAATATTTTAAAGAGACACAGGTGGACTGTGGGTGTAGCTCAGTGGTAGAACCTTTGCCTAGCATGTATTTGGCCCTACACTGGCTCTTCAACACTGCAATCAATCAATGAATTGATCAATCAGTCAATCAAAGAGGCTCTAATTGAATCCAATAATGTATGAGAATACAGCTTGTTTAAACGTTGGTGCTCATTTAAATGATCAGTTCTTTCTCCCTAAAGATCTCCCTAAATAGCTAAATAAAGTCAGAGATTTTTGTCTCTTTTCACTGATGTATTTCAAATACACAGATCACTGTCTGGCATAGAGAATACACCCAATAAATACTTATAGAAAGGATGCATGGGAGAGATGGATGAGAGGATGGTAGATGGGTGGTGGATATGGATTTTACATAACAAACATGACTTTTTCACTCTGAAAAAATTAATTTGTGCAAATTAGTAATACAAAAGCTGGGCTAAGGTGGTAGTTTTCAACTAGGAAAAATTTTATACCCTAGGGCTATTGGGCAATTCTACAGAAATATTTGGATGCCAAAACTGAGAAGTACTGCTGGTATCCAGGATGTGCAGACCAGAGATCCTGCAAATGATTTATTGCATATACGACAGTTCCCATAACAAAGAGTTATCTGGCCATTGTCATTGTTGAGATTAAGAAACCTTGCTTTAAGGGATTTATTGTTTATGCCTTTTTTGTTTTCCAGGCCTTAATCCTTATAAAATATGTAATTATCAAACAGATTTTTAGAGTGCATAAAAATCAACAATGATTATTAAAATTTTGGTGCCTAATGTGATGGTTAAGCTTAAAGGTCAGCATGATCAGCTTGGAAGCTGCCTAGGGGATTAGTAAAGCACACTTCTGGGTGGGTGGGCCATGGAGGTATGGCTTTTGGGTCTATTTCTTATGCCTGTCCCCTTCCTCTCTGGCACTGTTCCCATGCTCTGCTTCATGAAGTAACTAAGCAGTTGTGCTCCACCATGCCCTTTCACCATGAGGTTCCTGCTTTTGTGCTAGCTGCCTATGGGCTGAATCCTCTGAAACCATGTGCAAAATTAAACCTCTCCTTCTTTAAGTTCCTGGTGTCAGATGTTTTGCTCAGCCATGGGAAAACTGACTAATGCACCTTGGCTCCATGGTTATATACTGTATTCTGAAGCATTACTAATAACACTTAAAGTTTAGGTTTCCTGCTAGTAGTAAATCAATATTAGCTCTATTTTTGTATTTGTTTGGAAGATACGCCTATTTTCATATTCAAACTTTCTATAGCTTTGTCTTTAGACATGCTTTATTTTGGGGAGGGGGTACCTGGGATTGAACACCGGTCCTTGCACTTGCAAGGCAGGCCACCGAACCGCTGAGCTAAATCCCTGGCCTTGTCTTTAGACATATGCTTTAATGAGCTTCTGTCTCTTCATTTTAAAAGATCCAATACGATAATCTTTGTCTTTAAGTTTCAGCACTTCAATTCATCTTAAGTGAATGTAATTAACGATGTATTTGAAGTGAAATAATTATCTTAGTATGTATTTTAATTTGTTCTATGTGTCCTGTGCTCCTTTTGCTTTTTTCTTGCCTTCTTCTGAAATGATTGGATATTTTATGATTTCATTTTTTAAGTCTTATTAAAAATTTTTATATAATTTTATTATTTTTAACTGACTACCCTAACAATTAAAAACATTTTTCCTTGCTTTGTGAGGATTATTAATGTATATTTATATTCTCTTTTTAGACAGTGTAAGAACTTTAACCAATTCCTTTCTTAGATATTTTTAATTATTATAATTATTTTTTACTTTAAAGTTAATTATTATTTTACACAGATGGCATCCATTTAGATTTGTTATCACATTTACCATTTTTATTGTTATGCATTTTTTTCTGTATTTCTGATCTTTATGAGATGCTATATTTGCTTCCAGCTAGAACATACTGTTTAGTCTTTGCAGTGATCTACTTTTGGTTTATTGCCTCAGTTTTTATTTGACTTAAATTCTAAATATATTCTAGAAGAATACTTTTCGTTGGTGTAGATCTCTAAACTAATGTTATGTCACCACATTCAAACTTTCATTCAACTGTTATTCTTTTTTAGCTTTTCTCGTTGTCTATTATATTATGCATCTCAACCAAATTTATCTCTAGAGATAAATTTCATCTTATTTTTCCTGCCTGGAATTTATTGGTCAGCTTAAATATAGAAACAATGTGCTTCAGTGTGTGTGTTATGTGCGTGTGTTACTGAGAATGGAACCCAAGGCCTCATGCATGTTAGTTAACTACTTGCTGAAAGACATCACCAGGCAAAAATTCTGTCACTGACAGTTCAGTATTGTTTCTGTTTCTCTCTCTTCTTTTATAATTCTAATTTCAGGTATATTACACCTTCTCACTTTATCTTTTTAGCATCATTTCTCTCCTCTGTTTCCCATCCTTTTGTCTTTCTGAGCTGCAATTGCAGTATGTTCTCTTGAACCAGTTTATAGTGCAAGAATTTTCCTATTCAATTATATTTAGTATATATTTTAAAATGTATTCGTTAGGTTATTTAAGTTTTATTTAGTGTACAATTTCTGGCTGGTTCTTTTTCAAATCTGTGTTACTTTTTGTAATTTTTAGTTATCTACTGAAAATTTCAAACTAGGCAAATATTCTGTTTTTGCAGGAACTTGCTGTATTTATACTATGTCCATATTGTCTGGAACAATACTTGACACATGGTAAACGTGAAATCTACATTTGTTGACAAATGAGTGAATGAATAGCTGATAATGGCCATTCTCGATTTCCCTGTTGTTTTGCCATCTTAGATACCTACAAGTCACAAACACTGAGAGGCTCTTAGGAATCCTCTCAGACCTTGATGTGACAGCTTACCTTCATCTTCACCCTGCTTACCTAACTTCTACATGTTAGGTTGTATATTATTTTCCCAATGTACTTGTCCTTCAGAAGATTTTGTTCTTCAGTTTTCCAAGACACTCTAAAGCAAATCTCTGTTTAGTAGCTCTGTTGTATTAATATTATAGTTATTTTCTTTTAACATTTTATCCTATAATTAAAATTTCAATATTTTGTTTGATTTGGCTGCCAATATAGTACAGTAAAAATTTAAAAACTTACAGTTTTAGGGTCATCATCTTTTTATACGTTTTTTCATCTCAATTTTTTTGCTCATAATTTATATGCCTCCTATTATAAACCATTTAGGTTTTTGTGAAGATAAATAGAATATATAATAAAATGCAAACCAAACCAAAAATAAAAACCCGGCTTCTAACTGAGATAATATCTCAAGGGACTTCTAAATCTCCCTATATTGAATTTCAGGATATTTCAGAATATTTGATTTGTTGTCAGCAGTAAGAGTGGGAGACAAGGAGATCAATTTTTTATTACTCCTAGGATTTTTATGAGATGATGATCAAATAAATTTACAGAGAATTGTCTGGTACTTTATAAGTTTTAGCTTCTTCTGCCTTTTTCCTCAAAGTGCCTGTATGTGGAAAATCACTCTATACACTGGGAAGATTTATGCTATTAAGATAGGCTCAGTAATTAGAGATATAAAGATTGAATGTTTTAGGGCATAATGAGTGGGGGGAATCACTTCTGTATCAAGAACACTATTCAGAAGTGTTAGGGAACTAAACACAGGAAAGAAGTCCTTTCTTTTTTCAGAACCAGGGAAGCTTTCCTTTAGGAGATTTTGGCAAGAAAATTCCATGAACTAGAAGTCTGAGGATTAAAGGCAGAACCATGAAAGAGAGTCAGGACATTGGAGAAGGGGTACTGTTTAGTCTATGATTCACTCAGACTAACTTTAATTTCTGTAGCTCACAGATGGTTGTTGGAAGCAGTAATATTCCAAGAGAGAATATATAAAAGTTACTATATAAAATCAATAGTGACCTGTTTTTTGAAAATTATGTGATTAGTTTTGCGCTAAGAATTTTAGACGCGTTATCTTACTTAATCCTCAGTGTAACTCCATTCCCAATTTATAGATGAGAATTCTTTAGAAGAGATTAAAGCATTTGCTCATCATTTTAGAGCAGAGTTGAAATTCAACCTAGGCTAGGCCGCTTCAAAGCCAAAACACTCTTCACTAGTAGTAGTAATTTATTTAAATATCCACTTATATATTTGTGTACATAAACATAAATTTATGAAATTCTGATTATTATGTATTGTTTCTCACTACGTGTCAAGATTGTTTTTTGTTTTTTCAGTTGAGGAAGACATGGCTGCGTTGAACTAGCCAGAGAAAAGAATGATCTGTCAACTCTTCTTCCCCTGCTGTATAATTCCTTAGCTTCAATAGGTCCTAGTTCACTTTAGAAAACAAGTCAAAATTTCTAGAAACGTGTTCTTTAGGACTGTTAAAATCATAAGCTTATTTCAGATGAGTTGAAACTAGCAATTGACACTGAAGACCCTTGGTCAATAGACATTTTGTGCCCTGTAGGAACAATCTGTAGTCCCTTTACAAAATGTGCATTTAACCTAACTCTTGAGAGGAAGAAAGATTACTGGGGTTGGGATGTACTTTTAGATAACCATAGTTTTAGAATCTGTGGCTGGTATCATGTAGTAATAAGGACAGGATAAGAAGGAAATGTCAAAAAAATTGCAAGTGTGGCTTTCTAGGAGTATATACTATTGAAAGAACATAGCAGACACATTGAAATGACCCACCAGAAGACACTGGATGAGTCATAGTTTGGGCCAAACAAACCTAGTTTGCATCCTGGTTCTGACATGTGTGTTTAACTTCATCTAATTCCTCTGAGTTGGTCATAGAAGACACATTTTTTCTTGGTGGATTTAATGTTAGCCAACTCGGGGAAATTGGATGAGTCAAGAGCTTGGTAGTGACTTCTTTTTTAGTCATAAAAGATGAAGAACAACCAGTGAGCTGTCTTCACAGAGGCAGCATCACATAGTAGAAGACACATGAACTTTCTCAGGTTACAGGTGAATTCCAGTTTGGCAACTTTCTAGTTGTGTGTCTATGAGAAAGTGTTCTAAAGCCTTTTAACTTTGGTTTTTGTCTATCTTAAAAAATAATATTAATAGTACAGCTGCCATGAGGATCAATTGAGCTAACAAATAGAAATCAGCAAATAAGCAAATGATTTGTGAACTATGTTAGTCTTAAATCCTGCCTTCCCCTTGTGTCTACCAGAGCACAAGTATCTTCCTCCACCTGGTATAAGCGATTGCAATGGTGTGAGACTCCCACTGTGATGACAGGGTCTGAGATAGATTGTGCTCAATGATATAATTATTGCTTCCTTTTCTACTTTACCCTTTAGATTTCCCATTGATATCTGGGAGCCTCTCAGTGTAATCTTGCCCAGACTGAGAGAGAATGGGAATACCCAAAGGGCATGGGAAAATTCCCCAGACTGATAAAAACATAATCTGAATATTTGAAGAGTATTGTTAGATATCTAATTAATGTTAGCAATGATTTTTTAAAATTGACAGAAAGGGGAATTAGAATTTATGTTCCTAGGTCAAAGTTATACTTTACAAAGTAGTTACAACAACTACAAAGGAAACACATAACATGTTAAACACTACAGTGGAAGAGATCACTTTATGAAAATATTTTACAGTACATTCAAGTTTTATCCAAGTATTCAGTATTTTAGAGTACAGGTTCCAATGATATTTTCCTCAGGGAACAATAAATAGACTTAATCTAGTACTACATGTCCTCATATAAAAAGAACAAAGGGGTTTATGTCTCCACAGAGCAAGCTGATGACTGCCAATAAAGCAGTGTCTTTCAATAAAGGATCTGTCCTTACTCATTTTCATAGATACAGAGCAAGTATAAATTCTGCTGTTTCTCCATCTACACTCTTATGATACTGATGGACTTGTGTGCTGAACATGTTTACTGAACAGTCGTGATTTTTAGTTACTGTTTGGCTCTAATCCCCCTGCTGAGCTGTGAAACTTGTTTAATGGAGAGTTGAAGAGTGGAGGAAGAAAAAGGAGGCTAAAAACTTTGTGAGTAGCTTAGACGCAGCAAACTAGAGACTGCTCCCCAGAAGAGGAGATCCCTGGGAAGCTACCATTAAGGCAGACAAGGACGTGGGATGGCAGTATCCAGGGGTAAGTGTTTCACAGATAGCTCTTTTGGGTGGGTTTGTCCCTCAGGAGTAAAGTCTGCTGACTTACAAGGTGTAAATGTACTCACTATGTCCTATTTAAGCCACTGATGTAATGTCACTGAAGCTGAGTCAGAAATCGATGTTTAAACTTGGCTCTTCCAAGTCAGCATCAAAGCACACCGTTGGTGGTAACTTTGGCGTGACTGATTGAGATAGGGAGGTCCTGGCATAGAAGTTAAGGAGATAAATTATCCTTCTTTGTTGTCAGAGTCTTCAAATAAAAGAGTCTTTTCCATTTATTAGTTATCTGACTTTGAGTAGAGATCTTTAAATTCCCCAAGACTCAATTTTCTTATTCACTAATCCATTTAGTTAATATTCATTTTTGAAATCTTTTATATGACAACAACTGTTCTAGGCATTTTAGTTACAGAAGTGAATAAAACAGTCCTCTTGGAATTCATACTCTGATAAAGAAGACTAATAATAAACAAGTAAAGCAACAACAACAAAGAAAATTTAAGGTAGTGTTATGAAGAAAATGTATAAGGGACTTCAATCCTGGGAGAGTGTATATTTTGGGCCCTGCTCTATCCTCAGTGCTATAACTTTGCATGAAGGAATTAGAGGTAAGTGAAAGATCTGCTACTGCAAATGGGACTTCCAAGAAGGTTTCTCTGAAGGGCTGATGTGTGATCAAAGAGACTTGGAAACTACCCAAGAGAAAAATTTGGCAAGTGCTATTGGATAGCTGTTTGAAGCTCCCAACCATTGAACTAATTCAAGTAAGAATGGTCACATTCCCACTCTGATCAGAGAAAAGTAAATTGAAAATTTTCATTTTCCCAATAGAATTGGACATTTGGTCTTTTCTTCTTTTTGTTGCCTGGATTTAACAGAATTAACAGCCGCTCTGGGGACAGAAAGTAACAAGCTTGAAGACAATGAAAAATCTGCCTGCTAAGTTCGGTAGTGGAAAGTTGAGTGTCTGGCAGCTCCATCACATGGCCCCACTATTGCTCCACCACTTTTCCTCAGATACTTGTTACATAAGATAACTGATATGCTGTGTGCTATTTTATTTTCTAGGGACTAATTTAGCGAGCCAGTCCAAAGAGAGGAAAAAAAATTTATAAGAAGAGTAGTGGGGATTAAATGAGTCAAGTCATGTGAAACACTTGCCAGAATTTGAGAAACCATGCTCAAAAAAAAAAAAAAAAAATTACTTTAAAAAGGGATTCACTTGAGCCAGGAATTTAGCTCAGTGGTTCTGTTACCTGCCTTGCAAGCACAAGATCCTGAGTTCGATCCCTGGTACCAAAAAATAAATAAATAAATAAATAAGGATTTACTTGAGTAATAATGAACATTATGTATTTTTGAGCCCCTTACCTGTTCTTTATAAACGGAAACATAGTATGAGTGATTTCAGAATCAAATTAAGCATAATATAAAATCTTGGGGCTAATGTTAGTAGCCATCATTGCACACTCCATTAAAGCTTCACACAACAATATTTAAAAACAAAAATGTAGTAACAGTGCTTAGAAAAAAATCTAGAATTTTATAAAATACCTCTTTTAGAATAAAAATTCAAATACAACAGCAAATTATTGAAGACATGATCTGTAGAGTTTTCTGAAGGAACCATATCTATATAGTTTTATATATGTGTGTTTAATTTAAAAAAGTTAGTTTTGAGGCTCTCGCAACCCAACTTAAACAAAAGAGAGGGTTAAAAACAGGAATTTGGGTTTTATGTTCTCAGAGCTGAAAAAGTGTTTCTTAAACTTTTTTTCATTGTTTCCCCTACTCTGTAAAAAAACTCCTTCCATCGCCTAAGAAATTTTAATATTAGAGTTACTCTGTTTATATGTCTACATTGTGAATAGGATTGAACTTTAAAGGGGACACAAGCCATTGTAATATTTAAGAATTTTTTACCGCCTCCATAAATTAATTATACTTCCTGGGGAATTTTATCATTCTTTCAACAAAATGCACAAAACCAGCATAGGACTTGGAAAAATATTTCTTTTTTACCTCATAGGCCAGATATGTGGGAGAACTTTCAAACTTCTGAGAAAAATATTAGAATCAGCACAGATGTTGATATAGCTTTCCTGAAAGTCTTGTGATATTTTTAGCCCTGGGAAAATTTTATATACATTTGGAAGTTGTATTTTCTATATTTTAACCCAGTATAAAAAATGTCTATATCCAATAGCTCTCTTTCCAAAATTTGTCTTTTGAAATGATATTCAAAATCAGGATGATGGAATGGTAATCAAAATCAGGGTGATAGAAATTTAATTATTTCTGGAAAAATAAACTTTACTGTGTATAATTTGGAAAATACAAATTAAGTGAAAAGGAAAAATAAAATTATATATACAATCTGACCAAAATCAGTGCACACCATCAAAATATTAATTTATGTCTTTATTATTGCTTTAAAAATATATATGTATGAATAATGCATAACGTACATATATAGATATTTTTTCAAAAATGGAATGCTCACACATGTTCATGTGTTAGTATAATTAGAATTATTTAAACATATTGATGGATCAGTTATACATAAATGTTTTGCAATGTGCCTTTTAAGATTTCTAATGTAAATATTTCCCCATTAGTTAAAGTATAATATTACCTTACTCTTTCTAATAGCTGTATAATATTGAAGTACGCATATAATTGAAGTCTATTTTTTATCAGGTAGGAATTTTTCAGACATTTTACAGTGGTAAAAAGAGGCTTTCATGAATTCCATCTATACCATTAGTGATTCCCTTAGGAAAAATTTCTACATATGTAGATTAAAAATATGGATTTTTTTGGTTTTATAAATGTTATCAAATTCTATTTCAGATTTTTTTTTTTGCTTCAGAAATCTTATAGGAATCAGCATTTCAAGTTTCTAACTGGTTCCTTCTTTTTTTTTTCTAATACAATCACCCTTCCTTGCTTTAACTTCTATTTCTACCTACCTTCCTGAAGAAATTACTTACACTAATTATTTTATGTTATTGTCCCACAATCTCTATTTCCTCTGTTATAACTTCTTTTATTTTTCTCTTATAGTGTTAATACTACATAGTCAGTAGATTTTATTTTTCAATATCAACTTTTAAAACATTTGGAACACTTGAGATTCACTGAAAGATTTTTTTGCAGCTGTTTTTGTAGTTCACTTTGTAACAGAGAACGCAATTTTGGTGCTCAGATCAGTGAGAGTACAGCAATGTTGGACTATGCAAGCAGGTGTCCTGTATCCTGGTTATCTTTCTTTCTGTCCCAAGCCTGTTTTTACCAGTCTGTGGATGTGCGGAACTCAGGGGAAGGGAACAGGGAGTGCAGAGTGTGTCACTGAATCCATAGTGCTGCCTACTCCTGAGAAAGTGCAGTGGTCCCTCTGTCTGTCATTCCTTGATCCCCCTTCTCCTCTGAAGTCCTCCACTGACTCTGTGTGTGGAATTCCCTCTGTCATTCTTTAGTCTGAGAGTTCTTTCTTGAGCTTTCACATTCATTTTGGATGGGTGCTTCCTTCTTCACTTGATTCTGTATAAAAACAGTTTCTGTTCCTGTGAAAATTTCTTTTTGTCTTTAAGTGGTTATGTATTTACCTCTTCTAATGGTTTCTTGTTATTATTTCTAACTACTAAATGTGCTGAAATTTATAATTTTCAAATTGGGAATATTTGTATCTATTAACTAAAACACTTGCACTATATAGATTAACTTCATCCTGGTTTGGTAAAGATGAAGTAAAGTAATTGTTTTGGTCTCTTCAGGCTGATATAACAAAATGCCTTAAACTGGATGATTTATAAATAGCAGAAATTATAGCCAGGCATGATGGTGCATGCCTGTAATCCCAGCACTTGGGAGGCTGAGGCAGGAGGATCACTGTGAGCTTGAGACCAGCTTGGGCTACATAGTGAGTTGCAGGTCAGTCTCAACTACATAGTGAGACCCTGTCTCAAAAAAAAAATATTTATAAATTTGTGATGCCCAAGATCAAGAAACTAGCAGTTTAGTAAGGTTTTCTTTCTGCTTCAAGATGGCACCTTCTAGCTAAGTCCTCATATGGCAGAAAAGTGAATAAGTTTTCTAAGCCTTCTGTACAGGAGCACTAATCCAATTTTTTAAGGCCTAGCTCTTTGATCTAATCACCTCCAAATGTTCCACCTCTTAATAATATCACATTGGAGATTGCATATAAACGTGAATTTTAGAAGGAAGGGAACATAAATATTCATATTATAGCAGTAGTGAAAGAAAGGAAGAAAAAACAATGGCTGATTCAAACAAGTCTTTTCTATTGAAAAAGAACAATAATAGAACTTGCCCACTTTAGATAATGGATTGGTATATTACCCTATTTTCCAAGAATGTCTTACAGTCTACCAAATACTTTATGTTTAATATCATCTTCACATTTTAGTGAGATGGAGATTGTTATTCTATTTGTAGAGGAAAACAGTTTGAAATATTTTAAAGGGCATATATGGGGAGTTTATATGTAAGGTTTGAACCTTGCCCTGGATTTAAGCCTGGGATTTTTCTAGTATTAAGTATAGATTAAACTATATTAAAATATAAAAAACTGAGTTTTTAAAATTGTTTTTGATTATAAGTAACTTAAGGAAAACTGAAGAAAAGCATTCAAGAATCCTTTGAAATAGTAATGTCTAGTTTGAATGAAGAATGTCAAAGATATATTAAAAAATACACTGAGTGGAATTAAAAGTGATATGCCTTTAAGAAGCTTTATTTAAAATCATATTGGGACTTGTGTGGATAGAAACCAGGTTAGAAGCTACAGACTGACCTTTTTTTATGCACTTCCCATCATGAATCTGGTGACTGAAGTTTTAATTTCCTGTCAGGATAAGAAAAATGGAAGACCAAATATCCCACAATTAGTTTTCAAACCACAGACCGCTTTCACAAAATCCTTGAATATCTTCTACTTCACTGTTCTAAATTGTTGCTTAGTCTGAATAAATTTCAAAATGTAATTCTTCACTTCATATTGTAGACTATCCCAGGGAAGATGTTGAAAATTTTTATTTATTTGGCACTCTCTGAAGAAAATGCTTCTTCATCCCTGCCTTTCTTGTAAC
Source organism: Fukomys damarensis (assembly GCF_012274545.1). Lineage (NCBI taxonomy): Eukaryota > Metazoa > Chordata > Mammalia > Rodentia > Bathyergidae > Fukomys > Fukomys damarensis. The sequence goes on along the minus strand of NW_022900917.1, from coordinate 23,130,060 downwards.
CATATCTAGGAGTGTAAATATACAGATGAAAGATTGTGTCTAAGCTACATGGCTTCTCTCTCCAGTAGAGAGGTACTCGTTTTATAATTGGCTTCCAAAATCTGAAAAGAAGACAATTTCTAAAGATTAAAATACTAATTAATGAAATCTTAGCTAGATTAAAAGAAAGGAAAAGTAGATTTTTATATTTTGCAAAGGAGAATTCAAAAAAATGCACTAAAAAAGGTTATCTGGAGTGAACAAAAACATTGTAGATGCTTGCTTGCTGTGGCCAGGGCAAGAGAATTTTGTCACATGTTGAAATTTGTGTGCATGTTTCTTTTGTTTTTTCATTGCAATGTAAAAGGAGTTTAATTAAAGCTATGTGAGGAAGAGTAAGAAAAATCTTACAAGGATTTACACAAGAGATAAGGTAAAGGCTAAGGTGTCTGGGTTCTCAGTTCATGGAGGTCCTGGAATCCTCAGTAGTATTGGCATTTAGGTCCTGACATTTATTGTACCCATATTCCAAATGCTTCAACTGCTTACTTGTTGCTTCCTTTCTTTTATAATTTAACATACACATAACACAGTGTGGACTTGCTAGCCCTGACATACAGCTGTTCTATTTCAGCTTCTAGAAGTAAAGGAAATTATTTCCATGTTTCTTGGACAAATTCCCAAACCAAAATAAACAACCCAAACCTTGGAATCTGGATGATTGGATCAGAGCTTGAGGCCAGGGTATGACTGGCTTTACTTTGACTCAATAGTGAAGGGCTGGTTCCATCATCTCCGTTTTCAGGCAAGAGAATCATGTGTAAAAACCTGTAGGTGTTAAGAAGGTTCCTTGAGGGAATGGATGTACTTAGAAGGAAGGGGGAGATATGACTCAAGCACAATAAAAAAAAGTTTGGTAGTCCTAGTATATGTTTAAGAGTATCATTGACTAATTTGTAAGTATCTTTAAGAGCAAGGCCTAAGTCCTGAATAAGATGTGTACCACTGTAAGTCCTTTGAACTGGGAGGTGACACTATCTCATATACTCTAAAGGATCACTCTACATACATTTTGGAGATGCTCACTATTTATGTAATGGTATATTTATTTCTTGTCCAATTAAAGAACATTTTTGCAATTAATCTTCTCTGATTACTTAGAAATATGATCAAGAAATACAGTGAATGTTTAAATTTTTTTAAAAACCTATTACACCAAAAGAGGTGTTGTCATGAATCCTCTTAAAAATACTCCCTCTTGCTTTGAAACACAACTGTCTCACCATTGTTTTCATTTTCTGGAGCAGGTTTTTAGACACAGGGTTTTTGCTTTGTAGTTCAACTGGCCTTGAACTCCTTATGTAGTCCAGGCTGGCCTCAGACTTGAAGTAATCCTCCTGCTTCAGCATCTTGAGTGTGCTATTCTGGAAGTCCTCGTTAGTGTCTTTAGTTGTGCTGTTATGATTGACTCCATTTCTGAATCAATTCAAAATCTTTCCTGTTCATGGTCTTTTTGACTTTGGTGAAGAGCCAGAAGTTGCTTGGTGCCAGATCCACTGAATAAGGTGGCTGAGGACACATTATAATGTTTTTCTTTGACAGAATGTCTGTAAACCTTTTGAGTAGATTCAGGACCTCAAGACTACATGAATAGATATGAAAGAGGGCTTTTGGAACTGCTTCAGAAGTGGCAAGAAAGATAAGGGTATTTGAAGCAAGGGAGAATATTTCAAGAAGAATTATTGGCAAGGTATCTTTTACTGTAATAATTTTTAAAATTTTTAAAAAATTCATTGTTTATTGCTACATTTTAGGTATACAATATGATCATATTCATCATTGGGAATTTGTACCTTTACATGATATTTCTTGGTTCTTATTTTTTTCCCCTTTCCCCTGCCCTCCCTTTGAGCCACCCACTCCTCCTATTTACAAAGACTTCGTTTCCATTTTTTCCTTTTCTCATATTTATTCCTTTCTCTTCTTTTCTTTTCCCTATCTCTCCTACTTCCCCTTCCCCTTTGAGCCTTTTTTTCCTATTTCATATTATCTGTTACACATTTTGATCCTTATTTACACTGTCAGTTTCTCATACCAAAAAAACTATTCAGTACTTACAAATGTGTGTCCTATTTATTTCACTTAAGAGTATGGCCCTGGGCCAGGGATTTAGCTCAATGGTGCCCCATCTGCCTTGCAAGGACAAGGTCCTGAGTTTGATTCCCCAGTACTTATGTGCGAAAGAGAGAGAGAGAGAGAAAGAGAGAGAGAGAGAGAGAGAGAGAGGAGAAAAAGAGAGAGGAGAGTATGGCCTCAATATGCATCCATTTATCTATAATGTCTCTAGTTTGTCATTCTTTATGGCTGAGTAGTACTCCATTTTATTTAAAAACACACACACACGTGCACACACACACACACATTTTCTTTACCCAGATCCTCTTTCATTGCCAGTTCAGGGAGTCCAGGTGGTTGCGTTTCAGATTCTTTCATTTCATTGCCCTTTGGGATTGTCTTTGGAGATCTGGAAGTCTGGTTTTGAGTCTGGTCTAAGTTTCCTCTCATTTCAACTGATACAGTCTGGTATGCCATTATCGAGTTGATTCTTTCCTCTCCCAGTGGGCTTTATTCTCAACAAACCTCAGAGAGGCCTTCTCTCTACTGCTCATCACTGTGCCAATTCCTGGGTTAGAATGATGACCTTCTAAATCCCTATACAGAGCTGTTGTCTGGCTGGGGCCTGGGTGCACTTACCAGTGATATCAGGGTGGGCCTCTGGCTGGCGTCTGCTTGCCCAATCCAGTGGTGGGGCCCTGACTGGGGCCTGTGCATACTTCTTTAAAACTTATTTAAACGTTCACTATATCTATTGAATACTTTGTATGATTATTTAACATTTTGTGAATATATATTACAGAATTTGCCTTATGGCAGTTTTTTCATTCGCCAACAGTTATCACACTTTTCACTCCTTTTTCCTTCTTGAATTCTTTGGCTTCTGGTGTTAGATATTATCTTTCTTTATGATATCTCTTAAGTAGATATATTTGAGTTTTCCAGAGACATAGAACCAGTTAAGATTCCAATCTCTGGCTATAAAGAGATTTATTATTAGGAATTGTCTCACGTGATTGTAGAGACTGAGAATGCCATTATCTGCCACCTGCAAGGTGGAAACTCAGGAGAGAAAGTGGTACAATTCCAGTTCAAGCCTAAAGCAACAATGTAGGTTTCAGTCTTTGTACAGGAGAGAAAAACCAAATATTAAGGCAGAAGACAAATTATTTCTTTTTTCCTCTCATTGTCAGTATAGGACATCAGTGGATTAGATGATGCCTACCTATGTTAAGGAGGGAAGTTCCTCAATACCATGGAAATTTTTATCCAAAATCAACCTCACTAACACACCCCAGAATCAATTGCAAAATATCTTGGCAACATTTGGGCATCTCATGGACCAATTAAATTGACACATAACATTGATTATCACAATAAATGAGTTTAAATATATTTGAAATATGATTATATTGTCCTACTTAATTGATTTATATTTATAGTTAGTAAATTATGTGGTCATTTTGTTTAAAATTGGTAACCAGTTTGGTCTTTTTGGGGGGAATCAGGTGTAAGTCAGTTCATTTCTGGTAATAATTTCTTTAATGAAGATCTGATTGACCAACACGCAGTGAGTACTGTTTAATGCCATAGATATCAAGTTCAAATGGATACTGTCAAAATTTACATTGTGTGTGTATAAGTATTATATATAAAACCATCAACTCATTCAGATACAATCTTAGTTGTTAAAAATATAAGTGTTAGCAGGGCTTTTTGTGCATTTTCTGTTAAACGATTTGTGAAAGCATTATATGAGTAATCATTTAATTATTTTTTTCCATCTTATGTGTTTCTTAGACACATTTCAGGAAAATATTTCATCTTATTTTGATCAAATATGACAGGAAACATCTCTGCTTATTTAAATACTTTGAATAAGAACCTTGACTCAAGATAATTATTTAAAGATCATTTATTTTGTTAAGTTCATTTAAATTTAATAATCAAAAATGGCTCTTTTGATGACAATAGTTTTAAAGTCTGTTCTGAAATACTGTTGAGTGTGTGTGGCATACAACAAATTAGAAACAACTTGATTGAAATGTGATCTTTTTCTCTTCAAAAGCAGATAATAGGAGAATAAGGGGAAATGGAAATAATAATTATCTACCCTTATTTCCTTTCCCCTCCCCTTCCCACTTCCCCTCTATATCATTGGGAATTTGAACCTTTACATGGTAGATCTTGGTTCTTGAGGAAAATGGGCCTATCGTGTATAGCAGTAGTATATTTCTTTCATTTTCCATCTCCATCTCTTTTCAAACTTTCATTGTTTTATCATCATCCAAGACTGATGATTTGCTTTTCTTCTCATCTCCTATTCTTGTGTTATGGATTCATCCAGTTTCTGTGATGGATGAAATGTTATGAAACATGATGGATCAAGAGTAAAATGGTTTGGAAGCTGTTCAAGACTAGAGGCATAGTTCATTTTTGTTCGTAGCACCTGAAAACTTTGGGTCATCATGGTTCCTTCTAGTCTTTGTACACTTAGATAGCCATTAACTTGTTCTGTCTGAGAGATCTTTTATTTTCTATAATTAACTTCTACAACTTTTTAATACAGAGAAGAGGTTTAAGGGCAATGCAGTAACAACAAAAAAATGCTTAACTCTGTAGACTATACTCTTACTAATACAATGCTTCTTAACTTACAGTGGAGTTACTTCCTGATAAACCCATGATAAAATCAAAGTATCTTAAGTTAAAAATGCATTTAATACACCTAATGTACCAAATATCATAGCTGAGCTTAGACTAGTCTATCATAAACATACTCAGAACTGCTCAGCTAACTTCCTAAAGCTGTGAAAAATCATCTGTCTAGCTCATAATTTAGAATATAGTGTTAATTAGGTCATTTTAAAATGTTAATTAGGTAATGGTAATTAGTTGTTTTTTTTGTTTTGTTTTGTTTTTGTTTTTGTTTTTTTTGGAGACAGTGTCTTACTATGTTGCGAAGACTGACCTGGAACTCAGTATGTAGCCCAGGCTGGTCTCAAACTCAGAGTGATCCTCCTGCCTCAGCCTCCCAAGTGCTGGGATTGCAGGCATGCGCCACCATGCTTGACTGTAAATTACTGACTACTTCACTGAAAGTGAAAAGCAGAATGTCATATGGCTATACTTTTACAGCATTATAAACTCAAAAATTCAGAAGTTGGACCATCATTAAATTAGGAACTGTACAAATATAAAGTTGAGGCAAATATTTTGACAATCATAGAACTAGCTTTTTACTTTTATCTGTCTCTTTTTTACATCTACCAGATAATATTAGGACTTGAATTGATGCTTACAAGTTTTAGAAACTCTTGGTAAAGATGAAAAAAGTCCCTGAAAACTATTTAGAAAATATTGCCTCTGATGTGAGGAACTTTCAGAAAGGGGATAATTGGTTCAGGACATGAGAAGTTTGCTAGCTGAGAGTCTCTTCGTATTACTTCAAGGTAACCTCAGAAACTAACTTCTGGTAATAGACCTTTTCTTTTAAGTGGTGTCCCTAGAAGCCAGGGCCAACCCAGGGCTGACCCTTGAACATGATTGGCTAGGATCCATGACAGGTAAATTTCTGGATATCCATGGTTATGCAATTTTCATTACCTTGGATATTTTTCCCAAAAGCAAGAGAGAAGAAGCAGGAATCGCCTCTGAGGTTGTATACATCACTTCTTTCCCCATTAGAAATGAGTTACTAAGTGCAATGTAGGCAAGAGGAAAGGGAGGATAAGAAACTAGCTTTTAAATGCAGAGTACGAAGTGGTCGGTGGACACGTTTTAAAACTGCCGCAATGTACCAATAGAACAGAATGGATTGAGAACATAGCTTCAGAAAATGCATAGAAAGCTGACGGGAAGGAAAACGAAGGTAGAGGGAAGCTGGAGAATGCATAGGAGTTGACAAGGAAGAAGAATCCATCACAAGACAAGAATGTACACAGCCTGGAGATGTTCTGCGATGACCTTTTCAGTTAATTATAAAAGGAGGCAAAAGAGAATGATAATGAAGGGTGGTAGTGGAGAAAGAATGCAGAGAGAAACAAATAACTGAGAAAAAAAGGAAAATGTAAAATGTAAACGATATTCTTAAGATCATTGTGTAAAAAGTTGAATAGCAAGAGAAGTAAAGAAAATAATACATCTTTGAGGAAAGGCTATGGAACCATTCAGTTTATTGCCCAGTTATGAATGAAATAAATTCAGTGGAAGTGTGGAGAAGAGTTATTTTTGAAGTCTTTACATTATCTGGATTTGACTACTTGAGATATATTGTTTGTAGTGAGGTAGCAAATGCTGAGTAAAGTGAGTTAAGCTTTAAAAGCAGAACAATTTATGATTATTTTAAAGTAAATATCTCAAAAAATCCAAGAATTGTTAAAAGTTTTTTATATAAATTATTCAGAAATAATTTTCACAGACAAAATAATTGTACCAGTAAAGAGTCATTGCTGGTCAAAGTATGAAGGGATTTAGGCTACGAAAAGTGGAATATAAATGTGTAACAAAACCAAGTCAATGTAGAATTGAAATAGCATCTTCCTTACTCCCCTGTAAATTACTCAGTGAACAAGGAGAAAGTACTGAGGTCATTCACTTTTCTGAAATACAGGTAGAGAGATTTCTGGTAGATACAGGTAGAGCCTGGTCCAAAGAGGCCAGTGACTGGGTGTGGGTATGACTGAGAAGGTGGTATCTCCTTTCTCAGTTCCTTCCTTGATGCTCTCTGCTTCCTGTGTACTAGGCTATGAGCAGCTGTCCTCCGCCATGCTCTGCTGCCATGCTCTGCTGCTTTAGAGCTGGCTGCCCCTGGACTGAAGCATAAGTAAAAATAAACCTCTCTGACTTGAAGTTGTGGGTGTCTTGTATTTGTCCCAGCCTTGAGAAAATGACTTAGACAGATTTTGATACCAACAGTCAGGCAGGCCATTGCTGTTCATAAGGTTATGGAAATGAAGCCAAAAGTGCAGCAGAGAATCCGGAAAGCTGGAAAAGACAGGAATGTGGAATGCCCGAGGGAAGCCAGCAGGAACGAGCAAAGCCAACCTAAGAGCGAAGCTAGAAGGGATACAGTCATCTAGCGATAGGGCCACCCAAGCCATTTGAAGTTTGCATTTTTCCACAACTTGTCGCGCAGGTGTTGGACATGAAACTACAAGATTTAATGTTTGTCCTGCTGGGTTTCGGCCTTGCTTTGTCCCATTCCTTTCTATCCTCCTGGTTCTCCCTTTTAGAATTGTAATGTTTACTCTGAGCCTTTGCATATTGGCAGTTTTTAACTTTTTTGGTATTACAGGGGCTCACAGCTAAGATTTTTAAATCTCAGAGAAGACTTCGGCCTTGGACTTTTCAGTAAAGCTGGGACTGTTATGGCTTTGGGAACTAGATTAAATGTAGCTTGAATAAATATATAAATCTTTAGGGGGCCAGGGCAGAATGTTATGGTTTATATCTGGATATCTCCCTACAGCCGCATGCAGTCATAGCGGGGACCACTGGAAGGTGATTGAATTATAGGGGCACTATAGCTGACTTGCTGTTAGGAGGTGTGGCTTGATCAGAAGAGGTGGGTCTCTGTGGGTGTGTCTGGGGAGGTTATATCTCCTTTCCCATCTTCTCCCTGAACTCTCTGCTTTTTGTCCTCTATGCCCTGAGCAACTGTCCTCCATTAGGCCTCTCTGCCATGCTGCTGCTTCTTAGAGCCAGCTGAACCTGGACTGAAACGTGAGCCCAGATAAACCTCTCTTTTAAATTGCGGGAAAAGGTGACTGTAACAGTATGTTTAAAGCATGAATGATTAAAATTCTTCCTTGACTACCTGCTATGATAATATATTACTTGTTTAACAAAGTATACTATGTACTTTATATAGATAATATCATTTAACAACTGCACTTATTAGATGAGGAACCTATAATTATCATTATTATTTTATTTTTAAAGAGGTCTGATAATGTGTTTCAACTCTCATTGCTAGTACTGTGGAGCTGGAATTCAAGAAAGGGCAACTGGGAAGTCTGTCATCTTAAATCCTTACATTTTACATTATATACTAATCTCTGCACTGGGAATTGGAGATGCACGGTGGGGAAGCCAGCATGGGGTCTTGTTTTCTCTAAGCTGCAGTGCACTGGGAGATAGATATTAACTGAACAATTAACATCATAATGATGGATAATCAGAAACTAAAATTAGTACACTAAAAGAAAAGGAGGCAACAGAAGCCTGACTACACAGGTTAGGGAGGGCTTTCTGGAAGCAGTGACATAAACCAAGATCTGAATAATGAATGATAATGGGTCGGATGAAGGAGAAAGATGACTTCAGGAAAGAATGCACAATATGTAGAAAGACCCTAAGGTGGGAGGGCTGTGGATGTTCATACTGAGAAGAATTCAGTGTGCTAGAACTCAGACATTGAGTGGAAGGGGCTAGAGCAAAAGAATGTAGGGTATGCTAAGGATTTGATCTTTATTATAAAGACAATAGAAATCTCAAAGGGTTTCAGATGTGAGGTGACATTTAGATTTGTATGTTGTAAAGTCCTTTCCCTCTGCAGTGTAGCAGATATACTATATGGAGACCAGAGGGCAAGAGGAGTAAAATTTTGGTGGACTTTTGCTGAAGGCAACAATGATGATAATAATTTGATCAAAGCTGGTGGCAGGATGTGTGCAAAGACCAAAACAGATTCATTACATATTTTAGGGGCAAACTTGGAAATGGCAGTGGATTGATAAGCTTTCTATGGGCTGAAATAGAAAATAGTAGAAAAAAAGACTCTTTGACCAGGTGACCTGGATGTGTATTTAAGATGTCCAGGTGATGATTTTGAATACACAGTTGGCAACAGGGTGTGGCAGCACTCATTACCCCAGAGAGAGTCATCAATATGGATAGCATTCCTTTGGGTAAAGAAGAGGAAGTGAAATGAGAATGTGAAAGGAGAGCTTTTTCGTTGCTGGATAAAGAATTGTGAGTCAGTAAAGAAAATGTTGAGTATAATGACTGCAGCAGAACTGTCAGCCACCTTTGAAGGCACACTGGATGTTGGTGGTGATGAATTGATAGTGACTCCTGTCTGCCCTGAGGGGTAACTAAGCAACCATCCCTAGTTTGGTCAGATGCAGAAAGGGGAAGTCCATGGCAGGGATGATGTAGGACCAAGTTTTGAATACACTTGGAGTAAATAAGAGGAGGGCCAGCAAATTCAACTAAGCTACACATTTTATCATACATTTGCTAATATGGCCTTAAAAGAGCCTTTTAAAAATTTAAGATAACTCTGAGAGATACATTTTATTCATAAATGTGTGTTCCCATTTGAAGCATTTCTTTTGCCTGGTGTACTGGCACATTCTTGTAATCCCAGTACTTGGGAGGCTGAGGCAGGAGATTGGCTTTGAATTTGAGGCCATCCCAGGCTACATAGTGAGGTCAAGGACACTGTGGTGCTGTCAACGTCAAGGGATAGCAAGGCCCTCTCTCAAAAAACCAAACAACAACAAAAACCAAAACATTTCTTTTGGATAAATACATAGAATAATTACTCAAAGAGTTAGGAATAGCTTTCAGGTTTTTTAATGACCTTGCCAATTTGTTTCTAAGGAGATTTCCTAATTTTGTTTTGCTTTGGAGTGTAAGATCCTCCCAGGGAGGAATCCCACCACTCTAAATCCGGGACGCCACGATACACCCCGAGAGACAATTCTTGATGCAAAACACGAGGTCTTTATTCCAGTGCGCTGGGTCTCAGCTCATAACCCTCCCAGGGGCAGAGGAGTTGAGCCCCGAAGCAGGGTAGAGACACAGTTTTTAAAGGAAAAAACCACAAGCTATAGGGTAGGGGGAATTCCGAGAAAGGGGTCAATTACGGGAACATTCAGTTACAAAGGGTGGGGACTTCGGGGAAGTGGGACCATGGATTGTTCAAAGGGGTAGGGTCTGTTCCGCACCAGACGTTTATCTTGGTTCCTGCCTCTTAGGAATGTTTAAGGCGACCTTTTGACCTGTCATGGTTAGCTGACTCTGCTAGGGGTTGGGCTCTTAGAGCTTCTTAATACTTTTCCTAACAGGAGCAGTGGGTATTCTAAGTTTTATTCTTTGCTTTTGGACAGGCAGAAATAATGCATCCTTTTAATTTTTGTATTTTGTCACTGTCTTTCAGTCGCTGTATGTTTTGAGTGATTTTCCTTGGCTAAGATATATATCTCATGCATATATGAAAAGACCTTCCTATTAGTTTTGCATATTAATGAACCCTAGTCTGGGTTTTAGGTTTTGAAATTATAAGCTCTTCCCCTTGCAAACTACAAAAATCAGACACCAATCTTGTTTGTGTTGTATTAACCTTCCTATAGCTTTTGAAATCTAATGACATTGATTCTTCAGAAAGATATTTTAAACAAATTATTTTTAATTTGTCACGTGCTTACTAGCTTTCAAATCTTGGGTTGAAAATACAGAAATCTCTAATTGTCCCATAAATTTTGTGATATGTAGAGTGATAGAGTCAGCTTATCTTGGTTCAAAGAATAGATTTTGCAAATGTCTTTCTGAACTGTGTTTAATGACTTGAATTAAGTCCTCATAGCAAATATGTCATGAAATCAACACACTACCCATCCAGGTCAATCCCTTCCTCCTCCTCCTCCTCCACTCCTCTTCCTCCTCCTCCCTCTTCTCCCCCTCTCTCCCTCCTTTCCCTCTTCCTCCCTCCTCTCCTCCTCCCTCTCCCACTCCCTCTCTCCTTCTTTCCTTCTGTTTTTCAGGGAACTAGTTTACCACCATACTACTGAAGATAGCTTCTTAATGTTCCTATTTTATAGCTGATATCTAGACTCAGAGAAATAGTCACTTAAATTAGTTTAACTTTAAAAGCCACATAGGTTCTTAGAAACGAAGCATAATACTAATATGAAGAAATAGCTCCATTTTCTACTGAAGTGATAGACTGTATAAGGATTTAGATTTTCTTCATAGAAAACTATTGTGGGCAAAAGGGCCCTGTTTGCCCATCAGTTGGAAACTGGATAAAGAAGATGTGGAATATTACTCAGCCTTAAAGAATGAGAAATCAGATTCATTCATAGGAAAATGGATATATATTGATTCTATATTCCTAAGTGATATACATAAATCATACATGTAAATACCGTATAGTTTCTCTGGTGTGAATAAACTATAATAGTACATAAGATCCTAATGATATAATGGACAATGTGAAATAGGAAGAAAAGGGCTAAAGGTATAGGGAAAGTGGGAAGGGTAGGGGAGAGGTAATAATGGAAAAGAAAAAATATGAGGAAATGAAATGTTTGTAAAGGGGGAGGGAGGAGGGGTGAAGGGAGGGCAGGGACAAGGGGGAAAAAATGAGAACCAAGACCTGTCATGTAAAGGTACAAGATCCCAATAATGAATGTCACTGTACTGTATACCTAAAATGTACCAATAAACTCAATGAGGGGAAAAAAAGAGAAAACTATTGTGATCTGTACATTCTCCTTTTCCTCTCTCTTCTCTGCCTTCATTCCTTATCCTTTTATTTTCGTTGTGTACAACACATTATAACGAGAACATCTGATATTCCTGTGTTCCTCTTTTCTCATTGAATATATATAGATAATGATCTCTGAGGTTTGGAATATGATATGTTTTGGAGTATTTTTCATCATGCTAAGGTTTTCTCACAAATATAAAACAAAATGCTCTTAACCCTTTATTTATTATACATTGCTCTGTTACTGATCAAGTCTATGACCCTAAACCAGTTTTCTTAGCTGTTTAGTGCAGAGGATATGACATTTAGATTCACGCACCTTTATACCAGTATTATAATTCTCATGCTTCTAAAGGCTAGAGTGTGTCCCACTCTTAAAATATTAGTGCAGAGTGCTAAGTCTCAAAAAAAAGTAAATTTATTCCAATTGTATTGAAGGTATAGTTTTAGAGCTTTGGGCTGTTGTTTTGTTGTACAATAAAGTTATTGTTTTGTTTTAAAAGTTTCAGGATCTGAAGCTGAGGGAATTCTACTGTGAGGATAATCCACTCTTCCTGAAGCAACCATTTACGGCTAAACAGCAGGAGGACGTTTGGAGTCTAAAGGTAAAGTTTTAGCTCATTCAACCTTCAAGTATTCAGCTGAATAATTAAATATTCAAACTAAGGATATGGCTTAAATTGTAGAGTTTTTTTTTTTTTTAAGGCATTCTGGCCAGCCAAGCAAATGATTAATATAATTCAAATTTACTGGAAATATGTATCATATGCATACATTTTTTTTTTTCTGGTACCAGGGATGGAACTCTGGTTCTTATGCTTGCTGGGTAGGCGGCAGGACCACTGAGCTAAATCTCTGCCCCCACTTTTTCTTTTTTACTTGCTGATGGAATCCACTGTAATCTTATCTGATTTCCAGTGTGACTAAATACAGAAATGGTGATAGTCTATTAGATGAAAAGAAAAAAAGAGATTTATTTTCACTTTGGCCTTCAAAGTATTTTTCTCAGTGCTAAGAAGCATTTGACTTATTTTTTGTAGGGTCTTTATTTCTTCTACCCTCTTTTAACTTTTCTATAGCCCTAGTGAATGAATGAGATTATAATGTGCACGAAGCATATTAGAAGACTCCTTTCACAATAGATGAGTTAAAAGATTGTTGATACTCCCATATTTGAGTATGATTCTCCATCACAATTTTGAATTTTCCAGATATATTTAGGCGTAGAGCTGAATGTATAAAATTGTTAGAGAAGACTTTCAGGAATTTCATAGAATTCAAATTTCCTGGCTATAGGAAATGACCAACCTGATTCATTGGCTTAATTTGTTTTAAAATACTCTCTCCACTCATTGTATCAGAAATACACGTTTGTTACTAAAACTGAAAAAATACAAATAAATAATGAAGAAAATAAAAATTAGTTAAAATATACCGATTTAGAAAAAAGTTCTTACAGTGAAAGTTAAACAAGCTCATTTAGTGAAATGAGGAAAAAAAAAAAAAAGCCAATGGAGGTTAATAAAATTACCAGAAACCTAGTACACAGAGATATATGTAAATACTCTTACCTAATACTTATTCTTCTAAATTTCCTATGCATACAGAATATATTTTAAATTAAACATGAATTCAAACTCTACATATTCTTTAGATGTTTCTTCACTCAAAATGTTGTGAATTTTTTTTAACCAGAAAAAGAAGACTAAGACATCTTTTATATCAGTGTATATTAAGATATATTTTGATAGGTAATGTCATATTTCTAACTACTTCCCCATTGTTAAATGCTTATGTTATTAATAATTTTTTTTTTTTGCCTTTTTGGCCCTGATAAACAAGGATATTGGGCCCATTCTCAGTATATTTCTAGCTTATGTCCATACGATCCCTCTGAATGAAATTAGTAAGTGAAAGAGCTGGCTTCTTTCACAGATGAGCTCTTTTCAAAATTCTTTTCAGAAAATATTCTCACAAATATCACTATTTCCCACAAACACCATTATTTCCTACTGTTATATAGAAAGAATACTCTTTTGAAATTCAACTGTAAATCATTAAAAGACTTGCATTATTTGTTTAATCCTTCATAACCAATTTTTCTTTTGCATCAAAAATTTTAGAATAATTATGGTAATTCCTATTTTAAGCTTACTGTGAACAAGGCACTATTATTTATACTTAACAATTAATGTAGTCCTTCAGTAACCCTAAAGGTGTAGGTTCCATTACTGTCTCTTTTAAAAATAGAAATGAAAACATCCCCTAGAAAGGTTAAATAACTTGTTCAAAGTCACAGAGATAGTGTTGGGACCTTGGCACCGACTTAAGCAGTTGAGCTTTAGCTCCACACTGCAATATAGCAAGGGAGGTCTGGGGAATGGAGTCAGGATAAGCTTAGGTTGGAGGATATTCTGGTGTGTGTGGGAGGCTGGATGAGCAGTTAATTCAATGTGACGTCAGTCTTTCAGAGAGCCCTCAAAGGCAAGATTATTAACGCTTACAGTGACAGATCAATACTTCTGTCTTATAATTTTTGTTCAATAGTGGGAAATGAACTCAGGGTTTCACAGTGAGCTACATCCCCAGCACTTTTTAAAATTTATGTTTATTCTTTATTAGTACATGTTGGCGGTACATAATGATTACATTTTTTGTGGGGAGTTGTTCAGTGTGATATTTGAAATTTTAAGGCTTGGGAGTGCAAGGGTTAATTTTATGTGCATATATATATATGTAGCACCATTAAATTGTATATTTTCAAAAACTGCACTGAATGTATCTGTAAGAGGGGTCCTAGAATATATTATTGGTCAGCTTAGTAATATCCTACTTTATAGATGCTTTTCCAAGCAATAAATTTATTTTATATTTTAATGGTATGCATTATTCTCCCAAAGTAACAAATTATCAGAAGGTAGAAGAGTATAAATAATGGCTGACAAGAATTGTCAACAGATATCCTGAATGCAAGAAACATATCTGGGTATGGGAATCATAAATGGAAGAAGTCATGTTTGAATTTATTTATAGGTCTTATATATTTCAGCAAATTTTTCTACCTTCTATTGAACAGAGTGAATCCTTGTCTGAGTTTTCTGCAGCTTTGTAATGAGACTAGCCATTGAATTCATGTAGCTAATCATTTACCTGTAAAATGAATATCTTGTTTAGGATCACAGGTTATACTCTACTCAAGCCTTGAGAGAAAGAGTGGCAATAAACAACAGATCTAGCAGTACTGGCTGCATTAGGGCTTTCAGATGTGTCTGTCCCATTGACCCCAGTCAGTTAACCATCTAGAAGAAAGTGCATAAGTGATCACGAGTTTGTGCTGTTGACAGACCGGACGTTTAAAGAAACCATACTCAGCGTTGTTGTATGAAGGCAGCTTTACCATATACTTGTTAACTGGAAAGGATAGGGAAGTAGGGAACAAGGATATAGCTATTTATAGAATTTTGTTGTTATTTGAATTTTTAAAAAAATGATTTCAATTGGGATGAATAAGTGAAAGATTATGTCTGTTTTTGTGTCTTCATGGACATATTTTCCAAAATTCTGATCAGAACCCCATGTGAACTATTTTAATACTATTGAGAAGTAAATTTTTTAATTTGGCCCAGAAATAAAAATAAACTAACCCCATACACTATTAAAATTTCAGGCAGTGTTTGTGTAACATTTATACAGGACTTCCATGCTACTAGCATCAATGATGAGAGGTTTTTAGGGAGTAAGGCAAATGTTTGTTTTCTTTCTTTGGTCAGTGAAGTCTTAATACACACACACACATTTATACATATATAT
>NW_022900917.1:23052602-23114610 GCF_012274545.1 Fukomys damarensis | reverse complement strand
TATATATATATGTATATATATATTTTTTAACTTTAAGATGATGGTCCTGGTAAAAACACTTCCTTTTCCTCACTACCCCTTTTATTACTTAGTATTATAATATTATTATTGCACAGTCAATTTTCTGAACATTGATGTGGCTAGGTCTACCACAGGTTGAATTTATTGCTCTTCAACCAGGTGGAGTTAACCAGGTACAAAAGGCAGCTAATAATTTAGCTAGCCATTCTCATACTATGTGAATACAGAGAGATTTTAGTTCAGTAGTGGATTATATCTGGCATTCTGCATTTCTGACAGGCTTCCCAGACAATCCAGATTCTACTGGTTTGTGAGCCAGTTTAAATATATTGGATTTAGATCTTAGTGAATATAGCAGGGTTAATTTTTTGAGTCTAATTTGAATGTACAGTCTTAGTTTATTGTAATGAAATATACCAAATTTGAACCTAAATTATATCTAATGTTATAAAATAGATAATGCAAATTTATTATTACTTGAATTATTATATCTAAGAAACTTAATTATCTTACAATGAAAGTCATTTACTTTCTTATATTAATGAAAAATTATATATATTATATTATATCAGAATCTTCATTTAACAGAGTAAGGAAGAAGAGAAAAATTTATATTAGTAAAATGGAAATCAGTATAAGATTTTGAAAATGATTTTAGGAACAACATTCTTCTTTTTTAATTTAGGAAATAACATCAAGATTTGTTATGAATCAGCTAGCTGCAAAGAATACTTTTCTAATGCATGCCGTAGAACAATATCCGGAGGTCAGGAACATAATCTCTGAGGGAAAAAACTGTGCAATATGTGGAAAATTCTTTTTAACCATATGGCTGGAATGTGTTCAGTTTGTTCCTCCATCAAAGGTAAATAGTGCTTCTTGGTGTGAATATGACCTAAGCCAACCCATACTGACTATGTAGACCGATATCTACGAATTGGCTTCTGTGATACTATACTGTTAATTTTGGATACACAAAAGTGAATAAGTAATATAATAAGCTGTAATGGTCATCACCTATTGCATTTACATTTAAACGCTTTCATTTATCAAACACATGCATTCAATAAAAATTCCAGGTAACCTGAAAAATTTTAATTTACAAATCCCTTTCATTCCTGAATCTTCTTAATAAATCCAGAGCTATGCTTCCTTAGGGAGAAGAGTACTCAGTAGTCTCTCATGAGCTTTGAGTTGAGAAAAAATGAATGTGCTACATCATAATAATGTAGTAAATGTTCTCAGTATAATAAGTGTGCTGAGATATGTGCCTGTGACACTATGTCCCCTAGCAGGTATCCCTTGGTCCACAAAGCTTGTAAAAGATGTTCTAGACCAGTGTTTAGATGACTTCTTTTTCTATACATGTCTAGATAATAAATATTTTAGGCAGTGTGGTCTCTGTCACAACTACAGAACACTCCTTTGTAGCATGAATACACCTGTAGACAATATGTACATAAATATGACTGTGTTGCAATGAAACTCTATTTACAAACCTTAAAACTTAATGTCATGAAATATTTTCCTTTTGCAAATAACCACTTTAAAATGCAAAACCATTCTTAGCTCACATGTTGTATGAAAACAGAATGTAAGTCTGATTAAATTGAGGTACATGGTTTGCCTATACCTGTTCTAGACTGTTCAGCACTGGTTCTTTTTTTTTTTTTTTTTTTGTACCAGGGATCAAGCTTGGGTCCTTGCGTTTGCAGGCAGGTGCCAGAACCACTGAGCTAAATCCCCAGGCCAGCGCTGGTTCTTAGCAGTATAGTTTCCTTTCTGCTTTTGGTGAGCTTTCGGCCTCTCTTGGTATAGTATAGGCCGATAGTTGGTGATAATAGTAAATAAATTAATAAAAGTAGATACAGTTCCTGCCATTTTAAAGATTTTCATATGGTGAAAGAGGGAAACATTAAGCAAATGAATGCATATGTAATTATAAATTATGATAAATATTATGATATAAAAGAATAGTGCATTTGTTTTGGGGGGCTGATGTAGCAGTACCACATATTGGATAGCTAAAACAACAGAAATTTATTGTCCGATAGTTCTGGAGTTTGGAAGTCTCACATCAAACTATTGGTAGAATTGATATCTTCCAAGGACTGCAAGGACTTCAAGGCCTCTCAGCTTGATTTGTAAATGGCCATCTTCTCCCTGTGACTCTTCCCACTGTCTTCCTTTCATGGGTATCTGTGTCCAAATTTTCCTTTTTTTTGAGGCAGGTTCTTTGTTTGTAATTAAGGTACTGAACTCAATATGTAGCCCACTCTGACCTCAAATTCACATTGATCCTCCTGCTTCCACCTGGGATTATAGGCATGCACCACTAGGCTGGCCTACTCAAATTTCCCTTTATGATAAGGATCCCAGTCATATTAAATTAGGGGCCATACTGATAACCTCATTTTATCTTAATTTCAAATATCTCCAAGCAGTATCTAAATCTTGTAGTTGTAAAGAATGAGGGCACCATTAGGCTCAAGTAGTATTTGTGCCAATAAAGGAACTGAATTGAATCTGCTTATACCTGTTTCAGTGGGTCTTATCACTAGCCACTAAGCAGATGTACCTAAGGAGCTTTCTAAGCATACAGATATCGCACCCCATATCTACTATTCAGAATGTGCTTTAGGTAGTACCCACTCATTCGTGTTTTTATGACACATCCTAGTTGATTTTAATGTATAGTCAGGGCTGAGAATCTCTGCACTTTCTGTCTAAGGCTGTCCGAGAGCCACAGGGCCATAAGCTATAACTTCCTAACTTTAGGGAGCAAAGCCTACTTGGTGACTTATACATAAGTGAAGAGTCAAAATCATTGGTTGAATATGTGAATTAATAAATAACCTTTAGTGACAAGGATAGGTTATAAATGATAGTGAAAAGAAAAGGAGGTGTCTGGAGGAGGGGTAAACCCACTGTGTAGAACAGACAGATGACAGGTGCCTACTTTGCCATGGCTCCCCTCTTTTCACTGGGGTGCATTCTCAACAAGATTGCTGTAGAGCATATTGAAGAGGTTTTCTCTCCATCAGTTTACTTCTTGGAATCCACGTGCTGAAGAGCTTTTGTGTATCCTGCTGGAAACAAAACAAAAGCTCCTACCTACAGGATTGCTGGATCCCTAAATATCTGTGAAGCATGACGAGTCCTTTTGAATCTTTTGCTTTCCCCAGGGTACCTTCTGTGAATGCTCATAATGAAATTTCACTGTTTATTTATTAGTTGTTTCATAGGTTTGATTTTCTAGTTGTTGGCTAAAATCATCACTACTTGTATTTCAGAGATACATTATTTTTTTGAAAACTAATAATTGTTGAAATTTCAAGAAATTCTCTGTCTGCTGACCATGAAGTTCAGTAAATTTTATTTTAAAAAATTGAAAGCAACAAAATTCTTTTATGAATGGTATGAGCAATGTTTATATATGCTTTACTCAGAGCCACTGATTTTTAATATTTGGTTCCACTGGCTTCATTGGTTATTTTTTGCCTTTAAAAATCCATCATGTCAACAATAAATTTGACAGTGACAAAAACCAAGAAAATGGCTTACAAAGAGATTATATCACTCTCCAAGATGAACATTTTAAAAAAATAGACTCTAATTAAAAATATATATAGGTAAGTAGATATCTGTGCACCATCCCAACTAGAAAGCTTTTATTAGGGTGCATTACTTATCACTCAATATTTATGGTCCAGAAAATAAGTGGGTTATTTTATATAGACTAACCAATTATTGGCTATAAAGTTCCCAGTATGTCCCTTACTGCTAAGAAAAAGAGCATACATTTTATAAGGATCACTTTAAATATGTCATTTATAATCTTGTAGAAAAACATCGAGGAACTGTCACTGGAATTCATATTACTTGATGTCAGGTATTTACCTGGGAATATTATTATGATCCCCAGAACAAGGAATGGGTGAGAGATCTCAGTGAGCTATAATTGTGGTACAAAGCATCCAAAATTTATCTTACAATGTGCTTTGCTTGAGTTTTTGTAACCAGCAAATATTTTCAAAAGCTATACAAGATAACCCACTTCTTTAATAATTTTCACTCATCACAAAAGAATAATAATAAAATAGTTAAGAAAGAATATGGATCTCATTCCTTATATACTGTATGTTAAAAATTCATACCATCACTATAATCCAGTTTGGCATTATGTTTGCAAAATAATTTATTGAAGAATTGGGATTTTAAAAAGAAGGCTAATTTTTCCTCTTGATTCAGTCATGAATAAATTATATTAGGCACATCTACTTGTAGTTAACGAATTTTGAAAGGAGAAACTTCTACTCAGAGAAAGCATTCTCAATCCAGTTACAAGTGTCATTGGCTCTTTCATAAAACTTTTCTATGAATAAGGAATAGTTATTTAGTGTTTTAAAACTCGGATAGTTTTGTTGTGGAAATGTGTTTGTTAGACTTAAGTCAGTGCTTATGCTAGAGAATTTTGAAGTCTTCATGACACTTAGCAAAGTTTGAATTTATTTGTTCACTTGCTGTTTGATGTTTTACTCTACCAATGAATCTAAGCTCAAGTAATTCAAGGACCATTTTTTGTTCACCATTGTATAGAGAGAGCTTATCACAGTGCCTATACAGTACATATTCTATTTTAATTCCATGACTGATGAATCAGAAGACCTGAACTTTAATAAACAGCTCCTTTTTTCCCTTTTTATTAGTGTATTACAAGTGTATTACATCAAGTGTATCTTAGAGAAAAATCTGGTAGAGCTGTTGCCGAGGGGTAATATCAAAGTTTTAAAAAAACCTCTACTTAGAACTAACCATACAGTAAAAGAGAATATTGAAATAATTGTTTAGTAGGAATTTAAAAGTCAAAACAAGCTGGACATTAAAAAATTAAGTGGAAAGCAAGAACATCAGTGGGAAAGTGAGGACAGAAATGTATGTTGTTCCTCTAGATGGGAGTAAATATATAATCTTCATCACATATGTAACCTATTTGTGAATTGTTCTCAACATCATCTGGAATAGATTGTTGTAGTCAAGAGACATTTAATGAGTACAGTGTGTCAGATTACTTGGCAAAAGTTGGCAAAACACTCTGCTTTCCACTGGCCATGTTTTGAACACCTTGGACAAGTTGCCATGATCATTTCTGCTCTGACAGATTCTTTCTCAAAATTATCTGATGAGCTGCTACTTTCATTTCAAGTCTCTCACACAGAAATTTCAACCTAATAAAAATAACCACCACCAACAGTTGTTTGGCTGTGAGTGTGTGTCTGATGCTGTGCTAGACATGTCACCTAGAATATGTCAGCTGATGTTCACAACAACTACAGGACTCTGATGAGAAATCCTAAGCACGGAGAAGTCAAGTAATTTTGCCTAGTTCACAAAGTTGCCAAATGGAGACTCTAGGGAGAAAACTTATACCTATGATTCTTTGTTCTTAATCAGATCTGCTGGACTACCTCTTCTACGCTTTTAAAAAATTTAAAAAAATTTTTTATTGAATTTATTGGTACATTCTAGGTGTACAGTACAGTTCCATTCATTACTGGGATCTTGTACCTTTACGTGACAGGTCTTGGTTCTCATTTATTCCCCTTGTCCCCACCCTCCCTCCCTGCACCCCCTCCTCCCCTCCCTACCTACCAACACTTTAATTCCATTTTTACATTTTCTCACTCCTCTATGCTTTTAAATCCAGTTATTCCTGAATTACTTCAATTGGATTTAAGATATTCAGGTTGAAAAGTCTTCTTCTGCCATGACTTATCCACTCAAACTCCTAGACAGTGGTTATCATAGTACATGTTTAATACGAGAGTCATAGAGTTGACACATAATAAGGAGAGTTTCACTTTAAGATTCAGGCTCTCACACAGGAAAGGGTAATTACATTCTTATCATAAGTACACATGGAAGTGGCCAGGTGCCATGAAAAGAAGGTATTTTAGTTAAACAGGATGTTGTTCAGTCTGTTTCTGGGTCCTGGTGTAGAGACTGTGTTTGCTGTGTAGAGAACACATAATAAAACTTAAAATTACTCTCAGAGGTACCGCTTAAAAACATTCTCTGAAGAATACAGAGGCGTTAACATAAGGAACCAATGGACAGTCATCAGAGCGAAGCACCTGCTTGTGCAAATCAACTGTTGTGTTAATGAATTGCGCAGTGTTCCTGGGAACTGGCTCAAGGTGAGGTGTGGGAGACCCGGTTGGAGAGAAGCAGTGTGAGACAAGAGTAGCTTGTATGTGAAGTTTGAATTCCATTTTGAAAGCTTCTATGTTTGTTTGCTTGCACAACAAACTACCACAGACTGGGGGACTTTTACAACAGAAATTCATTTTCTGAAGAACTGAAAGCTGGAAGTCTTAGATCAAGGTGTCCAAAGCATTCCCTAACTTGTAGAGGCTTGCTTTTCCATGTGTCTTACAATGTTCTTTCCTCAATGTGTTTTTGAGTTGAAATTACCCATTCTTATAAAGACATTAGTTGTATTAGAGCATATCATGAGTGACCTAATTTTAATCTGATTACTATTTTAAAGATTTTATCTCCTAATTCAGTCACATGGAGAGATACTGGGGGGTAAGACTTCAAAATAAGGAATTGTAGGTGACACAGTTCAGTCCATCCCTGTAGTTATTGAAGCTGTGCAACATCAAGAACAAATGTTTGTTTTGCAAAGAGAGGTTAGAACTCTTGATGTGGATTCAACGACTGCTTACATAAGTCAACGCTTGAAGCCATGGGAAGGGTGATTGACAAAGGAGACTTATTAGTGGGGAGAGAAGACCAGAAAGACAAAACCTTTAAGGACAACAATATTAATGGGGTAGGCAAAAGTAGGAGTTAGGAAAGGAGAATGAGAAAGAACTGGAGGGACAGAAGTGGCAAAGCCAGGTAGAAAGGGCACACATTGTGCAGCTGTAAAACACAGACATGCAACAAACAAGACTTTCTTGCTTTTACTTTTGCTGCACTAAGCTTCTAGAGTCACATTCTACTGGACAGTTTATTCTAGTTCATTGCAGGCTTACGTGGTGATTTTAGAATGTTTTCAGTTGTTTTAGATTTAATCTTGATTATTTAGGATTTCCTTCCTCTCGCCTTCTCAAGGTATTATTAAAATTTTGGAGCTCTTACATAGTGTCATGACACAGAATGTGGGAGTAGGACGTTCTGTCAATGTCCCCTGTTTCAGTGGGCACTTCTCAAGTATGTGATCACCCTTTCTAGATCTGAAATATAGTCCTAATTCCATTATGGTGTCTGCGGAGGGATCTAATTCCCATCGGTCTCTGCATTTCCCTCTATGTTCCTGTGTCTGCTTGTTCTGATATTGAAGTCCCTTTGGTTCTCTGGTCCTTTTACAACTGCCTCCATATACTCTCTGGGCATGAGAAATTTTGGCTGCTGCTTTCTTCAGATATAAGATATGAGATGATAGAGATTATTAAAGATTCCAAGATGAGAACAGAAGCAGGGATGGAAAACTGGAAGAGGAAAATGGTGTCCTTTGTGTCACAGCAGGAGTGCTACAGGAAGTTGAATTGATTAGAAGTCTGATAACACATATTGACTAATCTTCCATAAATGTTGAAGTAAAAGATAGGAAAGCTATAGCATGTTCTCTGGAAGGATGGGGACTGGAGGAAAGACTTTGAAATATGTGCAAGGATGTGGAAGGATAAGTAGATGAAGCTTAAAATTAGTGTGTGTTGTGAACCAAATTTGGAAGATTTTAATGCTTTAACTCTGTCCTAATACATTTAGGAATTATTAGGTAACAGCATGAAACTCATGTATTCCATCATATTAATTCATTGAATAAACCAAGCAGTTTTTGAAAGTTTTAAAAATCTAAAAAAATGGCTAGTGGTAGTGCTTTTCAACTTACAAAATGATTTGCACATATTTTTTTTTCCTTTTCAGTACCATTTTTGATGATTACTATATATAAGATACTCTGTTAGGCTCTTTAAATCCAAAACATAGTTTATGCCATTGAAGAGATCACAGACTTTTTAAAATACAGTGTTATCAGAAGGATGAGTACTAATGACCAAGAAATATGTGAAAAAATACTTACCATTCCTGGCTATTAGGAAATGCAAATTAAAACAGTATGGTCTGTCTTATACGAAAAAGCCAAATTATAAATAAAGGGAAAAATAAAAGACATAATAGGAAGTAGGGTAATAGATCTTTTCAAATAGGGAGATCAAGAGATGGAGGGAAGAGAAGGGGAGGGTGGAGAAAAGAATGAAATAAAGGAATTAAAATGTGTTACGTACATGTTGCAACTTTGCACAAGTAATGTAAACATTATGTTCTTCAAACATGTATTAATGAAATTTTAAAAATCCAGTGTTAAAAGCATCATAAGGTATATGTACCCTGCTATGGAGTCACAGACTGAATGAAGAACTACTTAGGAGGTTTAAGGGAAACTTTTCTCAGGAGATAAAATTTGAGTAACGTGACTTTTTGACCCTTATGTTAACTTGTGACTTGGTTTTCATCATCTCTCTTTACAGTTAAGTAAGGCTAAGCAAAGTCAAATAGTTTGTAAGTTTCAAATCTCTCAACTAATGTGATTTGGACTTCAGTTGACCTGATTCCCCATGATGTAACTTTCAGGTCTCATTTTTTATAGTACACACATTTTTATTTTGAACCATAAGAAAGTGTAAAAATAAATTCGGGTATTGGTTGGGATACAGTGGCTTCCCACAGTTGCCTTCATATATTTGAGAGACCATGATGTGAAAGAGAGATAAGGCTTTTCTTTTGTTGACTTGAAGAGTGGACTGTCTTGGTATTCAGGCCAGAAAGATGGAAACATTTTCTTACAGGAATCAAACACACACACACACACACACACACACACACACACACACACTCTGGTTAACATTAGTTATCACTGAAGAAATAACAAATATATAATAAAGAATAGAAGTAAAATAACTTAGTATCTATATAATTTCACTTTACAAATTAAAAAGGAATTTAGAATTCGATTTTTCAAATAAATATGCCTGAGGATATTATAGAAATAGCAGGAAGGCATGAAACTGTAACGGGTTTATAACATAATGATTAAAAAAATAGAGATCTGCATGTATATTCTGGCTAATGGCTGAGTATGCTCAAATATTGAAAAAAAGACAAGATCTCCCAGCATGTTGAGTGAAAAGGAAAATAAAGAACAAATTCACATATAAGCACATTTTGGGAAAACTGCACACCACTAAAGATGAACTGTTAAGAGCTAAGGATAAAATGTGAAGGAAGAAAATGAAAGAAGTGACGACAATGGACTAAACACAGATTTCTCATTAGCAGTAGTCGATGTCAGAAAAAAATATAATGCCTTCAAAGCACAAAGGAAAATAGGTCAAAATCTAGAGTTATATGGCTAGATATCTGATGGGAAAAGACGTGGGAATATCAGATAATTTGTGAGAATAAAAACTTAGAATTGTTTTGGTCTGAATCAACTACTGACTCTAATCCTATTAAAATTTAAGAAGTTAAGGTAGTAAATATTTACTAAGTATATGATAGTGGGAAAAGTATGACAATAGAATCAGAATAAGTAATATGAATTAATTATCATAAACAAATTTAAGGATGTTTTAAATCGTTAAAATTGATGAAAATGAGATTTCATTACCAGGTAAGGAATAATTGAAATATGCTTTTTTAAGTGGTTAGTTCTTTTTATTTTACAAAGTAAAAACGTATGCAAATTAATTACATGGGATGGTAATCAGATTAACCATATTGGTAAACAGTTGTTTTTGTGTATCATCAGTGTTTCATACTGCTTTTTACTTATGCAGTCAGAGATTATGCAAAAACTAATTTGTCTAGAAGCTTCCCTTTCCGTTAAAGAAATTTCCTCTTCTCAGTCATCTTGTCCGGAACTAAACTAAATGCTGACCTTTGTGAGTAACACTTTGCTGCAGAGGGAGCCATATGATAATGCCAGCACCTGGCTGTTCCTGTGGTGCTTTGCAGAGCGTTCTGCCTCCAGCAGGGTTTGTACTTACATGAGGGGGGCACTGGATGATAGATGGGACTTTATTCTTGACATAAAACAGAGTTTTATGAATATCAATCAAATTGCAATGGCTTCTATTGTGATGAATGCGAAATTATGTCACCCTTGCTTTCTAAACTAGGGAGACAGTTGGAAAACAGCTGAAAAATGTTATTTGCTTTCCAGTGTTAATCTTTACCATAATTCATCTGAATGCTTTCACTTTTATCAAATGTTACAGCTGTCCTGAGTTGTTAGCTCTTAACAATTACAGAATTATTAACAATTCCAATGCAATTGATATTTCAGTATTAACTACTGAGAATATAAATCTTTAAAACAGAAACAAAAATTAATCCTTTTCAGTTACTACTAACTTGGGCCACATTTGAAATAGTAATCTAAATAGTCTCATAAAATCTTTTCCAAACACTTAGTAATCCTATCCCAAGATATTCACCTGATAGTTTTCATTTCTTATAGTTTCATTAGTTGAAATTAACATTTCCCCAGATTCTTTTTAAAGTTGAAGAGTAAGGTAGGAATAGTTTGGAACAAGAACTCTGAACTCTGTATTGAATGATGTAATGGAATTAAAATTACTCTCAAAAGAGATTAGACTGAGTGGGTCTCGCTACAAATGAGTGAAATGCTCATCTATCTTATAAAAATAAATGAAAATTTGTAACCTTAATTTCTTTTTTATGACACTCTGCTAGTAATGAAACGTAAAATTATATTTAATAATTTTACTCATTACTTATAGAGAAAAATCTTACTTTGCTGTAAAAAGTTATTATTGTTAAGATACCACTAACATTCATTTATGAAACTGATCATTTCAACCAGTCAGCTGTGAAAATTAATGTAGGTTTTTAAACATTTATGCAGCATTTAGTCAATTTAATGTACATTAGGCACTATGCAGATCAGAAGGCATCACATTTTGAATACTAAACGATCATGAAAGTAATATGTATTTATTGTTCAGAAAAATTGAAATAGTATTCTGTGTTTCTTAGTATTTCATTCAGAACACAGTAAAAAGGAACAGTATAATGAACTCACATACCGTTTTGATTACTTCTATTTCTGTAAGAGCTCCCTGAACCCTCTTCCCTTCAGAGAACTCTTTTATTGTTAAACTGCTGGATAGGGTCATAGTTATAGTCAGTAAATGCTTTTTTTCCTTCTTCTTCTAAAGAATTGCTAACTTATATTCAACTTCAGTTCATTTATCTGAAGCTGTGGATGATCAAAACATTAAAACCTCTCCTGTGAGATTCAAAGATTTATTATACAGGGAGTAGCCATGGACAGCAGGACCACTCTGAAGAGGAGAGAATGGCCCTTAGCTAGATGGCTGGCTGGGACATGAACAAGATTTTCTCTCTGGATTCTGCCCATACCACAGACCAAAATGCCTTAAGGGTGAAATGATCATATAATGTGTCATCTAAGCCAGGATGCTTTTGAGAGTGAAAGTGGAAAATATAAATAGCTATAAAAACAGCAGGAAGCCAGACTGTCCTTGGCACATCGGAATGTATGGCAACCCTTCTTAAATGGAGTAGTTAACTTCAGAGTGGTGCTCAGTGCTGGCACTCTCATTGCTGGCTTCGAGGAGTTGTCATTCTGAATATCCATCGTGGATTTTAGATATTATTTTTAGTCACTCTATAAATATTTGAGGACCTACTTTAAGCAGGAAGCTGTGTGTGGTAAGTAAAATGCAAATAAGTAAGTGACCTAGTCAGCCCCAAACGGTTTCAAAAATTGAGTTTAAATTCCAAAGATGTAAATGACACTAGCAATAAAAGCTGAATTTTAAATGCGTAGCAGAGCTCAATTGCTTTAACCTTTCAAAGTGGAAGGGGAGATGACTGCAGGTTGTCTGGCTTGGAAAGTGCCTAGAAATTTCAGAGACTTAGGCTTTGAAATAGATAAAACTGAGATCATGGAGAAGAAAGAAGAGAGGACTTGTTAGAAGAGGATGGCATGGAGAATGAGTCATGCTATGGGCAGTAAATTAATATAGTTGGTTTGTGGATGGGAGTGGGAGGAAGACACAAACATTTTTAAAAATTGGGGTAAGAGTCTACAAACCTGCCAATGGAAAGAATAAGAAGTTTGCATTTGATCCCGTTTGAAAATGGAGTCTACTAAATGGTGCACACAAGTCAGTGATACTAAAAAGATGTGTTTTAGAGTCATTTTGGGGTACTGTGATGGACTGATTGAATATTGAAGAGAAAGATTAAGCAGTGCAGTTGCTTTGTGCAGGGATCAGCTTTAGTGGTGGTAATGCCAGGAAGGGAAGCACCATGGGGAAGGGAGGATGGCAGAATGTATTTGTTGACTGAGCATGGGAAACCTCTGAGGGTGTGAAGGGGAAAGAACCAGCCCTAGGGGAGCTTACTTTGGAGGAAAGACCCAGAATTTCATCTTAGACATTTTGGATTTAAAGTGATAGCTGGATAATTCAAATGAGTATGTCTAATTACCATTTGGAGACATAGAAACAGTGGAGCAGAATCCTCCTTTCTGTTATTTGAAAACACACACTTTCCTATGACTACTCGTTCTATACAATTATTCTATAAAGATTATTCACCTATAGTCAAAACCCTCATTAGTGAAAGAGCCTGTGAGAACTGCTAATGCAAATCTACAATTTACTGAACTTGGATTCTGGTCCTGACTCTGTCTCGAACTATGAAGCCTAAAACATTTTGTCTCTGGAACAGTTTTCATGCCTAGACCAAAGTCTCTTCTAGCCTGAAAGTGCTTTGATTCCATAGTAGGAGGGAGGCTGCCATTATCATGCTTTATTAAGTTCTGTTGATTTGGATAATGATACCACTGCTCGTTTTCTATTCTTGCTGCAGCAAAACATTGCCATAAACTTGGCACCTTACCTACCAAAATTTGTTATCTTATAGTGTAGTAGGTCGGAAATCCAAAAAGGGTCTTACTGGGCTAAAATAAGGTGTTACAGATGGGCTGTTTTCTGGAGACTCAGGGGAACATCCACTGTCTTGTGTTTGACAGCTTCTACAAGTTGTTCCTTGGCTTAGGGTCTTTTTCCTGTCTTCATAGCTAGTATTGGTAGATCTATTTCTATATCATGTCATTTGGATCCTCTGTTCTGCTTCCTTCTCCCACTTTTAACAACTCTATGATTACATTGGGTTGATTTCCTGGGTTAAAATACGGCAGTGATTGTCACTGAACCACATGTTGAATAATTCTTAAAAATCCAATTCTACCATTCAACAAGTATAAAACTTAGCAAATATGCATATTTAAATTTAACATGAAAAACTAGTTTTTTCCTAAAATTGAAAGAGGATATGTTTTATTTATTTTTATAAGCAAATAGCCTATTTTATTATAAATAGTGGAGTGAAACATTGAGGTTAAATATGTTATTTCCTTTTTAACGCCTTTCGCTAAAATGATATCCTTTTAGTTTTGTCTAATCGTAGGCAAACTCTTTCCTCATCTATGAGTTTGCCTTGACAAAATGGATAATTTGTTCAGTGGTGTTTAATTTTTATCTGTAAACAATGACAGCACAGTAATTATATTTGACAGGGTTGTGAGGGTTTGTTAAGTGAATTTGTGAAGAGACTTCCTTATATAGGATAGAGTCACTATTCTTTTTTTTTTAAAAGACTATTCCTTTGTAACATGTTTATTTCAAATGGACATATGTTATATCAGTAGAAACAACTAAGATAAAGCCACAAGCGGAAATGAAAATTTAAATGAGCATCCTCTAGTAAGATATTTGAGAACTTTGCTCTTGCAAACATTACTGAGAATGAAAACTCTAGGAGGAAAAGTATATTAACAAGGAAGTATATCAAGTCCTTTATTCTCAGTAAAATTTCCAAGAAACAACCCCCTGTCTATCAAACATTGTATCGAAAATATAAATTATTAATTTAGAGAATAATAACCACCAAAGTTTTATCTTCATTATAACGGATAATGGCTTTTTGCAAAAATAAAGTCCTAGAAAAGCTAAATAAAGCATTCATTTTATTCTAATGATCTAAATAATAATTCCCTTAAGAAGGGAAAAGAGGGACACAGACACTTTGCATTCCTGCTTACAACAAGAGCCAACCTAAACTCTGCCCATGCAATTTCTTAAAGACACGAGGGAAATGGCTAAAACCACTGTGGAAATAGAAAATGCCTCTAATAGTTTCTATTACAAACTTTTCACCTCATGCAGAAACAGGACATAGCAAATCGAATAACACTATGGCCCACTTGCGTCCTTGGTTTATGTCTGTTTCTTTCTCCAACCTCCTGCTTTTAGCTTATGGATCTATTATTTGCTCTGGTTTCTTAAATAGGAGATAAATAAAATTGATATGGCACAATATATTTTCACTAGTCTTTCAGTTCTAGCCAAGAAGCTACAGAAGGGGCAAAAAGAACTGCTTGGAATAGAGGGCTGTCTACTAAATAGAAAGAGAGAAGACTATATTTACCTTTGATTGTGTTATTCTGCACATGTAATTTCAACACTTAACTATTATAGTCTAGTTAAGTAATTAATATTATCTCATCTGGAATAGATTTAAAGTATTATGTATAGTACGTGCATTGTTAGAAAAATACTTACACCTTCCTTTTACTCTTGGACATTAGGATTTTCTGTTGATAGTTCATACTTTAACATTTTATGTTCTATTTATTGTATACACTACATTGTTTTCCCAATATGCTAAGCACATTCTTGACTTTCTGTTTTCAAGTAGTTCAACCCTTTTGAAAAGTCCTTTTGCTTCCTCTATAGGCAGCCACATCTGAGTCATTTTTCCAGACCTAGCTCATCTTTTTCTTATATTGCAAAATCTTGCTAACTATTCAGCCTATGCTAGTGTCTCTTTTCACTGCGATTATATATAACTTATCACTGAGTTAAGCCATATGTTTCTAGTTATATTTTATGTTTATTCCTTGTCTTCCTAACTCAATGCTAAAAAGATTCTCAAAGGCCAGGGTTGTTTGCTGCATGTTTTGTATCCTTGGCACTTTGCCTAATGTCATGCAGATTTTAGAATACGTATAATTTGTCAGAACTCTTGGTTGCAAGTTAAGAAACCCAATTTACACACTGACTGAGTCATGAAGAAGGCCAGGCAGGGATGGGTTTGGCTGAATATAACTAGATCTGGTTCTCAAATTTATTAGCAAGAATTTGACCTTTTAGTTTAGTGTCTTTGTTTTTCTTGTCTTGGCTTCATTTGCAGGTAGGAGCTCCCTAAATTGTGCCTTCTGGGAGTATACAAAGAGCTTTAATCTCTTAGTAGATCCAGAAAAAGTTCTGGGACTGATGCCCAGTGGCTCTGTTGGATTACATCAGATCATGTGATCACCCCACACTAATCACAGATGTCAGAAGGAAGTGGCTGGACCATTGCCTGAGCCTGAATTATGTGGTCTATCTTGAGATGACAGTGGGATCAGTGGACCTCTCATTCCACAAAATATGCACTGAAATTGGAAGGAGCAATTCCCCAAAGGAAAAAGTAGGCTTTTGTGCCAGGCAAAACCAAGATGCTTACTGGGAGTCCAGGAAATGTTTGCTGATTGGTCAACTATGCATCTCTGTAGGAAGAACTCAGATTTATAGATAATTCCATATTTTTTCCTTCATCTACAGTACTTCACAGTATGACCTATCTTTGGCTCCCCACTGACACATCATCAGTGTTAGAAGGTTGTTACTCTTTCAGGAGAGGGCTATAGTGGTGTGTAAGTAGTCAGACCTCTCTGTGGGATCTCAAAAATTCTTTTGTGGAAGAGAGAACAGGACAGTAATCAAATCTGTCATTGTGGTTTGTGATGATGTTGGTCAACTGGTTTCATGGTAAAGCTAAGTAGTACTATTAACCAATTAAATGACTAGTTGTATGTTTCTGTTTTGGATTTGCACTATTTTACAGCTATGTTGATTTCAGAAATTGATTATAAAGCATATAAAATGAAAAGCCTTTGAGATTGCAAATATTCCTCCTTCCTCCCTTCCTCTTTCTTTCTTTTGCTGAATGTCAAACCCATGGCCTTGTTCATGCTAATGTTATAAGTATCCAGGATATGGAAATTAAATTGGCCAGTAGCATTTTTGGTTACCTATTTTGTGCACTGAGAAGTAAGGTCAGAGATATTTAAAGCGTATATTTTTAAGTTATGGAGAATTTGCTATAAACACTTATGTATTGAAGAATTTTCTAGGCCCCCAGCTGGTAAAGATCTTAATGGATATTGCAGACAGCAAACAAAGAGTATTAGGAAGACAATTTCCATAGGAAATGGATGCTAGTTGGAAAAATGAGATGGCCAGTAGGAAGTTCTGATTTACAGAAAGTGGCTGATTGACAATTTAAAAATCCTGTCATTAGGAATCGGCTTTATGTGGAATTTATATCACTTTTGACCTTCATCCCAAATACTCTATGGTTAATTTAATATTAATGTTTGGATAAAAACACATATAATCTTTTATCATCTGAATTTTGTTTAGTGTTGAACATGCCTTTCCTTGCTAGTTAAGTTTGTGTGGGGGAAAAGAGCAAATCAAGCATAAATGGAATAGAGTGTCCTTTAGGAGTCAGTGTTCCAAAACCTCTGAGAAAGTACTTACTTATTTTTTTTTTCATTTAGTTTATTGGTATGTATACTGCACAGTTACATTCATCATTGGAATCTTGTACCTTCACATGACAGGTCTTGGTTCTCATTTTTTCCCCATTCCCCTGCCCTCCCTTCACCCCCTTCACCCTCCCCTATTTACAAAGACTTTGTTTCCATTTCTTCCTTTTCTCATATTGTTTTCTTTTCCCTTATTTCCTTTCCCGTACCCTTCCCACTTAGGAATTGCTTATTTTAATCAAAGATATTTATTGGCACATCCTTAATTTAGTTTTTAATCTTTACATTTTAGAACTGGAAGATAAGCCAAAATCTACAGCTGGTACCTCTTCGAATATTACTTTGTTCTTACAAATGTTTTAATCGGCGTAACCCTAACGTCTTTGGAATTTCTCAAGAGTAGAACAGGTGAGATGCATCTTTAGAGCCTAGATGGCTATCCATTAGTTCTGCACAGTGAGCTCATGCCCCATCACCAGGCCATGCTGTGTTAATCGAAGGAAGACAACTCAATTACAGAGATCCTAATTTAAGCATGATAATCTACTGGTAGATTGCTAGGCTTAACTGATGCTGTGTTTTCCTTTGGCTTAAAAAAAAATAAAAAGTAGAAAAAAAAGTAACATCTGCATGCCATGTGGTTTTTCTTCTTTCCATCACTTGATGATTACTCTCCTTTTCTAGAACAGTATTAAGAGAATATTTAATATGTATTAAGTATATATTAATGGGAAATATGTTTATTTGAATGTTTCACAATTAAAAGAGAATAACTTTTTAATGCTAGTTAGTTGTATTTTATTTGTCGGATTTCATTTGAGGCACTAAAATCTACTGACTAAGATCAAACCTTCATTCTATTAAAAAGGAGTGGAAAGCCAGAAACTCAGCTACAAATTCTTAACATCACTTTTTTCTGTTTTTGTTTGTTTTTGAAAAAATTTTAAGCAAGAGAAACTGGCAAGAGCCAGGACAGTTGTTGCTGAAATGAGAATTTTACTCATTTTCTTTGAGAGATAACAGAAAACTAGGAAAAGAAGTAATGAAAATATGCCATGTATTTTTTTTTCCGCATTGAGTTTATTGGCACATTTTAGGTATACAGTACAGTTTCATTCATTATTGTGATCTTGTACCTTTACATGACAGGTCTTGGTTCTCATTTTTTCCCCTTGTCTCTGCCCTCCCTTCACCCCCTCCTCCTCTCCCCATTTACAATCATTTTATTTCCATTTTTTTGTTTTCTCCTATTTCTTCTTTGCCTTATTACCTTTCCCCTACCCTTCCCACTTTACCTACACCTTTAGCCCCTTTCTTCCTATTTCACATTGCCAGTTATCTCCTTAGGATCTTATGCACTATTATAGTTTGTTCATACCAGCGAAACTATTCGGTATTTACACATGTGTGACTTTTTTATTTCACTTAGGAGTATATCCTCAATATGTATTCATTTTCCTACGAATGAATCTAATTTCTCATTCTTTATGGCTGAGTAGTATTCCATTTTATAGAAAATCCACATCTTCTTAATATACCATGTATTTTGCATAGACCAGTGGTTCTGGTTGTCTGGTTTTGCCCAGCACCATCTTCATCACTTTAGAACTTGTTACAAATGCAAATTATCTGGTCCCACTCTGAAATTACTAAGGCAGACACTTGGAGTGTGGCCTAGAAATCTCTGTTTCAGCAAACCCTCTAGGTGATTTCCTTGGGTGCTCTAGTTTGAGAACTACAATTTAGTTTGTTGTATGTTCAGAAAAGCAAGAAATTTAGCCATCATTTTATGGTTAAACTCCACTGGAAATATATTTCTTCATGTAACTGTTTCTTGGTCCTTCTAGTAGAAAGCAGAATGGACTCTTTTGTTCCACAGGATCCTGTTACCTTCCTAGCTGGGCCTCTGTGAGTCCAAGTCAGGACTATCCTTTCTGCATTACAGGCGCTTGGTTCAGGCCCTACTCAGGAGAGATGCAGCTTCGAGGTCACTTTCTAAAGGTTCCATTAATCAAGGATGTGTTCTAAACAAAAAATAAACCAAAGAACAAATGAAAGACATTGGAACTCATTAAAAATGTTATAGAAATAAACTGTCTATATATTGGGGGAAACTGCTCAGCATATTGATTCTGATTAGGGAAATATTTTCCTACAATTTACACCCTTAAACATGTTTTGTTTGTTATTTTAATCCCATGACCGCAACCACAATTTATGAGGTATTGTGGGTCTAAGAGAAACATTTAAACATTCATTCATCTGTATTCATGTATATTTAACAATATTTCGGTAGTTTCTTGAAGCTCAGGTCACGCCAGAGAAAAATCTCAGCTCTCTCCTACTTTTGTTTTTTCCCTGTATCAAAGTACAGTCACCTGGTTTCTGTTCCATGATTCCACAAAAACTGAACTTGCAAAAGCCATCGGTGACCTCCTTCTAGTCCACTGCTCTAAATATACCCGGTACTCCTTTCAGGTTTGGGCTCAGTTGACACCTGCCTCTGAAAATATTTATCTTTGCTTCATTCCTCTGCTCCACTCTCCATAGCTTTTCTTTCTGGTGTTCTGTGAGATTCTCAACAGAGTTCCGTTTTTCCCTCTCTCAGCATTTTCTCCACCAAATTCATTGATCACACCTGTGCTGGCAGTGTCTCAGGCCCCTTTCATTTTTAACCCATATTTACAAGCTCCTCAACTCCAGCAGTCTAGAACAGAATCTCTTCCCCAAGAATTACTGTTCTTCCGTTTATTCATTTACCAAATATAGACTCACTGAAGGGCCACTATCTGCAAGGCATTGTTCTCTGTTCTAAATATATAACAATGAGCAAGACTAACAGCTCTATTAGAGCTGACTCTCTAATGGTGGGGAACAGTAAACAATAGATAAACAATGTAGGTGATAAGTAGTTTGAAGAAAAATAAAATAAGATTTGCAAGACCAAGAATGGTGGGAGTATGTTTTAATAGGGTGGTCTGGGTCTAATACAGTAGTATTTGATAAGAGATCTGGAGTGAGTGAAAGATAGAGCTGTGTGGGTATAATAGACAGAATTCACTGAAGTATTTGAAAGGCAAGAATCCTGGATATTACAAAGAAAGAATCAAATAACTGATAGTATGCTAAAGAAAAATCATGATCCATACAAGATCCCAACAATGAATGTAACTGTACTGTAACCCTAAAATGTACCAATAAACTCAATTAAAGCTGAAAAAAAAGAAAAAGAAAAATCATGATCCTATGTCAGGAGATTTAATGTTGCTGGATGCATGATCATGTATCAAGTGTCACCATGGGAACAGCACCAGGGAAGGGTACATCTGCTCCTGCCAATGGCTGCCCCATATTCTGAATCATAATTAAATCAGAAAATGAATCTCATTCCACATAGGCATGCATGTATATGTGACGGTGTGGAATCTTCTTGTGAATCTGTCATCTATTTGAAATGCTATTGTTGAGAATCTGATACACTGCCAATATTTTTATTTTCTAACAATTACAACCAACCTTTATCTAGGTGCAGTTAAAGTAACTGGGGCATTAACTTTTTTGAGTCTAGTCTAGATTCAGTTTTTCTCATGTTTATCTCTCCCATGGGTGTTCTGTAGAATTTTTCTTTTCTCTCGTATTTTCCTCAGAGGGAGAATAAAGAAGGAAAATTAAAGTTGGTTTTACTGTTATTATGACCTGTGTTATGGGTAATACAAACAAAAAATTTATGCTTTTATCACCTGTGTTATGGGCATATAGAAATGAAAAGTCATACTTTTATCATTACAGGTTAGCTATTGCTATGCTTAGATTTCTCCTACAGTCCTAAATCTTCTACTCCAGGGAGGAATTCTAACACTGTAAAACTCCTTTCCCTATTTGCTGTTGTCACAGTTTTCAGATGTGCAGGGCCACATACAGATGTCTCTGTTAATGGAGATAAGGCCAAAGACACACGAAGAGCCCATTTAAAAGTCACAAGAAGCACTATCTGCAGAGGACTGTGTCGTAAGGCTGGGGCATGTCTGCCACGAGAAGCCTCTCTTTCTTTATTTCATTTTTTTTTCTGTGGGATTAAAACTGGATCTCTGAGTCATGGCATGCCAATCTGCAGTTTAGGGTAGATTATGAATAATAAATGTGTAAGGAGAAAGTTGCTCCTAATATCCAGGTAAGAGGCAACTACTACCATGTGATGCAGGGAAACTGTGTGTGTGCCTCTGTGTGTGTGTGTGTGTGTGTGTGTGTGCATTTGCTTGCATGTGTACACTCATACTGTCTTTCTTGTTTTGGTTCTTCTTTATTGCTAGGCAGGAGTTGGAAATCAGAGAAACAGCTGACATTACTACCATGGCCTTCCTTTACTCTAGCAAAGACTTCCTAGTCATAGTGCTGGGACTTTGTGTTATCTTTTAGAAAATTATGTATATGTAATCTTTGTCACCTACATTGCATAATTTTGCTAGTGTGGTGTCACACAAATGACCCAAGATTGCCAAGCTGAGAAGTTTTTTGAGGAAGAATTTTAAAAACTCTTTACAAAAAAAAATTGATTTGAAGTAATTTTGTACTCTTGCTGTAATTTCAAAGTACATGGTCAATAAATAAAGTACCATTTTTTGATACAAATAACTGTGAAACAATACTTTCAAGCTAGCCATTTTCAGGGTTTGTTTATTGCAAATATATTGAAAATGTTATTTGTATTTTCCTTCATATGGGGATCTGTGTTATGAGCCAGGATTCTGATACATAACAGAGATATTTAGAAAAACAGAGAATTTGTTATGAAACAGATATTTTACTGATGAAATCTAACTTTTCTGTTCATGAAAGGCTTATTCATTGTTATAAAAATACTTTTACACTGTACAATATTTCTTATAGTACTAAAGACATTCTCATTTACTTGGTACCAAAAGATTTTCAGGAATTCATGTCCCATAATGATTTCCTTTTGCTTGAACATGTCTTGCTGAATTTCAAAAGCACCTAACGAAATCAAAGTGATTTGATTTGAAAATCAGAGTGCTAGAAAGTCTGAGTAGGTAACGAAGAGAGGAAACCTAGTGAAAATGTTGCCAGACATCTTAAATTGGCCTATTTTGTGGTAGTAGTGTTTGTTGTTGGAACATCCAGAGGGGTCTAGTAAGCTTATAATATAACTCTGTGAAGTTTCATATAAACAAAATGCTGATTTTTCTGGGGAAAAAAATTTAGAAAATCCCAGTGACTGAATGAACTGTTCTCTTTGGCTTTTTAATCCCATGATTCGAAGAAAGGCTTATGATCCCAGCCATGACGATACTGCCTAATGCTCACTGGGAGAACTGAAATATACTGGGAATATTTCCAAGTTGGTGCAGAATTCCCTGGGTTTTCAAGATGCTTCTACAGTCTGGACTGAGTGTATTTAAACTGTACTTTTGAGATATTCTTGTTCCATCCTGATGATGGAGAAGGAGCTCTTGAACAGAGGATAGTTTATTTCAGCCTAGTTAAGATTCATCAGATTGGTCCTAGCAATAATGCAAAGGAGGATGAGCCCAGAAGGGAAGAGTTGAACATGTCATGGAAGAAGGGAGTGAAGAAAGGGGCCACTGAAGAGTCTGGGTAGAGGGACTGCAGGCTGCTGTCCCCTAAGATTATGTGGGAGAAGAGTTTGTTACCTGAAATTGTCTCACTTTTCAGATAAATATATTCCTAAAACCTGAAAAAATAAAGCAACTTGTCAAAACCACACAGTGTGTCAGTGGTGAAGCATAGAACTTTCAGCTCCCTGCATAGTCTTCTAATGCGCTTTATTTCAAAGGTGCTTATTCCTTGCTTAGAGTTCTCCAAGAACCAGAATTCTATATTATCTCTTTTATCATTTTTCAATTTCAATTTATATTTTCTCATATTGTTTCTGTTATACACAGGTTGCCTTGAAATCTATTTTTTACTCTCCAAACGTGTAGGAATTGCTGTGGTTGGGAGCTGAATTTTTCATATCTGTTCTTTTTTATTAATATAGGTTTGTGATACATAATAATTACATTCACCTTGGGGAATCGGTGCATATACCTATCACATAACTTTGTAGGTACTGCCTTTGTACCCGCCCAATACAGCTTTCATTCTCTCCCTCTGTGTCCTTTAGCTTTTCTCCAATGAATTTAGGATGATATCATAAATATGAGTTTTCAGATATATGTGCTTATTGAAAATAGATGGCATGTATAGCACATCGGGATAATAAAGAGAATGGATTTTTAAAAAATAGTGCTGGGGATTGAACCCAGGGTGTTGTGCAGGCTAGGAAATTTCTCTATCACTGAGCCACACCCACAGCCCAGGATAATGGATTTACTACTGATTTGCTATGAATCTTCAGTTCATTTTCATATTTAATTTAATTTATTTTCAACTAGTATAATCCACAGTCTCTCTGCAAGTTCTGGTACCCATTCTTTTCTTTCTCTGCAAGGCATGCCCACCATTCTTCTGGGTGTAGCGTATTTGTCAGGAATTTATGTTGGAGCTGATTAATTCTGTAACATAATTGGCCGCAATAAAATCTGTTGGTTCTATCATAAACTTTTAAACTTTTCCTTATAGTGCTAAATCCATTACGTTTTAGGGTGATGTTGGCAAAAACTTCACTAACTGGTTTGTAGTTTAGGAAACTCTTTTAGGCTTTCTAAGAAGTAATCACTAGGCAATTTCTAAAGATGTGTGTGTGTGTGTGTGTGTGCGTGTGCACATGCACATATGCAGTTGGTTCTTGCATGCAAGCAAACTGGGAGTCTCTTCTGTTATATTCTATGAGGCTGAAAATGTTTCAGAGAGATGTGTCAGTGAAGGACATCTGTAAAGTAAAGTGCTTGGTCCATTTTCAAGTGTCACGTGGGAATAGAGAAATTCAGTGCTTGAGAATTTGATGCTCTTAAAATGAAAAAGTCAAACCTGCAGGAGAATCTTGTATTTTTTCCAGATGTGAAATGGTCATGTTTGCAAACAATCTTATCCTTCAGTGGATATACATATTTTTATTGCTAAGCAGTCCTTGTATTGCTTCTTGATTTTCTCAGACATGTTTGGCTAAGACAGAATAAGCTGCCATTCTTCACATCTGACTCTGCAAGCTTAGGAGGACTGCAGAGCATCCCTTGTTACTCCAACTTTGGCTTTTCTTATCAGAGTAGTCACTCATCCCCTGGAATGTGACATGAATTAATGGGCTGCTTTCCCAGGTGTGCGGAACCTGCGGCTCCTTATGGAACGGAGTGCTCTGGCTCCATTTGTAGGCCTGGGTTTCTGCAGGGCAAAACTGTCTAAACTGTCTACTTCTGGTCATAGATTAGAGGCCTTGAAGTCCCACAAAATAAACATCAAGAAGACAAAGCAAATACAGGAGATGTAAAGAAACATTACAGGAGATATGTTCTCACCATATTTAGGACTGACTTCAGAAGCTCTGGCATGCTTCTTCTAAAAATTTATCCATGTTCATATCTTTACTCATTCCTATTAGAAGAAAAAGAGAAAATCAGAATTCCCACCAGACATTGAGAAACAGGGTCAACTGTGTAATACTCATGGAAGATTTTGGATAAAAGGAGTCTGGGGGAAGAAAACAACTGTGAAAGATTCGGGAGTCACAAAAATACTTGATAACTGAAAGCTATTGTCTGGGGATTTAAAATATATATATATAAAGATTGGCTCTTGTGATGTTTATGCATATATATGTATATTTTTTCCCCACAAAGAAACTCAGGAGATACTCCTAATAGTCATTGATTAATAACTCTTGAATCATATCTGTCTTGATATATTACTGATTTTAAAGCCAGGTTTGCTTTATTTAACCAGCTGCTAACCACTAGGCCATAGGATTCTAGTTTGGGACTGCTATATTATTCTCATATAAGAATTAGATTAAATAGGGCCAGGGTAAAACCTTAATTTAAGTTCTTAATTTCTCTTGACATATTTGGAGGTGAACAAAAACTTTCCTTTTCATTCCTGTTCGAAAATATTACTTACTCAACTTATTAAATTTTACTTTTCTTATTTTTTTATTTTTTATTTTTTAGATACTGGCGATCAAACTCGGGCCCTTATGCTTGTGAAGCAGGCAGTGGAACCACTGAGAAAAATCCCCGGGCCAAATTTTTACTTTTCGAAAGCTATAAATCTCTCCCTTGTTTGAGAGGGCCTTAGGTCAGAAGCTAGAATAGTATATCTGGAATGGATACTGGCCCCCGATTAATACAAAAACAAAACTTTTAATAGAATATTTACATATTAATTTGGGCTTGGGGAAAATTTCTTTTTTTAAAAACACATACATCTTGACTGCATAAGAAGCAAAATGGAAACCTTTAACCTAAATAGAAGAAAAATTGAAGTTGGTAAGTGAGAAAGCCTCAAGTTTCAAATTTCCAGCTCTTCCCACCTCCCCCACCCCTTCTGCCAAAGTTTTGGGGAATATTAAAGTTAGGAGAAGCTCTGAAAAGTCTAGAATCCACCTGTGTAATTTCGTAATTAAAACCTGAGCACAAGAGGAGGTCTCTTAAAGGAAGTTACACCGGCTGGTGGGGGTGGACAAAGCAACAAGTACTATGCCCTATGTTGGCTGAAACCATGCACCATTTAAGTGAGACAATGAGTTGATGTGATATGTTGTGGAGACTTATTCCTTACCATCAATATTCATTACCGACCCAAGCCTGCTAAGGTCTTTACGGATAAAGCCTAGTTATCTTTATCCCGGTGCCTGTTTGTGATTGATTTTTCTTAACCACTAGGTGACACTGTTGTCTCGAGTTAGTGCAGGAAGTACTGTTTCTATAAAAGACACGGGAAGCAATTTTGATTATGTTATAAGCATATCGCTCAGAGTTTAAATGTGAATGTGGGATTTACCAATTTGAAACAAAAGTAATACGGATTGTCAATAGTATTACAAATCGTTCTGACAATACTACCTACTAAATGAAATATATGTGTGCTTAGAATAATAAACTCTTGCTTCCTTACCAAGAGCCATTTTTTACTCCACCAATGTGTCAAATGATATTATCAACTTTTGCCCGTAACAACCCTTCTGCCTCTTACTTTATGTAAATTATTTTATTTCATACTTTTGCCAGCCAAATTTTCTGAAAATTTCAAAGGTAGCAAGTAGCAGAACTAGAATTCAAACCCAGAGTGCTCCCATGACCCTTCATTGATGGACAGGTTTTCTGGTCACACAATCAGCAAGGAGTGGAAGAGCGTGACCCGGAGTCTAGAGGTATTTCAAATTCAGTTCATAAGACAACGCATGGACTGCATATCTCAGTTTGTTCAGATAAATGACTTTTTAAGAGATGTGTGTCCCGTGCAAAATTCTGAATTTCAGATAAACAAGAAATGCATTTAATTTTTATATAAGTATATTCAAAATTGCATGCAATATTTCTGCACTAAAAAGCATTTCTAGTTTATCTGGAATTCAAGCTTAACTAGAAATCTTGGGTTTTTATTTGATAAATCTGCCAAAATTTATTTTACTCGTGTTATTTAAGACAGTTTGTTGAGACTCCTCTTGCTTCTCTATATTTTCTCTTCTATTCCTGACTGAGGAATATATATCTGTCCTCTTAAAATGTTCTCCTGTACTAAATGTGTTCTTGCTCCTTGCCCCTTTCCAGACCTGCTGTATCCAGTGGCATCGTGTTTGCCTAATTTTTACTGTTCTTTCTACTGCATGTTTCGCCCATCTATAAAAGTGATTAGGGATTTCTAGTTTAAAAGCCCTTCAGTTTCCTCTGTACCCTATGTTCTTACTATTCATTCACACTTAGTCTTTTGCAGTCTGGTTTTTCCACCTTTTGCTCTTCTTAAGCTGCTCACTCAGCAACTTTCTATTGCTAAATTCCATGGGCTTTTCTAAGCCCTAATCTTTCTTTCTTTTATTTATTTTTTGCCCCCTCTCTATTTGATAATGTCTCTCTCTAATCCCTTAGTTCATTTTCTTGGTATTATTCCCCATGGCTTAATCATATCCTTCTTGTGAATGAGTCCAAGATTCTCAGTCTCTATTGCAATTATACACCAAATCACATGAAAACATCTCTCGGGTATTCTTTGGTCTCAAATATTTTGCTGTATTAAGTAGCTCAACCTCTACTCTATACATAACTATTCTTTTTTATTTTTGATCTGACTGCTTTATTCAAAAAGAAAGGAGATTTTTCAAAATAATTCATTTTTTCCCATTAAGTTTATTGGTAGATTTAAAGCAAACAATAGTTACATTTATCATTTGGATCTTATACCTTTACCTGTTATGTCTTGGTTCTTATTTTTTTTCTCCATACTCCTCCCCTTCCCTTCACCCCCTTCATCCTTCCCTATTTACAAAGACTTTGTTTCCATTTTTTCCTTTATTCACATTTTTCTTTTCCCTTGTTTCCTTCCCCTCCCCTTCCCACTTCCCCTTTAGCCATTTTCTTCCTATTTCACACTCTCAATTATACCATTTGAACCTTATTTACCCTTTTAGTTTCTCACACCAGAGAAACTATTCAGTATTTACACATGTGTCCTATTTATTTCTCTTAAGAGTATGGCCTCAATGTGCATCCACTTAGCTATAAATGTCTGTAGTTTCTCATTCTTTATGGCTGAATAGTACTCCATTTTATAGAAAAACCACATCTTCTTTATCCAGTCTCCAGTTGATGGGTATTTGGGTTGTTTCCAAGTTTTAACTATTACAAACTGTGCTGCTATAAACATGGGTGTGCATATATAACTGTGGTATGATTCTTTTAATTCCAAAATAATTTAAAATTAACAGAAAGGAAATATTTTATTTTGCCGCAGTCTCTTTAACTGATGATAATTCTAGGGATAACAGAATAAATGTCCTATTCTTG
The DNA here is from genome assembly GCF_012274545.1 of Fukomys damarensis. Classification (NCBI taxonomy): domain Eukaryota; kingdom Metazoa; phylum Chordata; class Mammalia; order Rodentia; family Bathyergidae; genus Fukomys; species Fukomys damarensis. Next base: position 23,086,950 of record NW_022900917.1, on the reverse strand, counting down.
TGGTGGGAGTCTTTAGTTTTTTTGACTTATAATATATTGATAAATTCTCTGCTTTTCATTGATAGTGGAGGGGTGTATGAATGTGATTTTCTTACTCTATAACCCTGGTGGGTTATCAGGGTCAGAAATTGTTATATTTATGAATGTGCTATAGCTGCTTCCATCACATTCATTTTTTGGAGCAGTATCTGCTTAAGCTATTGACTACACTCTGGGAAAGATCATTTATACAACTGGTCTTTTTCCTGATCTCAATGATCGATTCCAGAGGACAGTTTAGGCAATTCTTAAGTATGTGTTCCTTTGTTGCAAAGACTGTTATAGTCCCAATTACATGCGTCTCTTGAACTGTAACTCTCCTTCATTCTTGGATGTGGGTAACCCATATTAAATGTTATAAGCATATCACTCAGAGTTTAAATGTGATTGCGTGATTTCCCAATCTGTGTTAGATGCATTGGAAAATATTCTAGCCATCCTACATAATCTTTAAAACAAATTGCTGGTGAATAATAAAAATGTTCTTGGGGAGAAGACTTAGAAGTATAGATTTAGTTAAGTGAATATTTTCACAATTCTTTCTCTATGGACAGTTGCAAGGATTGATAGATATATAATATGTGCTACTGAGCATATTTATTACTTTTTATTTTGGCACTGTTTTAAGTTTCCAAGTACAATAAAAACTTGTATTTACAAATTGGATTGGGACTTACAGTCAGTTTGTTAAAAGTGATTTATAGATAAAACTATGAGAGAATTGCCTTAGATTTGAAACTCCTAGGATAATAATGATAAATTCTCATTATTTGTGATCACCCCCAATAATGCCCATGCCAGATATTACTAAGAGGTCTACACCAATGCTTCAGAACTCTTTGTAACTTCATATATTTCACCATTTCAACTCAAAAACGAATTCTTCTGTATTGAAAAAGGATTGACACAGATGGAAATGGATTTAGGTTGGTATTCAGTTTGGGGACTAAGTAGACAGGTTTACAGAAAATTGCAAACTATGTGAGGTTGTCCATACCAGGAGAAGAAAAAAAAATTTTGTTCAGATAAATAATGATGGGAAGTCAGACATATATGGTATTATTCCTTTATACTTTGAATGTACAAAGGTACATTAAAAATTCAATATAAGACTCAAATATTATCAAAATTACCTTAGCAACTAATAAAAGAAAGTTATGGGAGCTAACACTAATATTTATCAGTGCCTCTCTCATGTGCCAAGCATTGTGGTTGGTTCTCTGCTTATCTAAATCCTCCCCTCTAAGACCTTGAAAAGTTGGCATTAATTTTCAGCTTTGTTTGCCAATGTCTTAGTGGGCTGTCTAGCTCTATAGTCCTGCACTTGAAATCTTTCTTTTTCTGTTAGGCTTTTTTTGACATGAACAAAAAATAATACCCCTTAGGGATTGATTTATCTGCTCTAGTTCATGTGCTGTTTTTACTACCAGTAATATAGTAAGTGTGGTACTTAGTATCAATGCAATTTGTATGCAATGTAAACCTTGAAACTTCTAAATTTCAGTTGTGCCAACACTTAATGGGGAGAATGAGAACTCTGTGCTATTCCCTAGTTGCTACTTCTTGAAGTGAAAGAAATGCTTTAGAGAAGACTTGCAAAGTCGTTTAAACATTGCGTTTTCAATAAACTATAGAACAGTATGAGAACTTTTCTACACTTTCTAATAAATAATAAATGGATAATTATTCACTGTCTTTTTCCTGTTACTTTGATCCCACATCTCAGTTTTACGTAGCCATCCGATTTGAGATGAAGGAGTTTGAGCAATGAGAAATTCTAAATACTACTTTGTGCTTTTTGAATTACAAGATGTTAATGGTAGCTCATATTTGAGTTATGTTATCAGCTGTGGAATGTAAGTCAACAAGTAAAAACAAATTCAAAAGGAAAATATATTCCGTGGCTTTAAAATCTCAGGAGAGTCTGAGTATGAATGCTCTGAGCTTTTACTGACAGGTCAATTAATCCAGAAAACGACATTGTGAAGTGTTGTGAAAGTCAACACATGACAGGTTAAGTGAGACCACTCAAAGGAAGGCAGAGTTTATTGCAGACAAAGATTCTGTAAAATGTTGATCCAGAAAAACCTCCCGGGAGCATGGAAAAAATATCCACCAAGAAAAATGACATTAATAGGAATGATTCTTTGATGCGAGGACCCTAATAATTCTACTTCTAAAGAAATAATCAGAAGTCTAGAAAAAGATTTATGCCAAGAGTTTTCTCTAGGGTTATGTGTAATAATAACAATTTTAAAAATTGGAAGCAATCCAAGTGTCTGGTCTTTGGGAAATGGGTACCTCTTTGTGAAGGAATAAGGTATGATCATTAAGAAGTAGTGTTCACTAAGGGCTTTTGGTAGTATGGTAAAGGGCTTTGATATAATGCTCAATGAAATAAAGATTCTGTGTATAGTAATGCCTAAACTATGGAAAGAAATACATTTTATAGGAAAAAAACTATACTAAAATTTGAATTAACCATGTTGGAACATACTTTTTTCAACACTTTTCTATAATTCCCCAAATCCTTTATTATCTAGTGTTCATTTATTTCCTAGCCCAAAAGATGAAAAAAATACTGGCAAAAATAAAGAGTATCTAAATTCTTATCAAAGTGCAAGTACTCTGCATCTTGTTCTGTTCATCCTGTAACAAAGAATACAAAGACATGAATTGCTACAGTAAGAGCAATGGATAATAGAAACTTGAATTTTGTTATTCTCGACCTTATAAACCAAACAAATGGGGCAATTTGATTATTTTTCAATGTTGTTAGCTTATCTTTCTATATACCCAATAACTGCCTTTTGAAAAAAATACCCTCTGTTCTAAGCGAAAATCCTAAGGATAATCCCAAATCCTGAATTATAACTCTTATGCCTTGCACAAAGAAAGCCAAAGGACCATCTCTCAGAAATGCTGTATAAATTACTTTCTCATTGCTTGAATCCTTTTAATTAGGAGTGATCTCTAAGTACTACTTCTGCTTTAAGTACTAATGAGTACTACTTTGAGTACTAATGAGGCCAACATTATAAAATCCACACTGTTTTTGAATTTTTCTTAAAAGTGAGTTACTAAGTTCATTTCCCTTAATGATAGAAAAATTGCTGTTTTGAGCTAGTCTCTATGGAAAAATATATGCTGTATGGTGAATTTTAGTTTTTTTTCTTCTGACATATCAGTTCCAAATGGTCTAGTTTTTCTTCACTATTATCATCCCTTCCAAATTGAGACACTGTCCAGAGAGAGAGAGAGTCTAATCAAGTTATTAGACAAACTCTAATATCTTTAAAAAGTTGAAACACCATATTGAAAAACTACTTCACGGGCCAGGGATTTAGCTCAGCGGTTCGGTGGCCTGCCTTGCAAGCGCAAAGACCCGAGTTCAATCCCCGGTACCAAAAAAAATAAAAAACAACAACAACAAAAAAACTACTTGACTGCTGAAGATGGTATACTTGATTTCAGAAATAAGTTGAAATGAGCTCTTAAGATGATAACTTTTTGGACACAGTGAAAATTCCACCTTGAAAATTCCATTTGACTGTCTGTTCTCCAATACTTCCTACTAAAGAATAAATTTCAATCTGACATATGTGGACTAGCAAATACATCTGATTTTCTTATTTATTGATGCTTTGAGTAAAGAGTTAGTCAAGTCAGCTTTGGGGTAATACTATGCACTGAGTTTTATGCCTCCACAATTCATAGTTGAAATTGATTTGTAATGTGATATGAGGAGTCGGGCCTTTGGGAGTCACCTGGGTTTTGATGCAATTATGAGGGCTTTGCCTCTCATGATGGGATTGGTGCACCTGTAAGAGGAGACAGCAATTCCTTTTCTCTCTCTGCTTTGTGAGAACACAGAGAGATGGTGGTTATTGAAAGCCAGTAAGGAAGCCTTCATTAGCGAGTTTAATCAAGAGGCACTTTCATCTGGGACACCTCCGCCTCCAGAACCATGAGATAGATTTTTGGTATTCGAGTTTCCCAATCTTTTGCATGTTGTTATGACAACCTGAACTGACTAATACAGATTACAGTGTTTGGAGCAATAGCTAATATGGCAGAATGAAACATTGTAATTATCAGTTTTAGTAATGATAGAATCAGATTAATGAAATTTTTAATATAATGGATTAATGATCAGATTCAAGGTATCAGAGAAGGTTGAATACAAAAGTGGTGTTCAGGTTTTTATAAAATATGCCTTCAATAAAAAAGGAATGGGAAATTACATCACTTAACAGAAGTGGATTTGGGAAAAGAATGTAATCATTTGGTATTGTTTCTATTTTTAATATGAGAATACAGCTAAGTGCTGTGTTAGATTTTAGTATCCCATTAGAAAAAGAAAAATGACAAGCTGAAAATGTCATGGGCAAGGTGGCCATAAAATTATAAAAGGGGTAATTTCCATTTCTATCCAGTTTTAGATTTTCAGTACTACCTAAAACAAATGAAAATAACCCGACACATTATATGAAACCATGTTGTCAAGATTTTGGAGAGCAAAAAGAAGACTTTCAACATCAGCCCATGGTGGACAAAGATCTTAGAGAGATGAAAGGAAATACTCTTATGATGATCAAGGTTCCTACCAGCAATGTCACCAGGCCTTGGAGCAGAGTGTGTGCTGCAGGAGAACCCAAGAGGAAACTTCCCCTTTCTTCCTAGGTTGAAGAGAAATAACTAAAACCCAAAGAGGCCAAATCAGCTGGATTTCTTGCAGAAAGTATCAAAAAGAGACGACGAGGCCGGGGAGTTAGTTCAGTGGTGTCGCTGTTGCCTCATAAGCGTAAAGTCCCGAGTTGGATCCCTGGGTTTTTCAGCGAGAAGACCCCCGTGTTGGCCCCGGGGAAAAAAAAAAAAAAAAAAAAAAAAAAAAGAAGACAAACTGAGTCAGAATCCTACAAATCTGTACATGCAGAATGTTCAACTAAGTAAAGATCAAAACATGAGTGTGAGCCACTGCAGACACGGAGGACATGGTCGGGAGTGATCCTAGTAAGTCACACAGTTTCCATGACTGGAGCAGAAAATCTGACAAGCAAGGCTAAGATCGGAACCCAACCATACCGATCCTTGCATTGAATTGATATGGTCTACATAAAGCAGAGATTGGCACTGGATTAAAAAAGGAAGACCCGATCATATGCTTTAAATACACACAAGTAGCTTGAAAGTAAAATGTTGAAAAATTTTTATACATAGAATAACTGTAGGAATGTAGGACATGTGGCTAGAAAACGAGAACGCAAGGACAGGCACAATCATAATCTTCCATTATATAGACATTTCCTTTAGCATGGGGGTGCATATTCCCCCAAATATGGTTGCTAACATCAGGACTGCCAGCTAAGGACCCACAATTATCCAGGCCTTAGGGAGGTGAATCTTTAGCAGTTTACTGGAAAAATCCCTGTTATTTTATTATTTTGCATCTTAAAATCATCTTAAATTATGGTGAGTCCTCATGTATAGTTTATAGTAATTAACATTTATAAATTTTTGGCCAAAATAAGAAAAGGATTTTGCTACTCTTCAATGAGTTGCTACTTTTTACTCCTCCTTTCCCTTTCCCCCTTCTCTTGTCCTCCTCCCCTCTGTACTCCTTTCCTTCATCTCCCTTTCCTTTCCTCATCCTTCCCCCCTCTTTCTTCCTCTCCCTTCTCTTCCTCTTCCCCCTTCCCTTCCTATCCCTCCCCTTCTTCTTCCCTTTTCTCCTCCTTCTCCTCTTCTCCTCCTCCTTTCCACCTGTCCTCTTCTTTTCTTCTTCCTCCTTTTTCTTTTATTCTCAATGTTTTTTCTTTCTCTCACTTTGTCCTCCATTTCCGTATTTTGAAAGTCTTATTGTAAAACATGCATTTGATTCTTTTTCTAGGCAGTTTTTACTTTACTAAACTTATTTCTCTTTGGTCCCTTTTACAAGACAAAATACATCAGAGAACATAAAATAATGGCAGAAAGAAAAAATACGTGGTAAAAAACAGACTGACAGTTTTGAGAGCACAGAATTTTGTTCGCTATACTGAATTGGTTGGCCTGTTGTGAGAAAAAAGATTAACTGCACCCTTCAGGACTGCAGTTGACTTACAGATGTATACCCACAGTTAAATATAAGGATATTTATGAAATTAACATCATCAGAAAAAAATCAGGGTGTGTGTGTGTGTGTGTGTGTGTGTGTGTGTGTGTGTGCATGTGCAGCAGTGAATGAATTAGACCCGAAGCAGCAGGGTCTCTTTATGTGCCATATACATTAGGATAAAGACCAAAGAACAGAAATCTCAAGTAGCAGATACTGGCTCAAAAATTAGGAAAAAAATGTTCTAATGCTCATAATGTCTGAATATTGGAATAGGCTATTTTTCTAAGACTGTTAATTTCAGTCATTGAAAATGTTAAAACAGAAGTTGGACTTGGGGCTGTGCCAACCTATGTGAAACTCTGGGTAAATGAGGAGAAGGCACCCTGGCTGCCTCTGTGTGGATGTGTCCCCAGGCCGGTTCCTTGGCTTCATGAACTGAGAATGCCTTTCACTTCAGCCTCCACTCTCCCCTCCAGATGGGAGATTTTTGCAATGTCTCCTTATTAGAAACCCCATAGATCAACTGGTTTGAAGTAGGTTTGAGTTAGGGATTGATGCTATTCAAGGTTATGAGTTTCTATTTCCAAGTGTAGCTTGGATATAAATAAATGCTTTAGGCGTTCCGGTCTCTGCACAGGTGAAGCACCATGCTTAAATCAAAAGTCCTATGAGAAGAATGTCATTTTTGTCTCTCAAAAACCATTAAATGTGATCCAATTTATAACCTGCACAGTATTTCCCCAAAGACTCTTACCTCACTCAAGCCTGGCCCAGTTCCCTTGCACTTCATAACTGCTCCAGGGACTCTCATACACCAACTCTTCAAACTCTCTCTGAAGCCTCAGGCTATGACATTTTCTACCTCTCTTGTGCCTCCTCATTCATGTCCCATCTAGTTTTCCTCTCTATGCTCCAGATTGTATAAGATGCAGAAGAGGATCTGTGCTGAAATTTTTTTTTCTTAGATTCAGGGAGAACAAGGAGAAGTTGAGCAAGAAAAGATAAAAAAATCCATCCTTATTTTTCTCTTAATATGTTTAATTCTTGTTCTTCATGTATTTTCCTGACAATGTAACAGCATAGCCTGCAAGTCCAACTGAGAAGTACTAGGTGCTTCTTAGAAAATTTCAGGGTAGGAACATTGTATATTGAAACTTCCTGGGTGCATCCTGTTTCTGCAGCTCCTTCTACTAGATCCTAAGGAAAGAGACAAAGCAAAGTATGGGTATAATCCTTACTCATAAGGAATTTAAAATCTTATGAGCCACACTGAATAAAATCACATGAAGCAGATTTAAAGGAAGAAAACCAATAAACTATGAAAATGGCCCAGAAGTAGCCCGAGGATTATCTGAATGTTGATTATACAGCATGAGCAGAACTCCGGCCGAGGAAGGGTTCATGGAAGGAAAATTGGGTAAATATTTAAGAGATTTAGAACTAGAGAAATTGGTGTAGAGACCAATTGATGAACAGTCAAAGTAATGAGCCAGAAACAGAATACTGACCTAGGGACATGGAGGGCGTAGGTGGGGTGGGAAGCCTTTTTCTTAGTGGAAATGAACTCTTCCTTTTCTATGGAAAAGGAAGAGTTATTGTGTGACTTGAATATTAATTTATCCCCAATGTACGGTGACTGTTTACTTCAAAACTATTCATTACAGGAAAAGACACTGCCTCAAAATACTCCCCCAGCTTTGAACATATGCCATTTTTTAATTATACCTTGTATAATATTCTACTGCAGTTGTGGGCCAATAGAAAAATATTATTTTGATCATATTATTTATATCTTAAAAGATTACTTTGATTATTGGTATGTTTGAATTCATGTTATCTCTGATAAACTTACTAGCAAAAGCAGTGTGACCATTCTTGCTCCCCTACCCCACTGACTAGCTTCTTATGACCTTTTAAATCAAACAATCACAATCTGTGTGTATAATGCAGTACATGGGATGAAGTTAAATATTATTGTTTGTGAAGGAAAACCTTTTTACTAGGAGTGGATTTGCATTTTTCTGGTGAGTCCACTTCTTATACCAAAAGAATAGCGTTACAAGGCTAACAACTTTAAAAATGTCTCTAAATGGAAATGTCTACATGCCTCAAACCTGAGCTGTTGAACTGTTTGGAAATTTAATATAAGGTAAATAATAAGATACAAAGCATATTTTGTAGATACACATAAAGTGAATCTTTCTCCCTCTCTCCCTCCCCTCTTTTCTCTCTCACTCTCTATTTAGGACTCATTGAATTTGAAAAGAAATATTATTGTACAGATTTGAAGCAAGGATGTCATCTTTGGAGAGCCAAGACTGTAGCTCTTCACTTTAAGAAAAATGGGAGAAAGTACAGCAGAGGTCCTTAGAAGTAGCTAAGGGATCCAATACTTTATTACTATCAAGACTTACGGAAAACAGATTTCCATTCTCTGGACAAATGGGCATTAAAAAGTGCTGCAGCAAACTATATACATGGTATTCCTTTTCTTGGCTTCATAATTTTAGTTAGAGTATTGGCTTTTTGGTTTAATTCCAATGGCAGAGCTCATAAATGCAGTCTTTTTCTTCTGGGGGGCTGAGGGAAATAATCATAAAATAAAAATCTTTGACCATCTGTTTATCCTATTAGAAAATGTAACACCCCTTCTTAAGAAGAAAAGAACCCCTAAAAGTTATGTGAACTGAGGATACCACAACAAACTCAAGAGCTTAGGGACACTTTAAACAATAGTTTGAAGGATATGTTATTTCTCAATAAATTTCAGCTACTGTAGCACAAGTATGTGAATTATACAGCTTAGAGAAACACAGAGAGCTAAATGGATAGTTTTGAGATGGGGAAGAACACTAGCCACAAATATTTGTTCATTGTGATACTTATTTTCTTAGCCCATGTGATGAAATTTCAGTTTGTTTATGAGAACTAGCAATTCCTTTCCCAGACTGAGCAGTGGCTATTGAATGTTTTTGTGTGAATGAAAATCTAACTTATCAGGGAATAAAAAAGGATAAGAATCTTTACAGTGCCAAGTTGTGTTACTGAAGTTTATCGAGCTGGCAGTTGTTAGATAATGTTGAAAATATATACTTCCTAAAGAACTGTGGCTGGATTCTCTGAAAATAATTTACACAACAGATCCCTTAGGCAGATTTATGATTTTGCATAGCTAGAGGGAGAGGCTGGACTAGCAGGATGCTTCCTGGTTTCATTAACATAGCCCAGCCCACTTCCAACACACGCCCAGAACTACCTCATTAACCATTGGGATTGCAGCCAAAAATATAAAACTACAGAGAATATAAAGGGAATTACTGGTGAGAGAGCTGTAGAGCAGCTTACCACTGAACCCATTACTTTTCCAAGATCAGAAAAATATTACAGTAACAGGCACCACTCCACACTCAGATAAGAATTCAAGGTTTTTATCTAGAATAATTAGTTGCAACATAAGATATATAGACACTCTTCTGATAATCTCTCTCTCTCTCTCTCTCTCTCTCTCTCTCTCTCACTTATTTATTTATTTCCTGGATAGCTTTGACATTGTAAACCACAGACGAATTGGAGCCTGGCATTGAAAAGAGGTGTTCTGCAGCATTTTTTTTTTTTCTTGGCTAAAGAAGTTGCCTTCTACAAGAGGGAGTCTGAAAAATGACAGGGGCAAAGAGGAAAAAGAAAAGTGTACGCTGGAGCAAGATGCACACCCTGCATTGTGAAGACATCAAACAGTGGTGCAGAAGACGGCTACCTATTCTGGAATGGGCACCGCGTTACAATCTGAAGGAAAACCTGCTTCCAGACACAGTGTCTGGGATAATGTTGGCAGTTCAACAGGTGACACAAGGTAATGTGCTGCATTTGCTTTTCCAGTTTACTGCAGAATGGATGTCACTTTGCTTCTTGGAAAAGTACTAATGATCTAGGATTGACAATTTATCTGATGAATTGAATATTTAATGAAATAGATATTAACTTTGAAAAACAGGTACCATGGATATCTATGTGTAAGAAATTTCCTAATTTCTTTTTAAATTTATTTTTGCTAACAGTTAAGCATTGAACCAACTTTTGAATGGCACTACAGATTTGTAGTATGAAAGTTCATACTGTTTCAGAGTAAAGAATCAGTAATTGTAGGAAAATGAGCTTTTATAATTTGATCTTGCCAACATAATTTTCTACCTTCACTGAATCAAGCTATAAAATATCTTATGGTTTGAATGCAATCATTTTTTAAACTTAATTAGCAGTACACAATTACCTGTTGTAGCCTCGAGAGTTGCTGTAAGCAAGGACAAAGCTTTCTGTACATAAAGAAGGCTCTTTGCCAAGATTATTATTTGCAAAGAGAATCCTGTATGTCCTTAGAGCTTATGTTTTTCTGTGTATACAAATTTGCTTTTGTACCCTGTTACTTCACCTCTATGTCTCAATAAGAAAATTAAACTAGTGAGAAATCTGATTTTAACATTCCCAAAGCAGATTCTAAATTATATTCTGGGCTTAGATAGGTGTTCTCTTGGTGAGAGCTAGTTAACTAGGGTGTGTGTGTGTGTGTGTGTGTGTGTGTGTGTGTGTGTGTGTGTTTACCCTAAAGGTATATTCATCATAGTTTTTGGCTAATTCAGGTAATTATTTTTTACCTGTAGCAAGGAAAGGAACTGATTTCTTAACGGAGAATTTGGTACAGTTTTCTTGGCATAGCCTCTGGAGATTTATATTTCCTTGCAATTTTACTGCCTCCTTGGCTTTATTATTTATACTGTTAAATTATAAGCACTCTTTTAATTAAATTATTCTGTAGCTGGAATGAACCAGATTGTGCATTTGTGTTTTTAGTATGATTAGGAACATCTGCACGAGTGGCTTTAAGACCCATAATACTATCATATATTATGGATTCTATTTCACTGCATAGTCTTGTGTTACATTTTTAATGACCATTTTGCCAGTAGCAAAGCATAGTAATTTTTTTATAAAAATGCAAAGTAAATAACAGGTTAGGGAATTTAAATGTTGCTTTTTTAAAAATTTTAAATTCAACGTGAAATTCACCATGCAATTTCAAAACTTAGGTGATGCACTTCAAAAGACTTTTTCACCATAGTTTCAGCATGTGCTATAAATTTATTTTGTATAAATTAATATGAAATGAAAGCATGCTTTTAGTAGTCATTTGTTTTTACTTTACAAAAAGAGTAGTAAGAATATTTGGGCATATAACACATTTTTATTTTTGTTGAACAGCCTTAGCGATATGGCTTATGTGTTAACTCTTTGGTAGTCAGTTGTAGAGCTTTTGGGTCTAGATTTTGTGGAATTTTGTGTTGTTTATATATTTCATTTGTTTTGTTTTGTTTATATATTTCATTGGTTATGAAGAACACATTGGTCGTTCTCAACTGATGAGAAGCAGAAAGCTTCCTCAGCAGTGTGTCATGGGAAGCTCCTGATCTGGCTGCCGCTCCTCTTGGAAGGCTACCAGGGAATGGGCAAGGTACACTGCTAGGAAGAACTTAAAGGATTTTGCTGGTGTATGAAAAGACTAATCCCTCTAAAGTACCTGTGCCTTTAACACAATTCTATCAAATTTTCTCATGTTCTTCCAGTATGGAGAGTTAAAACTGAAATCGCATAACTACCATTTATTCCAGGGTCACAGGTCTAACCCTTTATATACATTATTTCCCCTTATCCTTAAAATGTCCCGAGAGACAACACTATCCTGTCCATATAAGGAAATGTAGTCTGAGAAGCACAAGGAATTTTCCCTGGATCTCATACCTGATAAGTGGAGGAGTCAGGACATGATTCCAAAGCCAACACTCTTAACATTTTCAACTTATATTCTACATTGCCAAAATAACCAGATTTTTTACAATACCAATGTTATTAGTAATAGGAGACATTTCTTTGGAAAGGTATGACTATCTTTTCCTTCAAATAATTTTTGTATTCACGTTTCATCTCTGCAGTTTTTAGACTCAAAGGCCAAGTGACAAGAAAAATAACTGCAGTGAACACAGAATAAAGAGGATCAAACCTCTCATTTGGGTGAATATGATATTGGTGATTATCGTCTGCTCCACTTCATTAGGAAAATTAGAGAAGGGTAATTTTTGCTATTGAATCATAACATAAACAATAGAAGCAAAAAATCTTTTAACCTTTATATTCCAAGGCACTTTCAATCACCTAGCATAGTTCAATTTTACAAAATTATTGAAACTAATGTTTTTTGACCTGCAAATATGGAAAGTTTATATGGTTCAATCTGGTAAATTTTAAAGTTATTTTATTTTTGTAAATGGACTTAAAATTAAAGATAGTAAAAACTAGCATTTGAATGTTCTCTACATGTCAAATACCAAGTCATTGTTTTAAATTACTTTATTAAAGATTTCTTAATTGTGAAATATAACTATTTACTGGTATACTTGACTAGTTAGGGCCTTTTCTGTGTTGACTGTACTCTTTCTAGTTCTCTTTCTTCTCTTGATTTTCAGACACTGCTATTTGGTCTTTCTCTGCTACCTGTCTGGCCTCCTCTTCTCATGATCCCTGGCAGATTTGGCTTCCTGTGTTTTCCAACAAGCATCAGCATCTTGGAAACTAAAGCCCTGGCTTTCTTCTCTAAAAGCATCCTAGGCAATTTCCTCTGTGTAAAAGACCATGCACACTCTGCCCAGTAAAGTCTTCTCAAACTGGGATCCACACGTGCACTCACAAAAATTTAGAATGTTCTGGAAGCACATCAACTGCAATGTTTAGTGTTCTAAAACAGACCGAATGGCACTGCCACCCTAGCCAGAATTCTAGTGTAAGCACTCTTGCTAAAGTACTTGACACACATATGACATGAAAACTCAGAGATGATAAATAAGTTGTCTAAAGTCACATAGCAAATAAGCCGAAGTAGTAAGATTTGAACTCTGGTAACCTGGCCTCAGAGATTACACTCTTTTAAACTAGACTTGCACTCAGTGAAAGTCCTATGAGTTGTTCTCAGCTCTCCTCTTTTTTGCCCATAAGCATACAGTCAGTCACTAGGTTCTTTCTTTTCTCTCCTCTAAATCTCTTTCCAACAAATAGTCTTGGTTCGCCACTTCTGCCGCTGTCTTTCTGCATTGCCTTCAACTCCCAAAATCATCTTGAGTCTTCATTCTTGGCTCTGTCTCCACCTGTAGACCATATTCTATAATGCAGCAGTGAGGGTTAGGAAAAGTGTGACTCTGCTCTTTCCCTGTGCAGAATTCTTTAATGGCTCATTTTCTTTTAGTATGAAAGTGTACTTCTTAAACACATCCAATTCAATGATTAATAAGTTTATATAAAGTTCTGCTAAAAGAGATCTCTCACCTGAGAACCCTTCTCAGTCTCCTGGGAAACCTTGTGTTTTCTTCCCTCCTACTCCTGTTGTACTTTATCTCTGTGATAGGCTTTTTACTTAACCTGTCATATTATTAACTTTTGGCACAACTCTTTCTAAACTGGTCTCTAAGCTCTTGAGACAAAGTCAGTGTCTTCCTCTCTTTCTTCTTACCAGTTTGTAATTGCCTAGCATGCAGAAGTAAGTGTTCAATAAATAGTACAAGAATTAAAGTATTCTAGAAGCTACTGATTGCTCTCTTGCTACATATTGCCACTACAGGAAGGAAGTTGTTTAAAGTAATTCTTATGTTTTAAAAATAAATGTAATAAAGATACTGATAGAGAGAAAGTATAGTAAAATTAAGTAATTAATTTCTTCCAACTTCTCTTATTTTCTTGAAATCATAAACTTGCAGGCCTCTGGACAAACCTGGTAAAGCTTTCTTTGTCTCAGTATCAACTTTTTCTTTGTCCAACATTAACCAGTATGGGTACTTCATATAAAAATCCAGATACCTTGCTTTCAAAAAAGTGGAGGCAGGCCCATACAGAACCCACATCCCCATGTGGCAGAAATCTACTGGCCCTCATCACAGGGATTCCCGCAGGACAAGGCATGTGCTTTGCACTCTGTGATGATCCTGGCCACTCACCACCCTTCTGGTTTGCATTCCCATTATTTTCCCAGCCCTATGAGTGGCTAAATTTGTTTCCCTTGCCAACACTTATTCCAACATGTTTCATTGAGATGCTTTCAACTCACCTTTAAATAACAAATTTATCAAGAGATTGCTTGGAACTAGGTTCTTTAACTGATCATAGAACTTTCAGGCCTGTGTACCTGGCCTTGTACATTCCAATATGCATTCATTTCTTCATAATCCTTTGTATTTTTGTTACTTGCTTTTTTAAAAACTATGCTGGAGAGAAATCTGTAGGGTGACTCCCTCCCCATAGGAAATAAATATAAATATACATGTGTTCATTTCAAAGAAAGATAAAAGAAACTTTAGGTCATTCTTTTATCATATTCAAATGTTTCTTAGAAAATATATTGTAAAAACTATTTTAAAAATTCTATAGCTGTCATTACTATCATCAGGTAAGAGCCGGTGTTTAACTGGTATCTTGAAAGTCCTCACCAGTGAATATGTTTCTAGATGAGCAAATATTTATAGAGAATGTCATGGTCCTAAAATATGTTACCAACGGGGTTGGCAAGCTAACCAGGGTGAGTCTGGTCTTTAGAGTATTTAGTTCACGTTCTAGCCTACATGACCACTTAGGGGTTGTTTTGTTTTCAGCAGAACAGTTCAAGCATCAAGACACGGTGGACACCTAAAACGCACGACTTACCATATAAGAACCTAATAACCCACCGAGGAGGAATATGAGAGTATTTTGCCTTGCATTCCAAGTGATCACCTAGAATTTTTGTTCTCAAACTATGAAAATTTTAACATGCCATAGGGATGCCTGATGTTTAAACCATAATGTGCTGGGCCTCAGACAGAAGATGGATGTTCCTTATAATTATGCAGAACTTGTGGCAGTACTGGCACTGAAACATATGTGTGGAAGCTGAGCTTCATTGCACTCCTGAGGGCAGCTTAGTGACATGTGGAACAATAAGTGGAAATTCCTGAGGCATACTGCACTGCAAAGATTAAAGGCTTGTCTTGGAGTTCTCAGCCGTGGGGAGACAAAATCTTAGCATTAGCTGTGTGTCTCCAGCCCAGCTCCTGGAATCACTGTATCTTCATGATAGTGACTTTTCTTTCATCCAGGAATACAGCAGTTAAATATACTTAAATAAGTCTAAAGTCTGCTTGCCATCCCCCCTTAACAATGTACAGGAGAGCTGAGGATGCTTTGCTGGCCTTTCCCTTCTCCATTTTCCCTCATCCCATGACCCATCCCCTCACTGTAGCTCCAGACTTCGTTGGGCACTTCTGATTTTCTTCTATTTTTTTCCTCAGTGTAAAATAATGATTTAGATATTGAAGGAATGTTTATTAAGATAATGTGTGCTATTGCCGAGTGTGGTGACGCACGCCTGTAATCCCAGCACTCGGGAGGCTGAGGTGGGAGGATTGCCATGAGTTCGAGACCAGCCTGGGCTACACAGTGAGTTCCAAGTCAGTCTCAACTACATAGTGAGACCCTGTCTCAAAACAAAACAAAACAAAAAAATAAATAAAAAAGATAATGTGTACTATAATGTTTAAGGCACATGGAAGAGCCAGGACCTTCCTTTTTAAGGTGTAAGCAATATTTACAACAATACCAGTGAGTGTGAGGACGAAGCATGTGGCCAATACAGACTTCTGCATCAATAGGAGGCTTCTGTGTTTGTGACTTAGGATCTATCCCTATTGTTTTTAATTACTATATCTCAGTTTTTTTTTTAAATTGGGTAATGATGCCTTTTCCATTTGTAGCACCTATGGTTTAAGTGTAGTTCAGCTTCTAGCTCTAGTGATGAAATACAGGCTGATCAGTTGACTGAATGCCTCTACACCAGAACTCTCACCTTTGTAGGCCTGTTGGAACCACCTTGGGACTTATGACTATGTGGATACTTGCATCTCATCTTGAATAAATGAATCCGATTTTACTAAAGATGGTGCCCAGGCCTAGAGGCATTGCTTAATCTTCCTCCCGCCTTCCCCCTTCTCTTCTTCTTCATCCTCCTTCTTTCCTTCCTCCTCTTTCTTCTCTTCTGCCACTGCTTCTTCCTCTATTACTCCTCCCCTACCCTCCTCAGACCCACAGTGCTCTACTTACTCGTCCTTCTGTTTCTTCCCATTAACCCCACTTCTTCCCATTATCCACGACTACTTTGCAGTGTCGTGAGCTGCATCCAGACACATACTGTCCAGGTGAAACCTTGTAGCTCAGTATTTTCTAATGTCACAATTTCACACTCTTGGCTAGTAACTGACTCAAGGATAAGATCTGTTCTCTAGGTACAAAAGTGTGGGCTTACCATACAATAGGCTGGTCATTTATTTTAAAATGGTAATAGGGAAAAAAATGACCCATGGGGCCCATTCAGTCTGGATCTTAACACCTGTGTGGAATCTTTCAAGAAGGGGCAGCCTCTTGTGTCAGAATGGAAAACAACAAGGATGAAGCATTTTTATGGCTTCACCGTACCTTTGTGGCTTGAAAATGAACAACCCAACACAAGTCAGAACAGAGAAACAACTGAGTCCTGAAAACAGCTAGCATATCCTTGACTTTGCATTTGTGTGTGCAAACATTTTTTTCTTTGCTTATGTAGGTTTAAATTGGACTTCTAATCACCTCAATGACATACTTGAATGCTACTACAATTTAAACCTGTTATATAAATTGTTTATCATCTTATGAAACCCAGGAAGATAAATATTGTGTACTCTATATAATTTCATGAGGTAAGAAGTTTGAGGCTCAAAACAACACTGGTTGAATTACCCCCAATTCTAGTTATGCTAAGGTGGATTCAGACCTTTACGTACAAGTCTTTCTGATATCCAAGTCCATGCTTCTGCCTTACTTAAGTCTTCAGTCTTTTCTTACATCTGCTTTCTGGAAGGTTTCCTCTGTTTCTAGAGTGGCAGGCATAACCTGAGTGTGGCTGGAGCTGAGGCTGAATCTCCCTTTGCATCATCCCCTCAGAGTATGTTTCCCCAGGATAACTACTACTTCCTTTGACAAAATAAAGTCCAGAGTTTTCAGTTGACACCAGATGCGATCTCTGGTGGTGGGAAGAATAGCTATTCCAGGAGCTACTGTTTTCCTCAAGAGTCTCTCCTGACTTCCTGTTAGAATAGTTTAGGATGAGAGAGGGGAGGCAGACATGCTTTACCACTGGTTTGAGTATCATGAAGCAATAGGTTTTGCCAGGTAGTAGAGGTGACATAGGAAAAAAATGTTTGAATGAGACTTTAAAGAAAAAAGGGCAATGAAAAAGACAGCAAGAGTACAATGGAATCTATAACCAGAACCATGGAATCTCAGTACCATGGAATGTAATACCAACACTATGAATATGAAATCCTTCTTCATTTGGTTTGGTGTCTTTTGTCTCTTCTGTTTTTCTCTACCAGAACAAATACCAGCCCTCACCCTGATTCCTCCCGGTCCAGAGTGCCACTGCAGACATGCACTGCCTCTTATTAGGAGTCCAAGAGATAATGACTGCCTTGAGTTCCCCTAATCTTTCTCATACAGGAGATATCTGCTGCCCAGGCAAGGAAGACTCTATTCCTGTCCACCATGAGCCTTAGCAGTATGCTTCCAACTCATCTTAATACCATTTCTCTAAATAAAACACATGATGATTGTTTTTCACTCCAGTCTTTATGCTTGATCCACTTTTTCTTTTCTCCAGTTACATTTTGTTTTTCTTAAGGCAATCCATTTCCATGGATTCAGTTGCCCTGTTTCCAGCCCAATTTTGTCTTCCAGAGATATAAATCTACATCTAGATATAAATATTCAGCTGCCTATTCAACAGATCTGAATGTCTCCCAGGGACATATTTAAAATGGAACACATCATTTACTCCCTTCAAACCAGTCCATATCCTCTATTTATTTTTTTTTGTCATGAAAGTTACCCCCTACCCACCATCTACCTAGTTATCTATGCCAGAAATCTAGGAATGATCCTGATTCCCTTTCCCCCTTAACAGTCGCATTCTATTAATCGAATTCTATAAATTCTTCCTTATAAATGTCTCTCAAATACATTTGGTGCCCATTGCTTTTGTGGCAACTTCCTTGGTGGTAGTAAGTTAAGTAAAACTAACATTTGCTAAATGGCTAAAATATGACATACACTGTACTAAGCATTCTTCACCTGCTATATTAACCTTCATGATAAGAATAAGAAGAATTTCATATAGTTCTTATTTGTATTTTATGGATGAAGGAAAAGGCAGAGAGAATGTTTAGATCTAAGCCTTTCTGACTCGCGAGTCCCATGCTTCTATTTTTATTAAGCCTGCAATCCATTTCTTGCTAGTTTGCATATCTTCCTGTGTATAGTTCCATTGCTCTATTATCTTTATTTTTTAATTTTTAAAATTTTTTTGGTACTGGGGATTGAATTTGGGTCCTTGTGCTTGCAAAGCAGGCCACCGAACTGCTGAGCTAAATCCCCGGCCCTATTATCTTTTTTAAAGTGCAATAAAAATAAATTTTCAAGGTAGTGGAGAAACTTTCAGCCTCATACAGAGACGAATATACTCCTAGGTCTGTTAATCATGAGGTCCCTGGGACATGGTCATTATTTTCATGCTTTTGAGATCTCACACAAATAGCCAGTTACCTCATGAATAGTGTGCTTTAGCTTAACCCTTCTAGTGAGTAGAACCATGAACTTTTGATGAATAATTATCTGTGAACCAAAAGAATGTATGTTTAAAGGAATCCTGTTTTCACACTATTATGGTTCTTGAATACATGTGAACTTACTGTGGGAGACCTACTTGTAATATCACTTAACCTTGAGCTTCTGATAGTGCGAAGCAGACAGCTGGCTATACTGTGGTTTGCTACTAATAATGGTAGGACCACCGCAAACCAGTTAGCAGATGGAAATGAATTGTTAACCCGCACAATTTGGGTCTGATTTTTGTATGTGTAGTTCTTGGGAATGCCTACCACTACTGGATTGTTTTGTTTTCAAGAATATGTAAATCTGTCTTGTGAGTGTTCTTTATTCATTTCTATTAAAAATATTTGACAGAATATACAATCTTTTGCTATGTTCTTGGAAAGAGACAGAAAAGTGTAAGACAACAATCCAGCCCACAAGGGGCTTATTATTTTTTCATTCCTCAGAAATGTGCACAAAAGTATATGAGAAAATGATCTTGTTATTTCAACCTTGAAGATATCATTCTGGTGTGGGTATGTAAGGGTGGGAACATTCTCTTAATGAAAGTTTATAGAGTATTGATTTCAGCCACTTTTTGCCTGGAGTAGGTTGTATAACTCAGAGAGCTGCCAAAGAATTCTGTTTCTATTTAGGAACATGGAGACTACTACAATCCCATCTACATAAGATAACATGAAATGAATATTTGGTGGTAAAAACTGGACCAATATAGAGGAAAAAGTGGTAGTCTTAAAATGCTAGCAAGATTTGATTAGTTATAGACATATGATATTATATGAAATGGCATTTTAATAAATCACAGCCTAGCCTTGGAAGTGATCTCTAGGGAACTATATACACAGGTAACATTGAGAGAATGATAAACAGTATTCCACTTTAGTTAATGCATGAAATATAGCTCTAGTAAAGTTAGAGTGGAGCAAAATAGTTTAGAACTGTGATCTAAGGTTTGTAAAGCTGAGGTTTGAATGTGCTTGTGGAAAGAGAAAGAGAAACATAGCAAAGCTTACTGTGAGGCAGACTGATTCTTTTATCATGCCAATAGCACGGGCTTAGAAACAGTAGAAGAGAGAAAAACATAACACTCTTGGACATGGCCTTCTCCCACCAGAAATGTGTCCTCTTTGGAGTGTTCAACTTTGACTTTTCCAATTAGCAGCGCTCCTCTTTACTGTGGGAGGCAGCAGGTCACACAAAGGAGTCTGAGAACTTCTGCTGCACAGCTTGAGCAGAGGTAGATACTATCTTGACCTTGGATCCAGGTCAGGCTCGGGGAGGCTAGCTAAAAGATACAAATTTATTCTGGCAAGTGTGAAATTTAGAACTTAAGTGTCAACCAGCGGGACTAGGACATAAAAGGTAGAACTGTGAGAATAAAGTGTCAAAAGCTAAGGTAAAGTGTAGGAGCACCTCAGGATTTGAGTCTGGGTTCAAGATTCTGGGTGAAGGAGTCTGAGTTATATTGTAGGGAGCCAGCAGCATTGCTAGATCTCAGAATCTTTTCTAATTTTCTACCCAGTATACAAGCAGACTTCAAATTTTGGTGGGTGAGGCTGAGCATATGGGAGACAATGAGAAGATGTAGCTGGCTGGCGTGAGAATTGAGGGAAAATGGTGCCTGCGGTTGTCATTGAAAGTTATGTGTTGGGGTCTCCCAACCTCACGTTGAACATCAAATTGGTCTCTCCATCCTCCTGATGATTATTCTAGAGACACTGGCATTTTTTATCTGAATATAGAGGGTCAAATGGTTAGCACAATTTCAGTGACTCTCAGATTTGAAGAGGATGGGAAGCTTTCCTGATAATTGACTTTTAAATAGTGTTTTTAAGTATTAAAAATGTATGGACTATAAGACCTTTGAGTTTTTAGTAATGGAGTTATAAGCCTTGAAGGTTGTTGAATATACTGCCTAATCTGATGAATATTTAAACATGATTATTAATAATAAAATATTTCAGCATAGCATTTAATAAGTGAATGAACCATTCCTTTGGGGTAAATCCAAATAAGTATTAATAAAGGATTGAAATATATACATATAATATATATGGTAATATTATATATATACCTGAATGCTGAGAATCTTTGATTTATAGGTATTTCTATATCAAAACCAATTGTATCTCAGCAAAGTGATCAGTGGTAATTTTAGGGTTACTGTTTTACAAAACAATGAAAGTTTATTCCTGTTTGATCTCAATAAAATCTATTTTGTAGTTGCTTAGAATTAGTGAAGCCCTGGGTTCAATCCCCAGAGCAGTCATCCAACCAACCAACCAATCAATCAATCAATCCATAAGGCTATAATATAGGCATTTAGATTATTTCACTTTGGTATTTCACTTTAGTAAGCCCCTGAGGTAGAAACTGTACTCAGAAGTACCAGCTATCAGGTAGACATAAAAAATCTGTCATGATGGCTCCCGCTACTCTGACTACCCAGGACCATGTGGGTTTGACTTCGGAGTCTAGCTTCTCTATATTACTTCCATCATTGCCTGGGCTTATGTTATCATAAAAATATACATTAATAGGATATGTTGGTGTATATACCTGAACGAAGGATTTTTAGTTCATCTCTTGTCTCTTATTTTGAAAGAAAGCTCTGTCTGAAACTAACTTCAAGTACAATTTTCTGTTTAACTTGGTGTTTAAGCCTTGAAAGCCATTTAGCAAAAATGTTAATGACATCCTCTGCTATAAAAATTCTTCTCACTTATCGAACTGTTTTTTTGTGCCAGTGGAACATTGGGCTGTCTTTTTCCAGGATGTCCCCTACTTCTCCTTTTTTCCTTTCTGTCTCCTTTGCAAGGGTGCCTCTTCCAGGTCTTAAGGAACATTACCCTAATCCTTCTGCAATAGATTAGAGTCTTTTATATGACTCTATAGCTTTTGATACTTTCTTTTAAAAACTTTTACAAGGAAGTATGTATTTGTTCTTTTTTTTTCCCTCTGCTAAATTCTAAGATTGGTAAGACCAGGGATAATATCATATCTAGATCATTTATCATTAAATTGTTTGTACCTAGTTAGGCGACCAGCACAAAGAAGGTATTCAGTAAATATTAGTTGAAGCTTACTTGCCTGGGTGTGTATCTCAGTGGGAAAGTTCTGCATAGTATGTTTAAAGTCATCCCCAGCACAGAGAAAAAAAATCTTACCTATTGGCACCTTACTGATTGAAGTTGACAGAGGTTAAATAACTTGTGCCAAGTCTCCTTGATAAAAAGAGATAAAGCTGAGATCAAAATCCCTGTCTCCCTAATTCTTGATTTTATGACACATAGAAGCAGGTCCAGGGACAGCCAGTTAGTGCTAGAGGTGATGAGCCATGTGTAGTAAACCCTGTTAAGAAAAGATCTGACAATCCACCTCTCACAGGCACATTCTCTGCACGCAGAAATTTACACATCTGTCACTTCTCCCTAGAACTGACATTGGCTTCAATAAGTCCAAGTATAATTTTGACATGTTTTCACTAGTAACACCTGTAGAAAAATCAGAATAATTTGTAAGAAGAGGTGCTGTGGTGCTAGCGCAGACTAGTCCCAGATCTGTAACAGCCCTGCCACTCAGGGATTTCAAAGTGTTTAAATTTTAAAATTTTATTTATTTATTTATTTTTCCCAGTACTGGAGATTGAACTCAGAACTTTGCACCCTCCAAGGCAGGTGTGATGCCACTGAGCTAAATCCCCGGCCCCAATTTTTAAAAATTTAACATTTTAACTGCTACATAAAATTGAAAAAGTTGTCCATATTTATGGAGTGCCATTTCAATACATGTATACATTGTCACATGTAAATCAGGTTAAACGTATCTATCACCTCCAATAATTATCATTTCTTTATGGAAAAACCTTCCAAAATCTGTTCCCCTAGCTTTTTAAAACATAAAGTGCATCATTGTTCTCTTTAAGTATCCTACTATGCAGTAGCACATCAGGACCTCTTGCTCCCATCTAACTAATTTAGTGCCCTTTGGTCAACCTTTCAGCTTTTCCCATCCCCATCTCTACCCAAAACTCTTTCCAGCCTCTGGTAACCACTGCTGTACCCTCAACTTTTGTGAGATCTACTTTTTTGATTTCAGTGTGAGTGACATTATGGAGTACTTCTCTTTCTGTGCCTGGCTTATTTCACTTAACACGATGACCTCTAGATCCGTCTTTGTTGTCTCAAAATTTCATTCTTATTTCAGAAAAGTATTCCACTGGGGATATGTCCTACCCTTCCTTTACCCATGCCTCCATTCATAGATGCTTAGGTTGTTTCTATTTCTTTATGTCTCTCATAGAATTTAATATGGATTTGGGAACATAGTAAGAACTTTTTATGTACACTGACCAGAGTGACCTCAGACTTGGGCACTGCCTGATTCCCTTGAGCAAGTTCTCTACCTGCTCTTAAGATTTAATCTTATAATATGTAAAATAGCTATAATAATACATAACACAGAATTACTTTGGAAAAGAAAGGAGAGAATATAAGGTGCTTAGGGCAGAACTGAATATATGTGAAGTGTTTGATAAATGCCATTATTTAATGTTTTATTATTATTACTATTTCCTATGAGAACATAAACCAGTATTAGAAATTATAAAAACAAACTACAAAGACAGAGATTTTTATCTAGACTGTTAGCTGTTATATCTCAAGTGCTTAATTTTAGGCAGATGTTTTCCTGCATGTAGGCTTTAGCTTTGTTACTTGAAGGAGGTAAGCTTTGCCAGAAATATTCCAAAAACAAGTTGTAGGCATCACATAAAATATTAAGGGCACCACACCATTCTGATATTTTCCAGTGGTAGACACATCATATTTACAGCTAGTCATTACTGATATCATTTGCTAGATATGTATCTTTTAACATCTGTAGGTACTCTATGAATGTTCATGCACATATTCTAACTACTCCCATTCCTCCTTCAACCTCCCACTCCCTACCCAGTTAAAAAACAGAATTAGAAACAAACAAATCCAAAAGGGAACAGGAAAAGATGCCAAATGGCCTATTTAGCATTTTAAGCTCATTGCATCATTCTGTTTGGTTCTCTAGGTACATGGGCCAGCACTGATGTCTATGCCTGGGTCAAAGAATATTTCAGTAACTTGTGTGTCTCATTGGTCCATGACCATTGTCATTTGGTTTACTATGCGCAAACTGTTTGGGATATTGCTAGAGAATGGCAGTGTACACAAACAAGCGTCATTAGTTTTTTCATGATACTGGGTGGCCAAGCTTCCTTCTTATCCTAGATTGCATTTGCGAGAAGAGAATTCTGGCCTGCCTGCAACTGTATGCCCTGCTCTGATCAGTAGATTCCTGCCCAGCCCTGGCCAGAGTCAGGCACTGGGGATGTGTGCCTTTCCCCTGCTTGGTATTTCTTCTTTTCCCTGTGGGTTTTCAGGTTTGATATTTCACTCTTATCCATTTGAAGCTCATCAGTTAACTAATCCTCTTTGAAAGTAGCTGGATTATCTTTAAGTAGTAAATTAACCCTTTCAGAGCAATTTTTGAAGTTAAGCCATCATATTCTGAATAGATTATCATCTCACATGCATGAGTTGGTGTTTATGTATGTAATACTGTGACTGTAGTTAGCAGATGACATTTTCCTCCTAAACTAAAATGAATAAATTAAGTAATCCCTTTTACTAAAAATATTGAGATGGAAATGACTAAGAGAAAATCCTATTATTTCCATTAGTGATTTTGAAAATACAATTCATTGAGTTCCAAAGCTATGTGAGAAAACAAACTCATTACTACTTGCATTTGTGTAATTTTAAAAATATTAGTTTGTAGTCATATGACTTTTTTTTTTAACTTTTTAAAGAAATAATTAATCCTTAATGTAGTGCTATGGACTCCATTCAAGTTCAGTAAGCCTGGATTCTATAGCTACAGTGAAGATTCCTGCAGATACTAGGAGTAGGGGATGGTGTTCAAAATCTTCTCCCAAATCATTCCTCCTTGTAGCATGATCAATTCCTCTTCAGGGACTTACACCTAGGCTTGAACTGGCCATTGTCGCCTATCCCTTCTTGAGCTTGTCTTTCTGAGATTAGAAGCCATACTAGAACTCTCTTTGAGACTCACTCAACTGTCCCTTTTTCTACTTGGGTTAAACTATTTTGCTGAAACAAAGGCAGGTATTATTATTGTTTACGAATGACTCAGCCAAGGCCATGAATTGCTGATGCCTTAATGCAGTATATCTTATCATCCACTTTCTTCCACTCAAAATTAATTTCTTCCGTGTCACATTCAGATATGGAAAACCAGCATCTGCCATTGTAGTCTCTGTTTTTTCCTGGTCTCAGAATTCAAAGTAAACATGGTAATTAAAAAAAAAACCCACAAAGAAATAAGGTACATTTCATGCATATTTGAGTTTTTAATCTGCAGGCATACCTCTGGCTCCTGTGAGCTCAGATTGTTTCTCATTCTTCCTTTTCCTCTTCTTTCTGATTTGTGGTATGTGTCCTCCTCCGTCCCCTGAACATCCGGTGATATTTACATAGCCAGTCTTGACCAATGTACTCTCAGAAATACCCGCTCCTTTGTGAATAAACTACGCTTTCAAAAATGTCCATGAAATATTCTCTCTGCCCATTTGCTTTTCTTAGACCTGGTTCTTTCATTACAGGGCATCAGCTTTTGAACACAACTCTGTATGCGACTAATCATTCTCCCATTGCCCTTGATCACTGATGTCTAAACACCTTTTCTTTGTATGTGTTTGTTCAATATTAATCTGGTTCAACATTACATCCTCATTTACACATACCTTTTTAAGGCCAATGTTTTTCAAATGAACATGCATTTTTGAAAGCAGGATAGTTTAGCAGAAATTTATTTATTTATTTATTTGGTATCGGGGATTGAACTTGGGTCCTTGCGATTGCGAGGCAGGTCACCGAACCGCTGAGCTAAATCCCTGGCCCCTAGCAGAAATGTATTAAGGACACTGTTTCTTCCCAGCCCAATTTCTCTTGGGTGATGCTTCTCATGTTCTGTGGAATTAGAGTGGCTGCAAATGTTTTTTTAGATCTGGAGAAGAGGAAGTTCCCACACAGCACTGACATTAATAGAGACTGAAAACAAGATTTTTAATATGGAACTGTAATAAAGGCATTGTCAAGACACTGGCTAAATAATGTCTACATTTCAAATAAGATTTAAATTTCTTCCCAGGAAAATGTGAAATGCCCTGAGATTATGTAGTTTTCAAGAGTTTTAATAAAGACTCAACAGTTTATACTTCATGTGATATGGTTAGCTAGTTTTAAATAAAATAAAAAATTTTGAACACACAAATATTATAAAACAATTTACACAGTGTTATCTTAGCCTAGTCTTCCCCAAGATTAGACCCTAAGTCAGAGGGTTTGTGTGCTGCTATATCTCTATGGAGAACGAGACCAGAAGAAGGAGTGAGGGGCAAAAGGGAGGAGAGATGAGATGCTGCCATGCAGCTGGCTACCTCCAAGTGCAGCAATAGCTCTGTTGTTGGGATCATGGCTCCAAGAAGGTATCAGGTGCTGCCCCAGGCCATCTTTTAGTGGGGAGGAAAGGAGAAGCTTTTATTCACTCGGTCACTCTCTCATTGGCTGAATCTCACCCCCCCCATTGGTGTGCCTCTGCATTGACAAGCATGAGTTTGGGCCTGAGCAGATCACAGAGCAGGTGAGCAGGAGGCTCTAGCATTTGAGGAGAAAGGGGAACTGTCACACTGCACTGTGGGAGGACAGACAGAGACCCTGCAGAGCTGCAAGAGACAGAGATGGGCAGAAACACCAAAATGATGCTTAAAAGAAGTCTGATACACAAGAAGAAAGCCCAAACTATCTTTCTATTCTTTCTGTAGAAGATATTACACATATCAGTGTCGCATGCAAAAGTGTTAAAAAAATATACAATGTTAAATTACAGGGAAGAAATGTTCTAGAGTTCTGTCAGCTAATTGATAAAATTATGTTAAATTGTTCTGGATCTTCAATCATGAATTTGTTAACTTATGAAAATGTGTAATTTGCTGTGATTTCTTTCCCTAAATAAATATTTGTCTTTGCAAGTGACTTTCCATTATTGTTTTAATTGACAAATACAATTGTGTGTGTTTATGGAGTGCCACATAATGCTTTGTGTACATTGTGAAAAGGCTGAATCAAGCTAATTATCATATGCATCACTTCATACATTAACCATGTTTTATTTTCCTCATTGAGTTTATTGGTACATTTTAGATATACAGTACAGTTACATTCATTATTGGGATCTTGTACCTTTACATGACAAGTCTTGGTTCTCATTTTTTCCCCTTGTCCCTGCCCTCCTTAACCATGTTTTTTTGTATTGAAAACACTTAAAATCTACTTTCTTAGAAATCTTCAAGTACTTTATACACTATACTGTTACTTGCTACAGTTATAATGATGCACAGTAGGTCTCTCAAATTGATTCCTTCTGTCTAAATGGAACTGTGTATATCTCTGACTAATATCTCCCTGATGCTCCCAACCCCCAGGCTGGTAAACTCTGTGAGTTTGATGTTTTTATATTCCACATATAAATAAGATTGTATGGTATTTGTCTTTTTGTGCCTAACTTATTTCACTTTGGATATATACTCACTAGTAGGACTGCTGGTTCATGTGATAATTCTGTTTGTAATTTTTGAGGACTTTCGTTTGCATAAGGGCTACATAAATTTACATTCCTACCAACAATATATATATATATAACTTCCACTTTCTCGACATCTTTGCCCATTCTTGTGATCTTTTTAAAGTACTAATAGGTGTGAGATGATACTGCAGCTTCCTTGATGATTAATGATATAAGAATATTTGCATATGTCACTTGGACCTTTGTACGTTTTAAGAATTTTCTCTGAAGGTCCTTTATTCATGTTTAAATTTGATTATTTTCTGGCTATTGAGTTGTTTGAATTATTATGCATTTTGGATATAAACTCCTTATCTGATGTATGGTTTGCAAATATTTCTTCCTTGCAAATACAGGTTATCTCATTCTTTTGATTGTTTTCTTGTGAAAAAACCTTTAATTTGCTATACTCTTATTTATCTATTTTTTCTTTTGTTGCCTGTACTTCAGGGGTCACATTCAAAGAAATCATTGCCCAGACCAATGTCCCTCTATGTTTTCTTTGAGTAGATTTATAGTTTCCAGTCTTATGTTTAAGTTACTTAATTTTATGTTGCAATTTTATATATTTCTGGGAAATCTTACAAAATATATAAGGTTTGGTACTTATAAAATTTGTGACTGTCTCTGGATTCAGGATTAACTTAGAACTAGTAAGAAAATAAACTTAACTTCTTTCAATCCAATGTCCCCATTTCGCACTAGGGTTTTCTCTCTTCCCTTTACGAACAGGAGTTGTCAAAGACTAGTCTGTTTCCTACCTGTTCCCATTTGCTTCCCACGTCTATCCTCCTAGGAAAAACATTTTTTTAAGGTTACCATAAGACTCTTTGCTGTTAAATTCAAAGAACAATTCTGTTCTTTATCAGGAGTGCTATTTCTGTGGAATTGCCACACTGTTGACCCTAGAATCCCCATACACTTTTTGCCCGGTTCTTTTTATCTCAATGTGGCAATTCCTTTATTCCCCAAATTTTGGCATTGACCAGGTTTCCAGCCTACTGCATCTCTGCTCTGTCCTTTCCAATGATATCATCCAAAGCTTTTACTGCCTTTTATGTGGTTCCTGCCATTCCCTGCTCACACCCAGTCAGCCACTTATGGCCTTGTCACATATGCTAGAAAAAATTGTCTTATGCTGGAACCACAGGCTATGGAGCTTATTTGAAGAGACAGACAGAGAGAGAGAGAGAGAGAGAGAGAGAGAGAGTATCTGTGTATGTGATACCTATTTATACGTGATGAAATGCTGTGTCTTTCTCCATTGCTACCACCTGGATATTTGGGGTAGATTCTTAAAAGTTTTTTTCTGAAAGCTTTTGGTGTATTTCACATAACTTTTACAGTAATCTCCTAAATAGTAAACCTTCTTGCCTTGCTCCTATTAGAAAAAAAACTGAGAACTTTCTTAAAATTCAAGATAATTTTTATATTGTTTTGAGGAGTCTTTTTCAAAAATGTTTAAATTGGATACATTTTATGAACTTATATACAAGGTGAATAAAAGGCTCCCAGATGTATAAAAATTACAGTAGTCTCCTTGTTGTAGTTTTACATAAAAATATTATGCAAGACAGGTAATTTTGAAAATTGTTCACATGTTTAACAGGATGAGTATGAATATAATGAATGTACTTCCACGTTAATGAATATAGTTCATTTCAGTCTTCTAAACAACTGCACAATATTCCACAGTGCATTTGCACCAAAATGTATCTAATTGCTTCCATAGTCATGGGTATTCAGGTTAATTTCATGTTTAACCACTACATAGATCATTTTAATGCATAGTATTTCGCATATGCTCTTCTGTTATAGGACTGTGAGATAGTTTTGAAGTCACTGTATCAAGATATATGTGTGTATACTGGTACGGCTTGCTTATGTGTTTGCCCTCTTTGGCACCTTATTTAACCATTCCTGTCCCACTTTCGGGCCACTCATTCCTGTAAGTCAGCACAACCTACCTTTAGGAATAGGAAGTATTGCAGGTCTCACTAGTTAGAGATTTGTACTTTTCTGGCCACAATAATAATAGTAATTGGCTTTCAGGATATCTAATATATATATATATATATATTCAGAAAACTTTCTGTTGATGTCATATATTAGAAAGTGGTATAGTTTTAGTGCATCTCTTTGAGAATTCTTATTACTTTCTTTAAAAACCACATTTCTTGAGGTAAAATTTATACCACATTGCTTTTTCCAAATTCTCACTTCTCTGAGGCCATTATTTATCCCTTAGCTGTAGTCAGCTCTTACTTATGTTCAGTTTGCCATTCTTTCAGTCACCATGAGATGCCTTAACCTAGTTCTAGTCAAGGTTTGCATTCTTTCAGCACCCATACAAATCTTGCTGTTAAGATCTTGCAAGCAAGATTAAACAAGAAGCTGTGGGAAGCACAGCGTTCTGTTTTTGTGGGCAAAGTGCGAACAGTAGAGGTACAGAGCCCTTCCCAGGATTGGCAAGATGTCTTCTGGGTGTGCCAGTGGCTCTGATCCCTGCAACAGTTCCTCTCCGGGCACACAGGATGGAGCGCATGCCTTCTAGATCCTTAATGGCTGGATGGGATAACTATTCTCTGAGGAACCTCCTGTTTCTGTTGGTCAAAGACTTCCTCTTTCTCCCCAAGCAGGGAAGAAATCCTACTTTCCCTCTTGCTCTTGAGGAGAGAGAGGCAAGCTCTTTCTTCTCTCATGAGGTCTGTTGGATCTCACCTGGCACCAAAGAGAACATATTTGAGCACTTCTGGTTGTGGTATGATTTTGATTCCAGGCATTTCCTCTTTGCCTGGTCATTTTTCCTGTTCTGCTTGTATTAGAGCAGAGATGAAGTTGGAGGACAGGAGGTCCTGTTAGATGAAGTTGTTATCATCTTACCACTTACTTTTTAGTGTATTAACCTAGTATCTAAAGTATACTTTACCATTTCTTAGCACTTTTTCACATGAATCCTTTTTGCTGAACATATGAAATGACTTTCTGTTCCACAAACTAAGAAAACTTTTTCAGAACTCTGTCTTTGAATGTGTTTTCAATATAAAATGATCTCAACATCATCCCTTATATTATATATATAAAATCACGCCATATATATATATTTTTCACACCTGACTCATCATTCAATACTCAGTATAAGTGTTTCCTCTTCTTTCTTGGGATCCAGCCATGAATTCCTCAGCTTAATGGTTATCCTTAGCAGCAGGAATTAAATATATATTATGTTTCCATAGACCTGTCAAGATGAGGTGAAAATATCCCACAACTTGTGAAAGGCAAACTCAAATTTGAGAAGGTTGTCAGTCAAGAATCTCTTTTGTATGTAATATAAAATTTAATCTTGTGTGGAACAACTAATAAGGGAATCAATTGGTTGTATAAACAGGACACCAGGGTGGAAACAAAATGTGTAGCTGGTTGGCTGTTTGTAGTGACTCAAGATTCTTATCTTCCCATTTTCACAAGGGATTCCAGATATTTTTACCAATTCCTTTTGAATCAACACAAAGCTGAGAGGAGCTGAAAAGTAAAGAGAGTGGGGGAACACTGAGAGGGCACAGAAGGAAGAAAGGAAGAAAAAGGGGGAGCAACAGAGGAGGGCAGAACAAAATTACGTAACACTTCCACATTTTACTAGGTAGCTATCCTTACTTCCACATCATTAATGTAGTAACGTAATGGAGGTTCCCTTTTCTTTTATTTTTTTTTTTCTCATTGAGTTTATTGGTACATTTTAGTTACACAGTACAGTTACATTCATTACTGGCATCTTGTACCTTTACATGACAGGTCTTGGTTCTCATTTTTTCCCCTTATCCCTGCCCTCCCTCACCCCTCCTCCCTTCCCTATTTACAAATACTTTATTTCCATTTTTTCATTTTCTCATATATTTTTTTCTTTTCCCTCATTTCCTTTCCCCTACCCTTCCTACTTCTCCTATACATTTAGACCTTTTCTTCCTATTTCACATGGTCAATTATACCATTAGGATCTTACGTACCATTATAGTTTTTCATACCAGAGAAACTATTCGGTATTTACACATGTGTGACTTATTTATTTCACTTAAGAGTATATCCTCAATATGTATCCATTTTCCTGTGAGTGATTCTAATTTCTCATTCTTTATGGCTGAGTAGTATTCCATTTTATGGAAAAACCACATCTTCTTTATCCAGTCTCCAATTGATGGTCTTCCACTTCCACTGTTCATACAAGTTATCTGTTCTTTAATTTTCATTGAAAAGGCTGTGTACAAGGACTTTAAGGCTGATTAAGGAAAGTAATTCACCATTAATCTTTCATTTCCTTTCTTTGAGTCTTATTGTTAGTATTTTCTCCAAATTCGAAAATCTTTCTCTTTCATAGAATTAGTGGTACTTAGACTTTATCCCTTGGGGTAAGAACTTTAACGTATTTCTATTTTTAGTTATTCCAGGATAAATGCAACACTTTGCTTACAAATTTGCTTCCTCTAACAATGCCAAGCAGTACTGATTAGTGGAGGCAAGGGTATATTTAATTTTTCAGCTCTAAACTGGTTTCAGGATAAGTTATGAAAAACACACACTGATCCCTCCGATGCTCAATATTCAAGCCTAACTGACACCTGCACTCTCAAACTCCAGGTATTTATAAGAAATACTTAATCATCTGTCATTGGCTTATACCTTTACTGAGGGGTATATAAATACCTTTTCTTGGCTAATTCTATGATTTGTCAAGAAGTGTCACTTCCCAGGATAAGAATCACAACTTATTTTAAAATAAATATCTTTAATCCTAGAGTTTTCTTTTGTACTATGGCTAAAGGCAGTAATTCAGTTGTAAGCCCAACACTTTGAACTGAAAGGCAGTATTTGGTTTCTGATTTGTTACTCCAAACCATTGAGTACAGTGATTCAGCATGACTTTAAGAAATGGATGTTTTTAAAAAAATGGATCAAACCAAACAAAAATTTTCTACTTTTTGCAGAAAATAGGAGAAATGCATGAATGTGTTCTGAGTTCCTGGTCACTGATCACAAATAAGCGGGCTAGGTCATCTGGGAGTAGGTGGTTTTTCTGAAGCACATGGGGTAGTGAGTGCCACAGCAAGGACTCAGGGTTAGCTCAGCCTGGAGGGCTCAAAGGCTCTCCATGAGCTCACCATCCAGCCTTCTCCATGTGCTGTGGGTATTTTTTTCCTCTGTACCAGAAATCAGAGAGACAAATGAGATAATCAATTTGTGTTGCTTCTTGAGGAAACTCAATTCCACAAAGCTTTAAAAGCCTGACTGCAGTTCTTAATGCAGTGGGCTTTTAGACAACCAACAGGCTGTTTCCTTAAGGCTGTGGGTGTGCTCCTGAGAACACCACTTTGAGAATCCTGCAAATAGTTTACACCACATGCAGTGCAGCGTCACCTTGTACAGCTGAAATTTGAGTAAGCGACTTAATCTCTGAACTCATTTAGGAGCTACATTTCTTAGGCGGTATTTTTTGATGGCTCAAAATATAAAAGTAAATGATATGGAGATATAGGGATTACAAATTAAAAATAAAAGTTTGTGAACTTATTTGATATTAAGGAAAATATTTTGCTTTTGTTTGGAATGTGAGGTAGAACTCCCCAGCATCAAATGACTTCTGCCTTTCCTATAAAATTGACAAATATTTTTTTGCTAAGGCTGACATAAGGAAGCACCACACACTGGATGGTTTAGACAACAGAAATCTATTGCTTCACAATTCTGAAGGCTGCAAATCCAAAATCAAGATTTCAACAGGATTGGTTTCTTCTGAGGACTGTGAGGGATAATCCATTCCAGGCCTCTCCCCTAAATCCTGATAGTTTTCTTGCAGTCTTCGGTGTTCTTTGGCATACAGAAGTCAGCACCCCAATCTCTGACTTTATCTACATGGAGTTCTTCCTGTGTGTTTGTCTTTCTCTTCACATGGTGTTATTTATAGAGACACCAGTAAGATTGGACTGGAGGTGTCTACCTTATTCTGTTATGTTTTCATTTTAACTAATTACATATACAACAGTCTTATTTCACATTCTGAGATACTGGGGATTAGGATTTCAACACAAAAACTTTAGGAGACTACAACTCAATACATAATGGTATTTAAATTATATAATAAAGAGAGTTGACATTCCAGGAGCATTGCCTTCTGTTAGAATTGAGTTGTTTTAGCTGTAGTTAAAGTTCCTGATTAAAGGCTACAGTATATAAGATAATCTTATTCCCACATGCTCTTATTCCTGAGGGAAGGAATAGTGGTGCTCTGGCTCCTAGTTGCTTGATCTCACATAAAAAGGTGCAGTCACTAAGCCACCAAAATATTATGTCTCCAACAGAGTGGTTCTGTATGTGTAAGCCTAGTGCCAGTCCCAACTTTGAATAATTATGTATGAGCCATCTTTCTTCAATGAATAATTGGTACTCTATAAATCTGACTAACTAGGTTGAAATTGAAATAAAAATGTGCATCTTAAGATAGCAACCATTTTCTCACCGCTAGAGTCTGAGTCACTGTCTAGGGATCTCAGCCAAATTATTACAGTGGGAGCAGAGGCAGGGACTGAGCCTCTTACCTGCTTTCAAGGTCCTTGTTCAGGTCAGGCACTTCCAGGCTTCCGCCTAACTTAGTCCGGGGAAACCATTCTCACTGCAAGGTGGTGAATGCTTGCTCAGCTTCAAAACCAAGAGCTCCTGGAAATGTGGGGAGTGTGTATAAGCCCGGAGGCTACTGGTAATTTTGATGTGGAAATCTGG
>NW_022900917.1:23030762-23051699 GCF_012274545.1 Fukomys damarensis | reverse complement strand
ATATGTTACTTCCAAGATTTATTTATTATGAGTTGTGCTGCTATAAACCTAGGTATGCACATATTGCTGTAATATGACGTCTCCAGACGCAAGCATAAATATTGCATGGTTTCTCTTACATGAGAAAGACAATGTATAATAATATAAAGAGAAAACTAAAGGATGAATGATAGGAATGAGGGAGATAAAGCTTTCCCAAATGGGAAAGGGATCTAGAGGTGAAGGGTGGGGGTGTGAAGAGAGGGGAAGGATTGGGGTGCATTATGTTCATGTACCAACTCCCCACATGAGTGTAATCATTATGTATTGTGAACATGTGCTCATAAAAATTTAAAAATAATAAAGAAAGAACTGTATTTCTGAATTGATTCATTCTTCCTTCAGTTCGGTCATAGTTTATTGCCTTATTAGTAGAGAAATAAATTCCCACTAAGAATTAATGAGAATGTTGCTTAAAACGAAAGTGCGGTATTAGTGTCTTATGGAATAAAGGAAATACCACACATGACTTTGGCCTTTGGGGTTGTTCTTGCAGAGTCTACTACAACATTTGCATTTGATATGTAGATCTAGAGATGTTTTTAGAAAAATTTGAGTTCAATATGTTTTCCTGATTATTCACACTCTAAATTTATATATGTATGTATATGAGACTCAGAAAAACTTAGTTTTTAAACTAGTTTTGTTATGGAATGTATAATAGGGTGTTATTGAATAAGTGTTACAGAATGAGCATTACTGTAAAAAGCAGGCAAACTAACAGGCAGCTATTCTCAAGACAGAGGGGAAAGACCTGACTGTTTCATATTTGCATTAGCTTTTGCTGGTTGCGGTAGTGTAGAAATACAGCCAAACACACCCACCTCTGGCAGTCTTCATGTCCATGGGCCTCGCGTCCCAGAATTTAGCATCCATTTGATGTTATCCAGGGTTCTTTTGTTAAATATGCCTCATGCCCTTTCCCTTCCTCTCATGAGTAATTTAGTAGATGTGGATAACCTTGTAAAATGTGGGCCAAATTTTTTCTTACATGGAAAGAGCTGCATTTCCATCGCTTGATATATAATTTTTATTCGTTAAAATAGGATGATGAAAAGAATAGAAGGGCAAAACCTATTTTGTACCTTTCTATATAATTAATATAAATTCAGTATTTTTTACAAAGTTACACTACAAATGCCAAGATGTGGTGCTTGGTAAGGGTAAGGGATATTTAGTCTTCCAATGGTAACTCGGCTTCAACATCTGCCTCTTGATACTCTCCACAGATCACTGCCTCTTACTACACCTGTATGAAATCTGAGCAGTCTCTGCCACTGGTTCTTCTGTCATCACTTCTAAATTTTAACCAGGCTTTAGGAATTCATTACTAATATGCAAGCAATCCAGACAGTTTTTAGAGAAGTAAATAGTCATTACTAGAATTTTCATATATTTTAATCATAGGTAACATCTTATACTACTTGGAAAATATTTAGTGTATAATTACAAAGGTTATTTTAAAGATTCAATTAAATGTACTTTAAAATGGTAAAAGTTCAGCAGTAAAAATAAATGGTATTAGAGCCAGACTTCCAGGCTCCCCAGTGAGAAAGAGGATGACCAGGCCTTGTACTCAGGCACACCGGATTCTCCTCGAGACCTCCTTCCTCGAGTCTCCTTATAACTTGTAATGTCATTTATGTCCAAGCAAATACCCAATATTAACTTCATAGGCTTCAATGGATTTATCAGAACCTAGCATAGTAGTTGCTTAATGCCAAGGACCAGCTACAGACAACATGCTTTCAATGAACTTGTACGAATTTATATTTGGTCACATTTAAACTACCTGTGGTCATTTAGACATGTTGAGGAAAGTTTTTTATGTGCATGCACATAAGGTATATAGACAGTAGTATCTATGAGGAATAAAAATTAACAGTTATGAGCTATTCCTCACTCATTGGATAAGCAAAGTTGATTTATTTTCCACTCTAAGAAACTATACCTGACATATAGACTAGGGTCCAGACAAAAAAAACAGGCTCATCCTTTGCCCTGCTACTAGAACACACAATCTTAGGTTGATCAGTCAGCCAATCAGCCAACTTTGAGTATACACGCTTTTGTTTTTAGTACTAGACCCATTCCGCATCAGGCTTCTCATCTGTCAGTGGTAAAGCTACTATTTCTGCCTGTCTCACAACCGCTACTATGCAAATACAATACAAAATGTGGAAATGCTCCTAAAATCTAAGTATGTCTGTAAATGTTTTGCTACAGTACTATCACCCCTACATTTTACCAAACCACTGTTTTCTTAAAGACATCTGCCATCAAGTGAAATGCTCCTAAAATCTAAGTATGTCTGTAAATGTTTTGCTACAGTACTATCACCCCTACATTTTACCAAACCACTGTTTTCTTAAAGACATCTCTGCCATCAAGAGAGGAGTAGCCCAAAAATAAAGGTTTTGGGAACTGAAATATATATATGTATTAATTAATGAGTGATTTTTCTTCTACTTAGGACAATAATGCTATATGTTTGTTGACTGAGTAGAGTAATTATATTTCATTTTGGCTTTAAATAAAGTAAAAACCCCTCTATTATATAATTATATTATATATTATATATTATGTTATAATTATAATCCATTATATAATGGATTATAATTTGATGTCATTTGATGACCCTAATTACCTTGCTTTTCTTCATAGGATTGGCTTTTGCTATTCTTTCATCTGTACACCCCGTTTTTGGTTTATACGGGTCTCTGTTTCCTGCCATCATTTATGCCATATTTGGAATGGGACGTCATGTTGCCACAGGTAATAATTCCTGACTGTGTTTATGCTTCTCACTTTACTGATAAAAGGGAGTCAGAGTGATCCTTAGCTGCTGATTGCATCTCAAAAGCAGTGTCACTATTGAAAACCTCAGCATATGTTAAGGCTAGATAGTTCTGTGTTTCAGACAGTCAATACCCACTATGATTTGTTGCAAAATTATTATGTAATCAAGGTTTTTTGCTATGTATTATTTATATTAAGTTGCAAAAAGACCATGAAAGAAAGGAGAATGTTCTGAATTTTTAATGAGATAAGACAATGTAAACTCTTGAAAGAAAACAAAATAAATTATAACGTTTAGTTACTCAAATATTGAAGAATATTTTACATATATTTGATAGTTGGACTAAATGATCTGCAATACCCTTTAATTTCTATTCTAATCTTACCTTGCTCTGTGTGATCAAATAATATGTGAGCAGTCATGCTTGTTCTGAGAATAGATTAGGCTGGACTTTGTTTTATTTAAATCTGGGCATAAGTCTCATTTGTTATTAGCTACCTGCATGGCTCTGGCAAAGTTGTAAATCTAGTTCTAAATGCCACTTTCTTGATAGTAAGATGAACCTTTAACTTTCATAGAATTCTAGTGAGAACTAGGAAAGTGATGCATAGTGCTTAATTTAGTACTTACTTTCTAAGAAGATTTAATCAATTTAGCTAGTATTATTATAAAAGTAATACATTAATCTTAAATATTATTAATAAAATCATTTTAAGTGAAAATATCTACAGGTGCATTTCTATTTATTTTATTCATGTAAGATCTCACCCTCCAAGCGTTACTATTTTGTGATGTTTCTTCAGTGGTCAGTTATGATTAATTGTGTTAGTTTCCTGTTGCTGCTGCAACAAATCACCCAAGTTTAGTGCCTCAAGACAATAAAAAGCTTCTGCATGGTTCCAGAGGTTACAGGGCTAAAACTAAATTGTCAGTGGGGCATTCCTTTCTAGAGATTAGGGGAGAAACCATTTTTATACTTTCCTATCTTCTGGAGGCTTGCTGCATTCCTTTGGTTATGGCACTCTTGACCATCTTCAAGGGCAGTAGTTGGCATCTTCAAATCTCTTCTGACTCTGATCTTTTACCTACAACTTCTATATTTAAAGGTTCTTGTAATTATGCTGGATATATCTGAGTAATCCAGGATAGTCTCCTTATTTTAAGATCAGCTCACTAAGAAATTTAATTCCATCTGCAGCAATAATTTCCCTTTGCTATGGAAAAGAAAACATTCGAAGGCCCTAGAGACTGGGATGTAGACATATTTAGGGGTCTATTCTTTCGCCTGCCACATAAAGTTTCCCATAAGATAATGCTTTATTTATGTAAATTGAGCTTTTTATATCAGTTGACTTTATCATGAGGAAGGATCAATGATTAAGTTATTTAAAACACTGTGATCTAAAATATCCTCCATGAGTCAGCATTATGGGAAAGCTAGTTGGAAAGGCAAAATCTTGGTTTTCATTTCAGAGTTCCTGAATTAGAATTAGCATTCCCACAAGTTCTTCATCTTTTATATGTTTTACACACACACACGCACACAAGAATCATGAGCTACATGAAAGAATTTCAGTCAACAACAAACAGCATAGATAATAGTCCCATAAGGTCGTTTCCTAGTGATGTCATAGCTATCTTAGTTTGAGTAATTATAGTATGATGTTTGCATAACAGCAAACTTGCCTACAGTGCATTTCTCAGAATGTATCCTAGTGATTAAGAAATGTGTACCTATATAAAATAAATGTTATATTATTATACAGGTATATATTACATGCATGCATGTGTAATATGCATATAATATATATTTAACTTTCAAAACTGTGCATATACCATCCATTAAACATATATTGAGGGCTTTACATGTTATTTTACCCTAACTTAATGCTTTG
This sequence comes from Fukomys damarensis, assembly GCF_012274545.1. Taxonomy (NCBI): domain Eukaryota; kingdom Metazoa; phylum Chordata; class Mammalia; order Rodentia; family Bathyergidae; genus Fukomys; species Fukomys damarensis. Next base: position 23,046,965 of record NW_022900917.1, on the reverse strand, counting down.
CAATAAACATTATTATCCATATATTTTATATGAAAAAGAAAAACCACAATCCAAATTCAGAAAGTTTCTTGTAAGAGCTCATGCTAGTCACAGGTGCATGGTTTCCAACACAAACACAACCAAATCTAAAGTCTAAGCTTTTTATTTCTTGACAGCTAGGTACTCTAGAATGAGCTGTTCTTTTGTATTAGTGAAAAAGAAGATGAGCACAATGATAAATTAGAAATTCTTAAGGGCTTATTATTTTTTGAATTATCATGCATCGTAATTTTCTAAATTGATTTTCACTTTTCAAAACATTTACATATGTTCTTAACAAGAAATAGCTGGTTATTTATAGCTGACCCCACAAGCATTTTCTCTCTTTAACCTAAGATAGAAGAAAGTGTGAAACAAATTTGCTTCATAAACCATAATTACATTAGGAAGATGAAAATATACAACTTGATAATACCTAAATATATACTTACATCAACCATTTTACTTTCTAGGTAATTACTTGTAAGTGTTTTACTGGTTGAATAGTTTTGAAATTACCATTTATATGATTGTGTAATTAGCAAGGATTTAATAAATTATTAACAGCTATAGGAAATTTGGGCCTTTTAGGTAAATAACAGGTAATTCAAAATCCATGTAATTTATCAACTTAACTGGCAATATCAACTTAACTGTAGTAACTCTATGGCATAATAAATTCTAATAGCATTTTATTTTTATATTTGTACTTCACAGAGCCAGCTGGTCCTTCTTATTTAATTTTTAACCCAATATTTAGAAATATTTATAATCAAAAAGAAAGATGTGATCCTTTATCCTCATGGAACAATAAATATGCCAGAGGAGTTACAGTAACTATTTTTTGACCTTCCTATGATTTTAGAATACTGACTAATTGAATTTTACCAAAGTTTCCTCTAAATAAATATCTAATTTATAAACATATTTCTCTCAAATTATTTTATTTTATTTTTAGTATATCTGATAGGAGGAGCATTCCCACTTCCACTTTACTAACGTTGCTTTCATGTTACTTTATCTGGGTTTTCCTTCTAGCCTAGGTGTTCAGAACACAACACTGAATTACCAAAGGCAACAACAAATTATACTAGGAGCATCTTTTTAAAAAGCAAGTAATTCATAAAGCCAGGATACAAAGACATCAAATGTACTCTTTTGATCAACAATGTGAATTTTCTTATTTTAAGTTAAAATATAAACGTTTCGAAAAAGGAATAAATTTTTGACTATTTCTTATGACAAGAATAGAAAAAAGCAAAAATAAAATTACTAGACATGGATATAAGTCCAATGGAATGGGAATTGTTGAATATAGCAAATATGTGACAATTTGTACGATTTATTCAGCTGCCAAATTAAAACCATTTTTGAAAGAGCCAAGTCTGTCAGAAATTTACAGAAAAGCTAGGAAGACTGTATTGGATGCTTTTTAGAAGAAATGAAAATAAGTTGACATCTATTTACTGAAGGCCTACAATCCAGTAGGACTGATGATAAATCTTTTTATATATGAAACCTAATTTAGTCTGCACTGGAATTTTGAAACTTTTTATCATCATTTAAAAATAAGGAAGGTGAGAGAAGCTAGGTAAGTTGAGAAAGACCACAGGCAGCAGATCTGGGACTTGAACTTGGATCTAATTCTGGTTCCATATTCACTTCCTGTTAGATACTTAGACCCACAGTAATATTAACCTACAATGGGCTGTTGACATTTAAGGGTTCTACCCATAGGCGTAAAGCTCAACCAGGGTAAAAAGCTGGTAAAATGAGGGAAAGAATAGAGAAGTAATAGGGTGGAGATAAAGACAAAGGTGAGACTTGCAAGATAGAGAAACAATATCTCCCCCATATCTTCATAGCAACTCCAGCTCCTCAATTTTCTCTCCTACCATCCAATTTCCTTTTATTTTTCTTCAAATACCAAAAAAGTACTTTTAAGCTAGAAATTAACTCAGTTATGTCTTTATTTTCAATTCTACAGTCATTTTTTTCAGTGCCTTCTGTAAAAATATTTTCCCCAGGTTCTCTAGGAGACTTAAAGACTAAAAGATAAATTTCTTTACTCTCAGGAGTATATGATTTGATCTCAGAACGATTCCATTGTAACATACCCTGAAAAATGTCTTATCAAGATGAGATTCTATGGTGAATGTCCCTTTCCAGTGTTGTCCAGCTGGTCACCAAAATCTTGTCTCTAATCATCAGATAATAGTTCTTTGATGTATTCTTTAGTTCTTTATGAGTAAGACAGTGACGGTGATGGTTAATATGCATTGATGACTTATTGAAAATGACCTAATTTACTAAGAGAACAATGCTCAACTTTCTGTGCTTATATACTATCAACTCTCAGAGAAGAACATAGATTACACACCATAACAGAACATTCTGAACTTAATTTTACTCAGATTTATCTAAATAGGTAGTATTTATAGGTGCTAACATTAGATACTAACTCCATGACAGATACTATATTTAATCTCATTCATCTCATATCAGTCCCTTGGGTGAGGAGTGGTATATTTTCACAGATGAGATAAAGGTGGTAGTTCTGGGTTTTAATGCCATGTGCATTGAAATCTACAGTTATTGCATTGTTTCGAATCTGCATTATATCCTGCCCCTCATATTTTGTAAGACAAGAGGATTGTGTGAGTCCGGTTTCCACTGAGGCCCGTTGCTGTGGGAATCTTGTCTATCTTGCCCTGCATTGTTGCGTTCTTTGTGTTGGGTTGTCTGTACCTTGCACAGACACTTTTTTTCCATAAAGTTTCACTTGTGACTTGTAGCAAAATAAGGTTTTAAGCAATGAGTCAGGGGAAATGTTTGCATAATGCTGCTGTGCATTTCTTTCTTTTTTTCTTTTTCTTTTTTTGCTATATGTTTCTTTAACCTGAGTGTGCTGACCTTCTCTGTGGGAATCAGAATTTCTATATTCATATCCATTCTCAGGCATGCTGTGCTAAGAAAGACATTGCAACTTTTGGCAAGAAGAGGGGAACACACAGAACATGGCCCCCCATATATATGGATGAGGCCAGGACAACTTTCAGGAAAAATTGTTGAATCTTACTTAAAAATAGTGGACAGAAATGGCATAAATAACCATTTTATGAGCTACAACACATTATACTCTAATAAAGGTACACTGATTATGAGAACACGGCAGATAGAAAGATTTAAGCCTGATCTGCAACAACTGCAGTGGAGTTAGAGCCAGACCTTTAAAGAAAAGTAAGGGTTGCACAGGTAGTTTGGAGGAGCAAACATCTCAGCCAGAGTTTATATGTAGTCACTAAGCTCATTGAGGTATTCAAATTTGTCCCCTTTACATTGGCCCCAAACCCTGAAACAGATATGATTATCAATATCTAATGGATGAAGCAATTTAGACCCAGGGTACTTTAAATGAACTTTAAGTAATTGGTAGATTGAGGGGTTGGATTTAAATCTGGACCACAGTGTTAACCCTGGCCTTGAAAAAGTTTTTATGCCAGTCTGCAGAGAGGTAGGAAAATGAATGCCCGGTAAGACACATCTGGTGACACATATGGCTGAAATTAGAATGAATGTGTGTTCAGGCGGGTATCTGCTCTTTCATGCAATAGGGTGAAAAGTAGAGAATTGGGGGAACAGAGGAGAGTGTTTCTAATAGATCTGCTTAACTTTGCAATGTTCCTTTAATGTCAGCGGTAGAGGCCAACAATTTTTATTGTTAAGTTATTAACAGCAGATTCTCCACACTCTGAATTTTAGGCACCTTCGCCTTGACATCTTTGATATCAGCCAATGCTGTGGAACGGCTGGTCCCTCAAAGCAGCCAGAACCTCACCAAGCACAGCAACTCAAGTCTGCTGGGCTTGTCCGAATTTGAAGCACAAAGGATCGGCGTTGCTGCGGCAGTCTCCTTCTTGGGAGGGGTGATTCAGGTAAATAATACCCAGGCTTGGGACGACAGAAAGGGAAGCAGGGGAAAGGAAGGCAAAGTGGTACTTCATTGTTATTCTTCTTCATGAGCTTGTGTCTGCAGATAGATAAAGGGCAGATGTGGTTTATCTTTATGGAAAGTAACTACTGCGGAGAGAAGTTATTCTGTACCTCCTGGATAAATGAATAAAGTAGAATCAGTAAATTGAAGATACAAAGAAGCAACTGTTGGCTTTTTAAGGAGATATCTATTACAGAATGGAATAGGCTTCCAGGGAGGCAGCCCTTGTGTTCATGCGGTGACTAACTTGCTTCCAAAAGGGAATGTTGTGGGAGAAATTTCTACAATGGGAAGGACACGTGACTAGATGTCTAGAATCCTTTCCAGTTATAATATTTTGTGGTTTTATTGCCTGCTCAGTAACAAGTGGTACTTAATTTGTACCAATTGGTGGGAAGTCTTGGGGCTCAGTTCTATATCACTCTTTGTCCCTTTCAGCATCAGGCAGGCACGTTGCAGTCACTTTCACTGTATTTTGTTTCTTCAAAATATCAGAATTTGAAATTTGCTGTTTCTAATCATGGTCAAAACTCAGAAGTGACTCTAAAATAAACATACAAAGGCACTGCATACTAGACTTGGAATTCCCCGGTTAATTCTCCTTTTGCTTACTCTCTCACTGCAAATTGAGTTATGAGTCCATAAACTTCTTGGACAGCTGTGCTGTGGGTTAGTAGAGGCTTTATTTTATGGCATTACGTTATTTACAAGACCAAAGGTTAGGTAAATACCAAGAAGAGAGAAAAATACTTGACGACTGCCTGGAATTGGATAGAAAAAGGAAATTATGAGACATAGAAAAAAGGAAACTAAAATTCTTAGAGTTACACTGCCTTCCAGTTATGTGAAAAGCACTGAAGAATTAATGATGTGAAAGAAAATGAGAATAAGAACTCATGTCTACACGGACACTGAGAAAAACAGAATATCTAAGCAGGATCTTTGCCAACAAGGCCAACCAGACCAGAAGGCCAGTCAGTAGTCTCTATGGCTTATGTGTACGCTTTCATGAAATCAAAAACTACTTGCCTAAGTACCCTAAAAACTGCTTTGTTTTTTCAAACATTGATGACATCAGCATATTTTGAGACCCGCACAGGCAAGGTAAGTGGCCTTTTCCTTCTCACATGACCCTGTAAATGCCAGTCATCCATCTCCACTGAAGAAATAATGAGCCATGTAAACTGGCAATTAAAACATAGATGTGTTGCACTGGATTTTATGTAGGTTTTCCTTAATTTCTGTCCAACTAAAATAAGATTTATATTAACACAGCAACTATCATATTACTTCTCCTTTTGCTTCATTACCTTCCATTCAAATTTCCTTTTGAATTTATAATTTTTACAAAGCTTGGACTTTTATTCCATACAACATGGATCAAAAAGTTTTAGATGCATATTAGTAATTTTAAAACTCTGGGACAATATGTAATTGGCAACAAGAACAGCAACAATTTAGTCTCATTTTAAGCATTTTCCTTAAGTTTTAGACAATCATCAAGTATTTTATTATTACCTAACATATTTGGATTAAGAATTTAAATGCTAAAATATAAAAGTAAAAGCAAGGATTCTAATAACACACACACACACAAAAATCAGTCTTATTTTCCAGACTGAAATTCCCTAGAATTGGGAGAGTAAGACAGGATATTATAAAAGATAATATAAATAGCTATTTTCATAGCCTTTTATTACATATAAAATCGGATCCAGATATTGTTGCGCGTTTTCTCTTATAACTTCATCAAACATTGGCTTTTCTTCCTTTGTAGCTATTGTCCTGGATATGTGACCTATGTTTTAGCCAATTTTTAAACAGATGGCTGGACTTTATTTGACCTCCAAACTCATCTGTCCATTGTCAGTTCAAACCATAGGGTCTTTGGGATCTTTTTTTAAAAAAAATTAATTTTATTGGTACATTTAAGGTATATAATATAATGACATTCACTGTTGGAAATTTGTAACTTTACATAATCAATCTTGGTTCTTATTTTTTCCCCATTCCCCTGTCCTCCCTTTAACTCTTCCCTCCCCCTCCCTATTTACAAAGACTTTGTTTCCATTATTTTTCATTTTCTTTTGGATCCAGTTTTTCCGATACTTTTTTCTTTGTCAGATTTGAAATTCACTGAGTATGAGTGAAGTGACAGGGTACCTAGTTTCTTCAAATACAGAATGTGTTTATTTGCCTTATTTTATTTGTGTGTTGTTTTGCTTGTACATTGTTTTCAGGTTACTTTTCCCCCCTCTGGAAATGAAGAGATGAGATTATTTAGGTTAATAGAGTTGCATTGTTAAGGTGTCTGAAACAATCATGTCTGATCTGCTTACTAGAGTGTTTAAGTTAGAATTGCTCTCAACTCCAAGTAACAGAGAACCCTACTCCTAGGGGTTAGACCATGAAGACATTGACTGCTTCTTGAATTTCAGGAAGTCCTAAAAACAAAGTCTTGAGGGGCTTCGTATCTGTAGAAGCGTTCAACTGATAAGCAAGGTTGCTTGTCTTTTATTAGATCAAGTGTTCGGTGACTTATTAGAATATTACCTTTTTTGCCCTCTCTTAGGGTTTACAAAATTTCTCCTCTGAGTTGTGGATTTCCTCCCACACAGACAATTCTCTTTGCATTTCATTTGGTTTATATTCTCCATTGTTTTAATGATTCTAATATGTCTATATCTGTAATTTTAACTTGTATTATTTAATTTTGAAAAGTCAACACATAAAATTGTAAGGGAACTGGAATGAAATTAAGATATATATATGAAACTGTTTCATATTATAGAGTTTCATATTTAGTTTGAGGTTTTCCTTTTTTTGGCTTTTCTTCCAACTTTGTTTATGTCTGTAATATTTTAGTTTGCTTTCCATGTAAAATATTGATTAGAGAGTAAAGTTCTTGAGTGTAATTATAGTATCCTTTCCCAATTTAAAGTCTTTATTGCACCTAAATATTAGTTTCTACATAGTAGAGTCTCAGATAATTTATTTAATTAAAAAGATAATCAGCTTGGGGATGTAGCTCCGTGGCACCTCGCACACCTGGCAAGAGCAAGGTCCTGAGTTCAACCCCCAGTGCCAGAAAAAAAAAAAAAAAAGGTAATCATTCAGGAGTCTTAAAACTAAGACGTAGACATCATGCTAAGTAGTAATTTTATGATATGAGAGAGTTGGGTCTGACATATTTGATTTTTAGTGTTGTCATAGCAATATAGGATTGTTAAAAAAACACAGAAAGGCACATTCAGAACTATCCTCTTCTCTGCCTCAGTTTCTGTTTTCCTGTTCTTTCCACTCTATTCTTCTGTAAGCCATTGTAGGTAGTGTATTTCATTCATTTCTGGTTTATACTTTCTAGATAGGAATATACTTGTACAGTTTCTTACTTGTCTTTATTTCTTACATGAAAGGTGCAATTCTTTTATAGTTGACTTCTTACATAATAAATCCCAGAAATCATTTCACGTTAGCTTATAGAAATATCCCTTGGCCGAGGATTTAGCTCAGCAGTTCGGTGGCCTGCCTTGCAAGCACAAGGACCCTAGTTCAATCCCCGGTACCAAAAACAAAAACAAAAACAGAAACAAAACACCAACATATATATATCCCTTAGGTTTTTATTGCTACATAGTGCTCAATTGTGTAAATATACCATGGTTTATTCAACACATCTCCTCTATTTTGGTATTTAGTTTGAGTTCCATATTAGGAATTCTAACCAATCCAACCCCTTTACTCCCTATTTATAAAGAATTTATTTCTGTTTTCTCCTTTTTTCATATTTATTCCTTTCCCTTCTTTTGTTTCCCTGATGTTTCCCCTTTTCACCTTTTCTTCCTATTTCACATTATCTATTATGCATTTTGATCCTTATTTACATTTAGTTTCTCACTCATTATCTATTATGCATTTTGATCCTTATTTACATTTTCAGTTTCTCACACTAGAGAAACTATTCAGTATTTACACATGTGTGTCCTATTTATTTCACTTGAGTATGGCCTCAATGTGCATCCATTTAGCTGTAAATGTCTCTAGTTTCTCATTGTTTATGGCTGAGTAGTACTCCATTTTATTTAAAAAAAACCACATCTTCTTTATGTAGTCGCCAGTTGATGGGCAATTGGGCAGTTTCCAAGTTTTAGCTATTATAAACCATGCCACTATGAACATGGGTGCACATATATCTCTGTAAAAAATTTTAAAAATCAGACCTCCCAAATTTAAAGACCCAATTGGGCCATCTGAAATGAACAGACATTTCTCAAAGCAGTAGGAACAGCAAATAAACATATGAAAAAATGTTCAACATCATTAGTCATTCGAGAGATATAAATGAAAACAATACTGAGATTCCACCTCACTCCAGAAAGAATGGCTGCTATCAATAAATTAACCAATAACAAATGCTGGCAGGGTTGTGGGGGAAAAAGGAAACCTTCTTTTCCATGCGTGGGAGTGTAGACTGATGCAACCACCATTGAAATTAGTATGGAGATACTCAAAATCAAGGATTATTCCCCTGCTTGTATCTTCCCCCAAATATTAAAAATATTGAATATTAGACAGAAGCTTTATTACCTCACTAAAATTTTCCTACTCTTAAAAAAACCTGAATATTAATGAAGACTTTTTCAGCATTTAGAGATAATGTTTTCTTTCTCTTTAAACTATTATATAGAGTATTATATTAATGGATTTCCTTATGAAGAATCAATCTTAAATTGTGTAAATATATCCCACTTGAGCACAATATATTTTATTCTTAATATGGTGTTGGATGTTAATTCTTCATGTGATTCTTTAGCATCATTCTCTTCATTGGTACTGGACTGCAGTTTTCTTTTTTGTACTCTTTCTCAGCATCTCTTTTCAGTACTCTTTAGCACCTACAGCACTCTGGAGCATCTTGTCTTTGAAAATGACTTTGTACACTCTCTCCTTGAAATGAGCAGCTGCTTTGCATTCATTTTTTTTCATAATGTTTTCCAATTTCTTCTACAAAAATAGGTCAGTTTGAGCTTTCTATCTCTAATACAGTCAAATTTTGCAATCTTTATTTTTTTCTAGAAAGTATCATTTTTACCTTTTCAAAATTTATTTGCATGTAGCTCTTTGATCTACTACAATTTTTAAAGATTTTCAGTTTAATATTTCCTCTTTGATATTTCTTATTTTGTATTTGTGCTTTTTTTTTTTCTTAGTCAAGTTAGCTAGTGGTGTCTATTTTGTTTGTTATTTTTAAAAAAAATAAAACTAGGATTTTGAAATAGTCAAATTTTTTCCAATTTATACTTCTAGTTTAATCTTATTATTCATTCCATTTATCATTTTTTGGATGATTGCTCATTTCTATTTTTTAGCTTGTAATTTATCATAATTTCTTCATTTTCTTTGATTCAATGCTGTTAATTTTACTACACTCATTGCGTCAAATATGTTCTGTAGATTCCAACAAATAGTGTTTTGTTTTTAACGTTTTTATTAGTTTATGTTTTTCCTTAGGCCTAACAATTAAGAGAAGAATGTTTACTTTTGAGGTGGATGAGCCTTTTTGCCTTTCACAGCCTCTGGTGTCATTACATTGTGGTCAGGACATCTTAGTAACATAATACTTCTATGTTATCTAATTTACTAATATTTGCCTTATGATCATTTTTTTAATGTATATTTGTAAATGTTTCCTGAGAACTTGGGGAAAAAAGTACACTTAGTCTCTGGGGTAAAGATCCATGTATAACTATAAATTCTGCCTTATGTGATTGTTCACTTTTTGTTTATTTGATGTTTCTTGCACTGAGCATGATGCAGTCATTACTGCTCTCACCAGGAGAGTGATGTTGCAGTTGTTTGTTGCCATTTGGGCTGGTGGTGTATATGTGTGTCATAAACATGGCTGCATCCAAGAGTATTTCACTCATTATCCGTCAGGCATAATAAATTATCCCAGTCTCCTTTCTCTCTCTCCACTTTATTTATATTGCTAGTATAAATAAAGTACGCTTATGCAAACATGACCATGTAATGTGATATGTTGTTGTATTATACATTAGATTGTGAGCCTTATAAAAACTGTCTTATTGAGGTAAAATTGCCATACAATAAATTCCATATATTTAGAATATACAACTTGATAAAGTTTGACATATGTATAAGTCCATGAAACCATCAAGATAGTGATAACATCTACATGCCTTAACCTCTCCAATTTTTCCTAGATGGTGATCTTTTTTTCCTACCTTTTAGATACTCCCCATTCTGTGACAGTCACTAATCTGCTTCCTGTCACTATAGTTTAGTTTGTATTTATTTAGTGTTTTATAAAATGTAATCACTGTCTCCCCATTTTGGTTTTCTTTTCACCCAACACAACTTTGTTGATTGTCTAGGCTTTTGCAATGATTTCACAACACAGAAGGAACACCTGTGATTAAAACTTATGTAATTTCCATTTGCGAAGAAAACCTTAACTAAAATGACTGGGTTAGTAATCCTTTTATTTCCATTTCTACCCTCTATTTCTAAAGTACATTAAGTGTCTCAGTTGCAAAGAAAGTCTTTCAGTGTACCAGTGCAATTTTGTATTATTTTACAGGGGAAAAAAGACACCTTTTCTAGCCAAAGGACAGTAGCAGCCAAGAGAGGAATTGCTTGCATGCTTACAGAAATGAGGTGTTAACTTCAAGGCAAGATGGAATCTTTTAAAATGTCAGTATCAATAAACAGCCCTGCTGGTGCACAGTAAAAGGCAATACACGTTTAAAACCATTGTTCTTTTCTCCCTGTAGCTTTTATTATTCACCATAATGGGCACTTTGCCCATTCCTTTTTCCAAGAGCTGAGAGAGATCTGGGAATGTCCTTTTTCCATTTATTTCTGGAAAACTTCCCAAGCTCTGCTTTTCTGAAGCAACCACAAGACAAGATTTTTGCCCTGAAGGACAAGGGATGTACAGTTCCTTTTGTTGGACAATTGCATAATCTTGGGTGACATAAGGCGGGGTGTTCAGTGACAGAGACTTTTATTATTATAACTAGTGCATTCTGGAAAAACATGGGCTTACACTTGTGGGGTGATAAACAAAATGTAAATCTAAGTAAGAGATTCTCCATTTAGGTTTGTTTTCATATTAAACATATTTTAATGTATTAAATAAGAGAATCATGAATATAGTTACAACTTAAGATGTCAGCTAGCTTAACCTTCCCATTCAACACATTATACTTACTCTTTCCAAAAATCCATCAACTTTATTCTTTTGTAATGAAGGAAGAAGAGAATCTAAAATCTCTTTTATAATGTTTCATTATTTAATAACCATTTCAATTAGGAAATCATTACTCCATTTAAATAAATCTTTCCAGCTGTGTTTTTACCTTGCAAAGCTAAGAAGTAATAAATTTAAGAAAATCAGAATTACAACATTCTTAAGATTATAAATCTGAAAATTCCTTATGTTAAAAAACAAAATTTATTATCTTGCATATGCCAAGCTCTATTCTAAGTTTACTACATAAGTTCATATACCCAGTCCTCACGAATATCTTATGAAATAAGTGATGTTATTTCTCCCATTATACAAATGAAGATACTGGAAGGTAGCATGACTTACTTAGTCTTATGACTGAGAATTGATAGTAGGCATTGGGCTCTAGTCTGCCCTGTAGTAAAGGCTATGCTACACAGATTTTTAAACCAATAATGAAAAAAAGAAGCAGGGGAGCTTAATCCCTCACATTCTAGGGCCAGGCATTGCACTAACTCCCATCTTTACCTTCTTAACAGGAGCAGCAGCCTGTGCATTAGGTGTATGGCATGTCTTGGATTCATAACAGTGTGGCTGTCATTCTGTAGCCCTGCGAGCCTTTCTTACATGGTTTATGTAGCTCTTCCATGTTCTTCAAGGTTCAGCTCAACTATAACCATCAAGGAGAACCCTTCTCTGATGTCCTCAAGCATGGTTATAAGTAGTTCCCCCATGTGCTCCCATAAGACAATGCTTGTATCCTATGTTTCAGAGAGTCTCCATCTCCCAGGAATCATTTTTCACATATTTGCTTTCCTTTCTAGGCTGTGAATCCCTGTGGATCAGAAACTGTTTATAATTCCAGTTACTGGTCTTAATAAATGTGACCTGAAGAAATTAAAGAGGAAAAAGGTCAATTAAATTTTAGTGACATAACTATGTTAAATAACTGAAATTAAATCAAGATTTTTTACAAAAGACTTCAGATTTACCACTCTGTTTTTCATCAGAAAGTAAGAGATGTGTTTATATCTTTTAAAATCGTGACACTGCTCTCAATGATAAATGAGCAATAAAGATTCTAATTTTCTATTAGACCAGTCCTACTCAAATGCAGAGATGTAATCGATAAAATCTTCTACCTCTTCTCACAATCACCTGCATGCTTGACGAGAAGGAAAGATACAACTATTGTATCCCTTTAATTTCATATTTTCCTGTGTCTTTCAATAATATTACACTTCCAGTCATCCCATGTGACAATTGTGCTTTTTTCTCTAATTGAGCAGGAAGAAAGATAAAGGAGTCAAATTATTTCTTCCTAGAGTTGTAACTTTCCTCATCTCTTGTATCAGAGGCTACTTTTACCTTGATGAGTTTGAGAACTGTAAAGATTATGGTTCCCCTTCAACCATGTACACAATTGCAAATAAAAACAGTTCTTGGGCTAGTAAATTTCTGACATATTCTATAATAAACAAAAATCAAATCTGATGTTTCCTAAACACGTACTCAGTTTGCCTACGGGGTAATATCTTGGCTCATTTTCCTGCTCTCCATTCCTTCTTGAGGAATCTAGTTCACACAGCTTTGTCCAGTTTGCTCTAGCCATTCTTCATGCTTAGCTTTAAATGGCCGTTTGTTCCACACTGGATCATCAGAGCAATCCTACCAAAGCGCAGCTCTTGTGTGTGAGCCAGTGTACGTCATACTTCTTGGCAAAATTAGGTGTTTAATAAACGTATGGAAGAGTGATGTCACCCACTCTTGCAAAACTCCCTTTTTTAAATTACTTTTACAGTGATCCATATTCTGACTTCAAAATTTCTCGCTTTATTTTCTATTATTCCCCTTTGGCTAGTTTTGTTCCTCACTACTCTGCATCTTCTGAATAAGTTCCATGCTGCTGAGCGGCTTTATATTTGTTCTCTTCCCTACTTCTGGAATGCTTTCTAATAATTTCTCTTTCTAGCATTTCTCCTTACGTGTCAAGGAGCGATTTTAGTCATACCCTGCAGTGTTTCCTTCTCCCTCTGAAACCGAATGGCACATTTTCTCTCATGGTTTTGTATAACTGAGATTCTCAGCTTGGTCTTGGTGGGGATGTTTGTACACATGTCTCTCTGAAACCCAGCTGCTTGGTGTTCCTGTTAGAGTCCTTTCCCCCCATTGTACCCATATGTATGGGACTCAGGCATAGTACACAGCTTGGCGATAACTGGAGATTCACCTGTGAATTCTGTGGGACCAGTGGAAACAATTTTCTTCTTTTTTAAAAAATAACTTTTATTTTAGGATAATTTCACATTTACTTAAAAGTTGCTAAGCTAGTACACAGTGTTGCTATGTACCCCACTCAGTCTCTCCTATTATTAATGCCTTACATTCATAAGGTCTACATTCCACAATTAATAAACCAGCTTGATACATAGATATTAACTGAAGTCCACTTGTAGTATTCAAATTTCCTCAACTTTTAACTTTTAATGTTCTTTTTCTGTTCCAAAATCTCATTCAGGATATGTTACATTTAGTTTTCCTGTCTTCTTTCAGTCTTTTCTTTATGAAAAGTTTTTGAGACTTTTGTTGTTTTTGATGATCTTGATGGTTTTGAGTACTAGTCAAGTATTCTGTACAGATCCATCAGTTAGGATATGTCTGGTGTTTCCCCCATGTCTAGTTTGGCACTATGAATTTTAGGAAGAATGTCAAAGAGAGACAGTGACTTTCTCAGCACACCGCCATCACTGTTGATATTAACGTGGTCACCTGGATGAGGTGGTGTTTCTCAGGTTTCTTCAATGTAATGTTCCATTTCTTCCCTTGTGTGTACATATTCTTTGGAAATAAGTCAAAACACATGCACTTATGGAATAAGTGAATTAATTAAGTGAATGATATCTGCATAATTTTGGAATTCTGTAGAGATTTCCTTATTCTTCTGCATTTATTAAGTCAATCATGTCTATCACTATGATGTCAAGGATGCTTACTCTTATAATCCAATGTATTTTATTTATTTTTGTTTCAGTTTTCGACATTGGAGGTTCTTTCAGTTGGTTTCAGTATCTGTCCTTGACACATTTATTTAACACCTCCTTACTTTCTGGAAATATAAGATGATCTAGTTTCCTAACGTAAATCCTACCTCAATCCTAGAATTAGCCATTTTTCTAAGGAGCTCTGTCCCTTTTATTTCAGAAAGATACTAGAAACCACTACTGGGGTTCTGGGTGTGCTCCTTGATACTGGGGTGTTGTTTCTTTCTATATATAAACATCTGCTCATACCTCTTTATGTTCATCTGTATGTAATTGAAATAAACATGAGTTCATACTGATATCTCTAGCTCTAGCCCATTAGCAGAGTTTTCAAAATTACACAAAAGTCTTCTCATCTTATTTGTCATCTCCCACTTCAAAAGGGAGAATCTGACTCCTACCATGCAGTATACATTTACTTAATTTCCCAATTCCTGTATTTATGTGTAACAGTTTCAGAACTGTTTACCTCACCTCTATGGTAAACAACTTTTTCAATTAGACCACGATATTTCTTTACTGCCTTTATTCTGTACTTATTTCCAAGCTACTTATGTCAGCACTTTGACCCCACTCCCTCCCCTCGAGGTCGTTCAGCCGGTCTGAAAAACCTATATATTATTTTTAATGATACACTGGATAAAATAGAATTTTTAGAGGCTATAGATTCAGCAAAAATCTCAATGATTGTCAGCGAAATCGCCAGATTCTGCATTCCATTCTAGGATGTCCCAACTACTTGAATAACATATATTATATAGTATGAATTATGTATAACTATATGTAGTTGTTGTGTATATAATATATAATTATTGTAAGATATGCCTAACAAAATTTATCATGTAAGCCATTTCTAAAGACATGTATCAAAAGTATTAATGTATTCATATAATATTGTGACTCATCACCACCATCTACCTATGTAACTTGTTTCATCTTACCGGACTGAAACTCTATTCCTATTAAACAAGTAACTCCCCATTACCCAGCCTCAAACACCTTTAGCCAATAGAGACAAGTAACTTCCTGTCTCTCCAATTTTGATTGTGCCAAGTATCTTATACAAGTGGGAGAATGCAGTATTTGTGTTTATACTGGCATATTTAATTTGACGTAGTGCCTTCATAGTTTATCTAAATTGTAGTGTCTTTCAGAATTCCCTTCCTTTTAAGGCTACATAACATTCCATGCATTCCACATTTTACTATACCACATTTTACTTATTCATTCACTTTTTAATGGAGATTTGGTTGCCTCTACCTTTTGGGTGTTGTCAATAATGTTACTATGAACATAGGCATATAAATGTCTCTGAGATTCTGCTTCCACTTCTCTTAGGTTTATATCCAGAGACTAAATTTATAGTCATATGATAATTCTATTTTTAATATTTTTGGTAAACTTCCATACTGATTTTTACAGTCACTGTACCATTTCTTCCCACCAACATTGCACAGATTTCACTTTCTCCATATCTTCATGAAAACAGTTATTTTCCATGTTGTTTTATTTTGTTTTTAGAGGCTTAGTCTTGCCTTGTAGTCCATGCCAGGCTGGCTTCAAACTCTCAAGCCTCTTGCCTCAGCCTGCTGAGTGGCAGGATTGCAGCATGTGCCACCATACCTGGCTCCTTGGTTTGTTTGTTTTTTTTTTTTTTTTAATGGGTATGAGGTGGTATCTCATTGTAGCTTTGATTTGCATTTTGCATAGTGATTAATGATGCTGAACATATTGTGTGCTTGTGTTTCACTTGTGTATCTTTTTTTGGAGAAATGTCTATGCAAGTCTCTTTCCCATTTTAAGGTAAGATCATTATCTACTATAATTTTAGGAATTCGCCATGCATTTTGGATATTAATCCCTTATGATTTATATCTATCTATCTATCTATCTATATG
>NW_022900917.1:22929979-23030706 GCF_012274545.1 Fukomys damarensis | reverse complement strand
TTGGTACTGGGGCATCAAACTTAGGACTTTACATTTGAGAAGCAGGCAGCAGCACCACTGAGCTAAATCCCTGGCCCTGCAAATATTTTAACTGTTGTGGGTTGCCTTTTCATTGTTTACAGTATCTTTTGATACACAATTTAAAGATATTTTCATGAAGTTCTGTTGGTCTATTTTTTCTCTTGTTGCCTATGTGTTTGGTATCAAATCCAAGAAATTTTTGCCAAACCCAAGGCTTTTTGTAAGGTTTTTATTGTTCTGAGTTCTATAGTTAGATCTTTCAGTAACTTTAAGTTAATTTTTATATATGGTGTTGAATAGACTTCTAGCTTCATTGTTTTGTGTTTTGTGTGTGAAAGGGCTTTCCCAGAATCATTTGTTGGGAGGCTGTTTTCTTTGTTAAATGGTCTTACACTTTCATCAAAAATTACTTGACCATATATTTAAGGGTTTATTTCTGCGCTATTTTATTCTATTGTTCGCTGTATCTATTTCAATGCCTCCTCCATATATATATTTTTTTCCTGGTACCAGGGATTGAACTTAGAACCTTGTACTTGCCAGGCAGGCACAGTGACACTGAGCTATATCTCTGGCCCTATATACTATTTTGAGTATTGTAGCTTTGTAGTAAGTTTTCAAATCACGTTGGAGAGTTTTCCAGTTTTGTTCATTTTAAACATTGTTTTGGTTATTCAAGGTCACTTGAGAGTGCTTCCAAAATAATTTGTTTAAAATTTGCACACCTTAAGGCTCACTCTTGTGAAATCTGAGATTTGACGATGTGTAGCATCACATATCCACCTTCACGGCATCATACAGAACATGTAGCCATCTTCCTACATAGTCCTCCACTCTCAAGCCATGGAAACTTATTGATCTGCTTTGCTGCTACAGTTTTGACGTTTTACAACTGCTGTAAATGGAATCATGCAGTACATAGCCATTTTAAGACTATTTGCTTTTTTATAATATAAATTCAAGATCTACCCACAACTTTGTACTTTCTGGCTTTGTTCATCACACTCTTAACTGAAAATAGTGTGGAGGGGGAACTTTATGTCCTAAATTGTATAACTCATAATCTCATAGATATCTATTTGATATTTTTCTTTTAAGGCATCTGGTCACACAGTAGCCTTTTCTGTGGTCCCTGTGCAGCACTCAGTTGTTTTCCTCACTTCGTGAGCAATTTAGTTTTTTGCCCATAACTGTATAGCTGATCAACAAACACCATAGGACTTTTTAGTTTTTTGTGATCTGTGCTAACAGCTTTTCAGACTTTACCTTCTAGATACCTGTGTTAGTCTCTTTTATGGTTGCAGCTAACATTCCTCTCTCCTGACATCATCAATTTCTCCTCTCTTTATACATTCTTTAAGGTGTGACCTCTATATCTGTATTCTGCAACAGTGTTATGCCTCTCCCCTAGCAGGTATTTAATAAATACTCATTAAATAGATAAATGAATGATTGGGTATAATGAAAGAACCAGATGGCAACCAAACCAACGTAACAGCAACAGCACACTATATTCCATCCACTTACATATACAATTCTTTCCTATATAATCTTTCATTTAAAATATATTTGAAGGCCTCTTGTAAAAGAAAAAAAGGCCTGAAATCTGAGATACAATCAATTTATATAGAACACATGATATTTACACAACATTACCAAATAGTAACATGCTAGTGAACCTTGATAATGTATGTCAGAGGTTTTCTGCATTAGCCCAGAACATCAGCATTACTATAAACATCTGAAATACAGTATATAAAATTTGTTTTCTCATAAAATGTTTCATGGCTTGGTTTGGGGAGTTGACTTGCCATAGTGGAATCATTGTCATCTATATTATCAGTAAAAGGAAGTTTTTGGCTGTTTATGAAATAATTTGCTTAAAATATTTAATATTAATATAAAATTAAGTACTGGGTTTCCAAGTAAAAATATTTTAGAGGACCCTCATTTTACATATTGAAGTTTGAAGATATGGTCCAGTCTTTGGACTTCTCTTACAAAACCAGTGTTGCCTGAATACTTGATACCTTCAGGCTGTGGACATCAGCCTCTAGCCAGGTCCCTAATTTCAATGTGAAAAAACTTGATATTTGGACAGTAGGAATAGGGTGAGTTCTTAAAGTTCTCCTCCTGCTCATTCTCCTGTTTTTTCATTTCATTCTTCTTTTCCTTCATCAAAGTATTTGCCCATGTTTTGGGCTAGAGAGAAGGTTGTGCCCCAGAAAAGCGTAATTTCTCCTCAGCTAAATCTCACATTTGCAATCATCGTTCACCTGCCCAGTGGTCTGTGTCAGAAATGAGATCTTAAGAAACTTGTTGACCTGAAAGTCAAGAACTCTTCACCTTAGGTATTTGTCCCTGGCTGGGAGTATTTTCTAAAAGCACAAAACTGTGTATAAGTAGAATATTACAAAAATATATAAAACTTTTTTTGTAGTTTAAAAGAGAATGTTCCACTCTTTCTCATATTTTGTTGCAAGGTAGTTTCCCATATTTTCAACATTTGAGATTAGAGAACTCTTTTATATCTTTTACTTTTTATAGCTTGTACTTTTCCTAGACCCTTCCATTTGTAAATTTCATGCTGTGAAAATGACAAAGAAGCTGCTACTAGAAGTTAATGATTTAGTGAGTAGTAGTTGGTGACACTTCAGTTCCCTCAGGCATGGCAAATCATTAACCCCTCAGGGTAGCAATGAAAAAGGGATGAGGAATAAAAGGTGAGATGGTAATGGATTATACAAAGCCTCCCCAAAACTTTGCTTCTCAAAATGATAAGACTGTTTAATATACAAATAAACACTTTCCAACCTTCCATGTGTAGTATAAATACAATTTTATGTATGTAAATAGTTTTCACAATTTTAAAGATGTAGACTACTTGTATGCTGCCCTTAGATGACATGATAATCCAACTCTCTGATGTGCATCCTACTCTAATATGAAATCTGCTAATTTCATCTTCATGCCCTCTAATATCAATATCACAGACTGGTAATGTATTTACCAGCAGAGAGAGAGAGAGAGAGACTTAAGAGTAACTGGTTCATCATTTTTTCTTACCTGATTGTGACTTCAAAATGAAAACCAATAGATTGGGCCAAGAATTGTCAAAAACATCACTAAGGTTCCTTTGTAACCATATGCAGTATTTAGCACTGATACTTTTCTTTTTTTTTTTTCAGTTTTAATTGAGTTTATTGGTACATTTTAGGGATACAGTACAGTTACATTCATTGTTGGGATCTTGTACCTCTACATGACAAGTCTTGATTAGGGAAAATATATACAGTATTTAGTTGCTTGGGTATTTCCCTCAGAACATTTCTACTTTGACAGATGACCTACAGTTTCTGAAAACATTTTAGGATCAGAATTTGTAGCCCTTGCCTCCTCCCCTTCGGCCTCCTCCTCCTTTTTTTTTTTTAAAGGCAGAGTAATCTCACTATGCAGATCAGGCTGGCCTTGAATTCACTATGTAGCCCAGTTTAGCCTTGAACTCACAGCAATCCTCCTGCCTCAGCCTCCCAAGTGCTAGGAATGAGAGATGGATGCTAATCTACAAACTATGCACATTTCTTTCTGCAGTGATAAATTCTGAAGTTTTCCAGACCTAGAAAATGTGGTGTAGTCCTTTCTACATTTTCAAAATTAATGGCTGGTTTTCCAGACTGGGTAAATGGGTGTAATACCTCAAGGTATTCCTACTGCATCATGTGTGTTTCTCCTTTTACAGGTTTCACATCCTCTTACATATTATTTGTTCATGTTCTTGTGGTATCAAGCAGCATTTTACACTTCTCATTTTCATCACTGTAACTTTTGGATAGAAGGAGACTTCATTGCTCTTCTTTCCACTGACTTCTGTAATAATTAATCTCATTTTCCAACAAGAATTTTAAGACCTGACCTAAATATTCTAATTAGTCCCTAATTAACACATGACCTTCTTTTTTCCCCTTTTCTACCGTGGATACTCATAAATGTGATTGAGTGTTTCTTTCAAAACAGCAAATTTTCCTCTTTATGGTTTCTAGGACTGCATTTACTCAGTTGTAATTCCGAGAGTCATCCATCTGAAAGGTCTACCTAGCAAAGGACACGGATCGTGAAAGTGGCAAGAATGAGACTTATGGTTTTCTCTGCAGAAGGTGGCACCTTTTGCAGCAGAGCTCAATGCCTGGCTTCTACACAGACATGATGCTTTTATCTGATTGTGAAATAGTTTTTTACTATGCAGGGTGATGTTAGGAGTAGTAAGAAAATGTTTTGGAAAATTATTTTTGCGTTGATTTTTAGGTTTCTTAAGACATGCCCTTTTTCTGAACTCTTCATTCTGATCTTCCCCATGTACAAATATGTCCTGGCAACTTCTTATTAAATATTAGCCTGTTAGAGCCACATGACAGGTCAAATAGCATTCTCATTTTTTAGAAATTTGGGAAAAACTTTAAAAATTGCTCTTTCCTCAGTGCTTTTGAGGTTTTTTTAAAAATTAATTTTATTGGTATACAAGGTAGTGACATTCATCATTGGAAATTTGCACTTTTACATAATCCATCTTGGTTCTTATTTTTTCCCCATTCCTCTGCCCTCCCTTCAATGCCTCCCTCCCTCCCTTATCTACAAAGACTTTGTTTCATTTTTATTTTCTCATATTAATTCCATTCCCTTCTTTGTTTTCCCCTACCCCTCCCATTTCCCCTTCCCCTTTTCACCTTTTCTTCCTAGTTCACATTCTATATTATACTTTTTAGTCCTTACTTACAATTTCAGTTTATCACACTAGAGAAACTATTCGGTATTTACGCATTTGTGTCCTATTTATTTCACTTAATAGTATGGCCTTAGTGTGCATCCACTTAGCTATAAATGTCTCTAGTTTCTTGTTCTTTATGGCTGAGTAGTACTCCACTTTATTAAACAAAAAACCCTACACATACACATTTTCTTTATCCAGTCTCCCGTTGATGGACAATTGGGCTACTTCCAAGTTTAGCTATTACAAATTGTGCTGCTATGAACATGGGTGCACATAAATATCATTGTGCTCTGATTCTTTTAATTCTTTTGGGAAGATACCCAGCAGGGGGATAGCTGGGTCAAATGGGACTTCCAATCCCAGTTCTTGGAGGTATCTCTATACTAATTTCCACAGTGGTAGTGCTTTTGAGGTTTTAAGTCTATTGGGTATCAGATAGTGAATCATATATTTTATATTTTTAAAATTACAGCTATGGTAATGCAAATTGATTTTTCTTCAGTATCCATATGGTCACTGATTTGAGTACATCTTCCCCCAACTCCCTTTCAACATGTAGGCTTATGAAAGGAGGAAAAAAAAAGTCAACATTCAGGGAAAAAAAGTTAATTTTAATTGATGTAAATCCACAGAATCCAGTAATGTTTGGAAAGTCTTGGGACATAGTAATGTTCTTAAGAAAATCTAACATATTTACTATATAAAATTTAAACCCACTACATGTTAGTCCGCTATGTCTTTGTAAGCTGAAGATGAAAACGTATCAGATTTTAGTCCTCCAAAAACCTTGGGAACTTTCACCTGAAAGTATCATCTGATTCTTCCTTTGTCCCCACAGGTGGCCATGTTTGTGCTACAACTGGGCAGTGCCACATTCCTGCTTACAGAGCCTGTGATCAGCGCGATGACAACTGGGGCTGCCACCCATGTGGTAACTTCGCAAGTCAAATATCTCTTGGGAATAAAGATACCATATATATCTGGACCTCTTGGATTGTTTTATGTGAGTTTTCCAAAGGTCTTTGTTCTTAGATTTTGAGTGTATTTTTCACAAAGGAGAATTCTCTCAGAGAGAAACCTCTGAGGTTTCTCTATATTATGACACCTTGGGTTTATGTAAAATCATCAAGGGCATTTTAAATATAACGTAGGGTGTGAGGCTAGTTTAAGGAGTAATATCTATTAATGTTGGAACAATCGTCATGATAACTTACTGTTCTAATTCCTGTGATTGAGTTGGTTTCTGTTGTTTCTCTACTATATTTGGCTTCCTGAGAATTTGCTGCATTTCTATATTATTGCCTGCATTGCTGATTATTTTACTAGAATAAATTCCTAGTAATTGAAATACCAGATCCAATGAGTATAATACTTTTTTCCAAATTTCAATACAAAAATTGTACACATAATATTTTACTCTAGCTTTATTATTGTCAACTCTATTTTTAAAAAACTGCGTGTTTGATATGTGAAAAAATGGTATCCATTGTTCAAGCAAGGGTTTCTCTGATTAGGGGGTTAAATAGTTAATAAAAATAGTAATTGGCTGCATGGAATTGGAAACTGGTTCTCAATTTTGTTCCTTAGGTAATATCCGGCTCAGTGATTCATTCATTACAAGAAAGCTTAAAACCAAAACAAGAAAACTGGAACTGGGCCTGGAAGCAACATAATCCCAAGCTTCAGCTCAAACAAAATCAGAACAGAGTAGCTGTAAGCTGTCAGATGACTGGCTGAGAGTTAAGACTTTCAGTGACACCACGGGTACAGCACAGAACAAAATCGGTTAAAATTGTGCCTTAATCTCCTTCCTGGAACAGTGTGTTTACCTTGCATGTATAGAGTAGAAAATGCCTGTGGGTTACAGTTTGGCCTCTTTAGTTATTTATGCAGTTATAGATGTTCACCTTTCTTTTTGTGAGTTGTGTTAATGAATCAGGATAGCCTGATGTGGGACTATTTGTTTTTCAGCATGGTTCTTTTGTGGCACTTTGCATAAACAATATACTAAAGAGTTTTGTGTAGAAACTTTCTTCCATTTTATTTTCTTGTGAGAAAAACTGCAAGCTACTTTAGGACTTTAGAGATCTGTTATAAGATCTCACACTGAAACAGAATCAGATTTAGGAATAATTCTGGACAACTAATTCTACATACACATGATCTAGTTAGTGTAATTACTATGGTTGGAAGTGAATTAAAGTTTCTCTTGCTTTTGAGCATCATAGAGCCCTACCCTGTTAGGAATGGTGCTTTGTTCTTTGCCAGGGTATTGATCGGTGCTGATCCTGCAGTGTTGGAAATACTTGGTGATTGGAGCATAGTTTACACTGAGTTATTTCAAACGTGAGCTTTGGAATAGTTCAGGTGAGAAAATCTGGTGATGATAATGTAAATTTGAAGTTGCTTTTAGATCACTAGGTGCCTGAAGGAGAATAGCTAAACTCAGCATGAAGAAACAGGGCAGAGGACATCATAGAGGTCTTGACCGTTGAGTTAAAGAATCTAGAGCAAGATGAATTAATATGTTCTTGAGAATTTTCACTCTTTAACTTTAATTCTTACTTCTGTGTTTTCACAACTAATCTTTTTGAAAGCTCTTCAGACTGATGAGAGATAAAGAATATATCACTGATATCCCTTGGAACATAAATTTATATCTAGGATAAAAAAGAATCTTGTTGTGTGTGCTAGTCAGCTTTCTGTTGTTTCAATAAATGCCTGAAATGATCAACATATAAAGAGAAGAGATTTACTTTTGGCTTCCAGTTTGAGAGGTCTGCCCAAGTCAATTGGCCCTTTTTCCAAACACTCTTGCCCAGTGAGCCAGTCACAATCTTAATAGTGTCAGGTAGGATGCATTTTTATCACAAGAATTCAAATTTGGCAGACCAATATGTTCAGCAGTCAATTCTGGCACTAGAAATCCTTACTGTCAACTTGGAGAAAAACGACCCTTCTGCCTGCATTCTGCTCCTAGGTGGGGATTGCAGTTGGGGCTCTGTCCCTTCTGCTACTATGATGTCTACTACAACATTTCTACGGAGGCTATGCCTGGTTCTATGCTATGAAGAAAATTCAATTTCCTGGTTTGAATAGGTGAAGTCTTCATCCATGCTGATGTTCTGGTCTAGTTGGTGTACTAACCTCAGTGGAACACTTTTAGGGAATGATTTGACTCAGATATAGGAAGTGTCAGCTCTGCCCTATTATGGGAACATAAACTTATAACACTTTGATTTTGAATTCCCCTCAAAGGCCTTAGGTTAAAGGTTAGGTCCCCAACCCACTTTGCTGTTAAGAGGCGGTGGAGCCTTTAAGAGGTGGTACTTAGTAGTAGGTCTTCTACTTATTTGGGGTGCAAATCTGAAAAGAATGAGAAATGCTAGTCTTCTCTTCATTTTTTTTTTTTTTTTTTTTTACTTCCTGGCCATGAGGTGTGCAACTTTGTTCTGTGTACTCTGAGGTGCCACCTAGCCACAGGCCCGCAGATAAAAGGGCCGACTGACTTAGACCTCTCAAACTGGAAGCCAAAAAATTCTCTCTCTTTATACCTTGATCATCTTAGGCATTTATTACAACAGAAAGCTGACTAGCACAAGCCCATATAACAAACTCTACAAAGCTTTTTGACTTAGACCACTCCTTTTCTTCTAGGTGAAAGTTGTTAACCAGTTTCTTCAGGTGAAGGGAAATCCTATTAAGATTTTCCCTTGGTACTGAGTTCCCACCTAGGATTTTACTGGTCCACATATTCAAAGAAAGTCTCTGGAGTAACTTTCATGATTCTTCTAAATCCCTAAAAAGATTTAATTTAACCACTTATCTAACTTTTCTTACTTCCTTCACACAATACTCTACTTCTCCCTTTGTTCTTCAGAATTTTTTTCTTTTGTAATTCATATACTTCTAATAAAACTTTCCTTTAACTTACGGTTATTTTTAATGAATTTGAAATATATTTCAATACATTCTTCTTCAGTTATATTTTGAATAAAATGTAACATTTTCTCTGAGTTAAGTTTTAGCTGTGGTGATTTTATTAGCGTCTGTACAGTCGAACACTAGTTGATAAGTCTATTTTTTCCTAGAAAGGAGTAATGTAGCAAAAAACATTAGAATCGGAGAAGTCCAGATTTAGATCACAGCTCCAGCCACAATCTGAGCAAATGACCTAGTGTTTTTAATTTCCAGTTGCCTGTTTTGTAAATTGATGATAATTACACTTGATGGAATCCAGTTCAAAGCTAAATGCCTAGAACACAGGTGTTCATTAAAAGGAAGTCATTATTTTTCTTCCTACTCATGAATAGCTGGACATAACAAAGTATAGATTTTTTTAAAGTACCTCTTAAATAATAAATACCATTTTTCCCTCTATTGAGGACTCTTAATCAGGTGAAAAATTAAATAGCAAAATGGGGTTATATGTGTCTTAGTGCCTTGAAAATCAAGGTGACCTGAAGATTTATAAATTAAATATTTTTACTCTTAATGAAGGGATTGAAATTCTTATCAGAACTGAAGAAGTGGTGTTCTTGATTTTTATTTATAAATATTTCTATCGATTCAGCACAAAATCCCATGAGCAGTTATAATCTCATTTAATAAATTAGAAATAATGCTGGCCATAATATGTTTAAAAATAAACAGGAACAATAATGCCACCAGGGTCACTCTGTCTTGGGATCCTGACTCAATAGTTAAATTGTTTTTCTCTTGTTATCCTTCAGATTCAGATAATTGATTAATAACTTGGTTCCTCACATAAATAAGAGTGAAACTTTTAATTCTTTAGAATAGAAAAACATTTTTTAAATTGAGAAATGATGAAGTATCTTTTTGTTAGAAGAGATGTTTTCCCCAGAAGGCATAATAAAAATTAGAAAAATTCCTATTTCATATTAGCACATGTGGATTTCTTTGAGATGGTGCCTGTAGCAGCCTATGATAAACTTGGCAAAGCTAGTTTCACTGGCATGGCTTTATATGAATTCTGTTCTCATAATTATGCACAGTTCTGTGCATTAAATCCAAGAGCAAAAGGCAAGTTTGCCAATATATTCAACCACCCTTCTTTTTATTTCTTTGCCTTAAAATAGGGAATTTCAGTCTAGAAAACAGTTTCATTTTCACCCAAAACCCTGAAGTATAAGCTAAGTGCTTTTCTAGTTTGGACTGCAAAGCCTGTGAAGCAGAAACCAAGAATGTTAATAAAGTGGGATTGAAACGTCAGAAGGAAATCAGAGCTGATGAAACATTTTCTTTTATAGAGGATGAGATCACAATTAAATATGTACAAATGAAGTTTATATGTGTAGAACAAATCTTCTTTGAAGACATAGGCCCTCTGGGATTTCTGAATCAAGAGCACGCGTTGGTGGTTTATGAAAGCCCACATTTCCTCTGCAGATACTGTGCCTTTTCCATGGTGACTCACAGAGCTGTTTCATATACCTTAAAAAATAGACAAAATAAATCAAAAGGGAGGGAAATGGAATGTTCATCTGCAGATTGATTCAATCAGTGATGCAGGGAATAGAAAATGTAGCAGGTTTAATTTGAATATGGAGCAATTATATGGAAATTTCTAACAAAGGTTACTTTCAAATTCTAAATCAGACAGCAAATTTTTTTTGCAACTCAACCATCTTGGGCTAAGTTCTTTCTATCCCCCACAATTCACTGAAAAATGCATCACCGCAAAACCCAGTGCTCAAGTAATTCAAATTAAACTTATTTTTCTAAACAAGGGATGGCTGGATGCCACCTGGGCCTTGGCATGCTTGGTTGGGTATTTGGTCCAAGTGAGTTTCGTGTACCCATGTTGTTTTTAGCTGTTTAACATACCATGCTTCCCTTAGACTACTTTCTGGTCTGAGACTTAAATTATATCTTGAAGCAATAGCAAATGGATTCATTCCCAGTGTGAGATACTGTTATTGATCAGAAATTTAGACATAATGATATAAAAACTTATAGAATACTGTTTTCCCTCTACCTTTTGAGGTTTTGATATTAAATTGAACATTCTCTTTCTTTCCATCTCTCCTTTCTTTCTGCCTTTTTCTTTTCTCTCTTCTCTTCTCTTCTCTTCTCTTCTCTTCTCTTCTCTTCTCTTCTCTTCTCTTCTCTTCTCCTCCTCCTCCTCCTCCCTCCCTCCCTCCCTCCCTCTGCCCATCCCTCCCTCCTTTTCTTCCTTCTTTCCTTCTAACTTCATTCATTACTTTAGGAAGGGAAGGAGTTTAAGGGGCTTGATTTGAACAGTGCCTATCCTGAAGTATTTATTGATGCAATGAAATGTAGCCAAAGTTGGTAGGAGACATCAAAATCTTATGAGCAGAACTTGTACAAACATCAGTTGTAAGAAGATCTGAGATGGGTCTGTGAACAGAAATCTGGATCTGCTAGGAATTTGAGTTAAAATACAATCAACTTGAAAGAAAGTTGAGGTGGGGAAAGGGCATGCCTGTGGCTCAGGTTTGGAGGCTTCAGGGATGTGAAAGCTGCCTTTAACATTCAACACAGTAATCTGGGGATATTTTCTGAACTACACATTCATAGGAAGAGATTAACATGCATATTTGACTAAAGAACCAAGGAAACAGATTTATTCAGCAAATATGTATTGACCAATGTATAGGCACTGAAGATGCAACTGAAAAGTAATATCCTTGTTCCTATGGAATTTATAGAAATGCTGAGGAGATTTTTGAATTAGGGTGGGAGGAGAGAAACACAAATAGGCAAATTAGACACTCACAGCTGTTAATGAAGGAAATGGTGGTGTGACTGATGGTGGCAGCATGTTAGGGTGAGAGAGTGAGACTGTTTAGATAAGGTAGGTAGAGGAGCCCATTCTGATAAGGTGGCTTTTAAAATATCTTGTTATGATTATTTATTGATATATGTTTGAGATATGTGATGACAGTTTTAAGGAACTGGTACATATATATTGCGTCTTGATGATTGTTGATCATTATTTCAGAAATTCTGTGATTCTATTCTAGCAACTTCTGCAGTTTGGCTAGAGATCAGACCCTACATATGTAGGTAGTATTCGTTACAAAGGTTTGATAAGGAGATACACCAAGAACTTCTTCCCAGGAGCCGGCTTTAATTTTGACATATCCATAAGCAATTAACCTAACCTCTCCAAGCCTTGTTTTCCTCTTACATTAAATGGAAATAATAATGCTCACTTTGTAATAATGAAGTTGAGTCTCCACATATAAGATGACAAGATGGTGACTGCAAGTGTTAATTCATTTACCTTCCACATAGTGATAAAGTTTCAACAGTTTCCCCATCCTTTCTTCCCCAACCTTTGCTGTACCATCTGCCTGTCATAAGAAACAGTGAAAGGTCTTCAGAATTCAGGGCAGAAAAAAGAAATTAAGGGATGTGCCCTGTAAAGATAAACATAGATTTTCACCAGATATTCCAAAATGCAATGAGATAGATTATGTATTATATTTTATTCAATGGAAGTCTTGATAGTAAATATAATGAGGAAAATAGTTTATTTTAGTGATAATACCTTAGCATGTTTTAAGAATACTCTTCTGGAAACAAAAACGATCCATATTTTTAGATATGTATTTTGGACACAGATTTTGCCAAATATATTTTCAGACTTAATTTTGTACATAAGTCAGCAAATAATGAATGTTACCATTTTTTTCTCCTGGAAATAGTCTTGGTTTGTGTTTGTTGATTGACTCAAGATCATATTTTGAGAATTAAGATGAGTAGCTTGCGGATTACTAATTTGTATTTGCTAGTAATATAGTATGCTGACATTATGAAAGCTTTCTAATTTTACTACCCTGTTTTCCTCTCTAATGAAGTGAAGTCTTATTTTTGATGGACTTTTAGCACAAAGGCAGCATAGGAATTATAAATAGTAATATGAAAGGGTTCACAAGTTGTTCTTTGGCATAGAAATACGCAGTGTGATTAAAATATATGGTGATGGTGATGTTTAAATTTAAAGAAAACATTTAGTATAAGACATATTGCCATTAATCTCCCTGAAAACAGTCTCCATAACTTCAGATATACTTATTCCACCATTGTTACCACATTCTGAAGCAGCTCTGGAAGTCCTCTTTTGTGAGTGTCTTTCTGAGTTGTGGTAAAAATACGGTGAATGCTGCTGCTGAGTGTCTCCCAACAGAAAGGGGGGTACATTGTGGTGTGTCCTCATCCAGGTCATTCACGGGGTCGGGCACCATGTAACCTCCTGCTTTTCCTCAAAGTGAAAATGACCATGAAAAGTAAATGTTTGGAATCAATTCAAGACATGAAGGCAGCATAATTAAAGACATGAAAAAGGACTTCTGAAAGTGAGTCAGAAAGTGTCAAGTGATGGGACAAATGTGTTCAAAGGGGAGGGGGGAGTATTAATGGCAGTGTTACTGTAATGCATTTTTAAAGATGTAAACCTCCACTCTATTCTGTGATCATACCTCATATGTTTGAGCATCCTTTGTGGTCCTTTATGGGCAGTTCATTCTTACAACTGAAGGCTTACTGATGGTATCATTACACATTAAGTATGTTAAAAGCATTTTTTTCCTCCTATACATTTTATCATATTAACCAGAATACCAGAAAGTGTTATTTTGGTTAATGGGATTTTCTGGATGAGTACTAAGCAGAAAGTCCATTAAGTTAACACTTGTTAATATTTTCTAAATGTGTAAGCATTTTTTTATGTATCATGAAGATTAATAGAGTGAACACATTAGACTTTTCCTCTTGTACAGCTATTTTTCTTTCTTTGTGGTACTAGGGATTGAACCCAGAACTTTTGCACTGAGCTACATTCCCAACCCTTTAATTATTCTTTCTTTTGTGATAGACTCTCACTAAGTCCCTAAATTGCCCAGGTTGAACTCAAACTTGTGATCTTTCTGCCTCAGCTTCTCAGAGTGATGGCATCATAGGCACAAGATACCGCACTGTCTCTTCAAAGGTGTTCCTATATGCGGTCTTATACAAACTTCAGTAATAGTTATGTAATGAAAAACAATAGTTATGTAATGAAAAACACTGATTCCCAAAAGGTGTCTGTTTATTTTTCTCAAATAAATACCAGCCTCCATTATTCCTTCATTCTTATAAAATTTTAAGTTATTGTTTTATTAAACTTAATTGTTTAATAATCCAGGTATTTATGCCAGATTGACTATAACAAAGAGGAATTGCTTGAAATTTACTGTAATGGTAGCTTTACTGTTTAGGTTAATATCTTGTACAAGATACAACTTTTAATAAACATGTTGAATAAATGAGTAAATGGTAACTAAGTACTGACAACGATCAAAGAGTCTCTATCCTTCCTCTCTTAGCCATTCTGCTTATTCAGGGTAAAAATCTGTTCAATTTAGATATTTATTGTTATTATTACTATGTTAAACTAGAGTACTCATTCATTCAACAATATATCTTTTGAATATCTATTATATCTGTTGAATATCTTTTGTCTTCTAGATACTCTTATAGGAATTGAGACTGCATCAATGTTAAAATAAAATTACAAAGAATGGCCAGATCATTATATAAATATATATTGTATGTATGTAATAAAATTACAAGGACTGGCCAAATCAGATAAATACATTATATAAGTATATATTGTATGTATGTATGTATGTGTGTGTGTGAAATGTCAGTTAAATGCTTCAGAAAAATCTTACCTAAAATAATAAGTAAAATATATGTTATGGAGAAACATTTTTCATTCTTTGAAATACGTCAAACCAGATAGATTTTTATGTATATCAATATTTTCTATTTTATGTCATCATAATAAATGGTCAATTGAAAGAATTAGTATTTAGTCTCAAAGTGAGCTGAACTCCTATTTTATCAAGTAGACCAGTCAGTTTTGATGAATGGCTTTCTTATTTATCCATACAGACACAAATATTACCTTTGCTCCTCTGAGATCTAGGAAGCAAATGATGATCCCCAATAGGAATTTTTATCTACTGGAGCTTAGTGCATGACAGTATATACCGAAAATTGGCTTTCTTGAAGCAATGAGGAGTTTGAAGTGTGCTTAGGATACCCAAAACTCCATTAAGTGTGTGTCTTGTCTGTCTCCTTGTCTCTGTCTCCACGTGCTACCCATCTCCTCTGAGCCTGTTTAGCTTGTGACTTCTGTCTGTGGGTCCACGTGACAGTCATCACAAGGACTCCTCCCCAGCCTGCTTTTCTGTTGTGCTCTTTATGCTGGCTGTAATGAGTCTCTGCTCACCACCCGCTCCGTGTTCTTCTGGATCATTTTGTACAATGTGCTTTGCTTGATGAGCTATAGTTTAATCCAGACAGACAATAAAAACCTTACGGGTTTTCTCATTCCTGTCATTCTGGGGTGATCATTTTTATTACTGCAAACACATGTTCTCAAACTACACATTACAGAAAATTTGGTATGGCTTGGGAGTTCCACATATTTCTCTTCTTTCTTTCTTTCTTTGCTTTTCTTTTTTTTTTTTTTTTTTTTTTTTTTTTTTTTTTTGTACCAGGGATCAAACTCTGGACCTTGCGCTTGCAAGGCAGGTGCTAGAACCACTGAGCTAAATCCCCAGCCCTCTCTTATTTCTTATATAGGCACTGCCATGGTATAGTTTTAATGTCAAGAAAAAAGGCATAAAGAGTAATTTTCTAAGTGCATTAAAACATTTTGATATTTGGCCTTTTCTTGACAAATCATCTGAATAATTCTCTCAAAGTTATCCTCAGATAAGCCATCAGAAAGTTAAGCATTTTGACAAAACTGTTTTGACACTCCCCTTATCCCCATCCTCTATGGAATGTATTTCACCAAGTAAAATTTTGTATTTTAATCCTGGGCTTTGGGTCATGAGTAACAATAGAAATGGGGCTTGTTCCTTCACTTATAGGAATGCTGGGAACAACTACCATCCAAAACAGAGAGAAAAAGAATTATCTGCATCTAAGATAATTATGATTTTGTAGTACCTAATTTTCTTTCTAAATGATTGGAGTAAAGGAGAATACTTCAAAGAAAAATAACAAGAAAAACCATCTGATCTCTCATTTATTTTTTTACATGTCTGATAACACAACTGGCGCTTTGCTGTTGTTGTTTTTTATTCATAAAGAGAAGTGGCATTTGGATAACCTGTCATTCATTACACTGGTCTCTTTCATGGTGAGGCTCTGCTTTTAACAGACAGAGCACATTTTCTTTGTTTGAAACTGTTAGAATGTTAATGATCACATTTAATAGGTGGAATTCAGTCTTGGATAACCTAGTGTTCCCGTTTACACCAAGTACATTCCCGATGTTTGGACCAACTGGGCTAAGTTGGTGATAGAAAAATCAATGAGCAGAATTTGAAGAGATGCTAATGAATATCACGTATATACTGTTTTTTGCCATAGCCTATATAATATTTTGAGTCAATATTTTGGGTTGTGGTCAAATTATATTTGAGATGCTTAATAAGGCAACAAGCTAGATTACTATAAGAAAAACCTATGTGGTAAAATCAAAACTAATTTTTTTCACCTGAAACAAAACTTGAGAATTCTTCTGTGGGCAAATGGAAATGAAACAATAAAATCCAGAATCAGTGGGTTAAAAAAAGGCATGTCGAAGATAATTAATAATCAAGACTTTTAAAGTTATGCAAGTGATGTTTCTTCATAAGAGAGAATGTAAAAGATACTGATAAGCATGAACATTTTATGCTGGGCTATGAGTCATATATGTGTGTGTGTGTGTGTGTGTGTGTGTGTGTGTGTTTGTTATTTTTGTCGTAAATTTTATCTTATAAAATATGTGTTATTAGTGTTCTGCCATAACAGATGTCACAGATTAGGTGACTCTAACAACAAAATTATTTCTTATAGCTTTAGAGGCAACAACGCAATTCAAAATCAAGGTGTTAGGAGGTTCGATCTCTCATTGGCCTACGAATTGCTATCTTTTTGTTGTGTTCTCACATTATTTTTTTTTTTTCTGTGCATTTTTCCATGGAAGCCTTAATCTTTTCTTATAAGGACACCAGTCATCTTGAGTTAAGGGTCACCTGTATCACCACATTTTAACTACCTCTTTAAAAGTACCATACTACCTCTTGAAGAAGTCACATTTTGAGCTTCTAGGGACCTCACTATATGAATTAGGGAGGCATGCAACTCAGCCCAAGAAAATCAACCAATACACATTTATTTCCAAGTTTCTTTTCTACTTATCACCATTATCAGAAGGGTCTTTCCACAACAAAGATAAATTTTATCTAAAACAATGTGTTTAATGAATGTACATTACTGCATGTATTTATGTAAAAATGTGAATTGAACCAGTTACCCTTGGGTCTACTATAAATGGTTTTAATTTCTTTTTCTGCTCTGAACATTGCTTCGTTGAATATCCTTATAATAAGTTATTTTGCATGGGCCTGATTATGTTCATAGCTTAATTTTCTTGAAGTGGAGCTGCTTAGGAAATAGAATATTTCAACAGTGTTGGGTAAGCTTTATGCGATTACCACAGTACTGTATCTGTTTAAAATTATTCAGTAGTATAGAAGAGTTCACAGCTCTTCTTCCAAACTTCACCAACATTAAGCATTACCATTTAAAAATCAATACTTTGACAAAAGATGCTTTTGTGTTTGACTTTTGTGTCTATATTTCTTTGATTACTACTTTGGGTAAGCACTTTGTTCATAAGTTTATTATTTCTGTTTGTTTTGTTAATTATCTATGTCTTCTGTCCATTTAAAAGTAATTTTCAATTACTTCATTTTTTTTTTTTTTACATTTGACTCTTTCATCTAGAATTTATTTTGTTTTGCTTAATTTTGGTCCCAACATGTTATACTGAATAATCTTTCCTGTAGTAACTGTTACATGGTTTTAGGCATTAATTTTTTTTCTACTTTTGCTCATATATTTTAATAGTTTCATGTTTTAACTTATACATACTTATATTAGTATAAATACATGAATATTCATCTCTTTAAATACTATCTTTTTTTTCTCATTGAGTTTATTGGTACTTTTTAGGTATACAGTACAGTACATTTACATTCATCATTGCAATCTTGTACTTTTACATGACAGATCTTGGTTCTCATTTTTTACCCTTACCCCTGCCCTCCCTTCATCCCCTCCTCCCTTCCATATTTACAAATACTTTATTTCCATTTTTTCATTTTCTCATATTTTTTTCTTTTCCCTTATTTCCTTTCCCCTACACTTCCTACTTGCCCTACGCCTTTTGTCCTTTTCTTCCTATTTCATATTGTCAATTATACCATTAGGATCTTATGTACAATTATAGTTTTTCACACCAGATTTAAATACTATCTTATTTATCGTTATATATTTAATAATCTACATGAATTTGAGAATCATTGTATTAGTTTTCCAAACAACACAATTCAAATTAATTTTCTTTATATTAAAAATTCATGTAGATATAGTATTGGATTCAGGTTATTAGTGCTCAGTTTACAATTCTTTAAAATCTTGCCCTATCTTTTATATGCCAGTAGATGAGATGCTTATATAATTATCAACATGACCCTAAATAGTCAAGCAAAATATTATTGGCACTTAGTTGATTAAACATAAATTTTCAATTTCTACAGAGGACTTTAATTTTATTCTTTTCCTCTACATTACATTTAAATTTATTTTACTTATCCTTTTTTGTTCTCCTTTTCTGCCAAGTCAGATTAGCCCAAATGAAGAGCATAGAATGTCCAATATTAATGTAGTATACCTTCTTCCTAGGCAAATTATTTGATGATAACAGAATTTCCAGTAGGACTGCTTGCTTTTAAAGATAAACCACTGTATTGATTTCATGAGTGTGCTTTTGGAAGTCAGACACTCCTCTCAGCATATTCAATGTTCTAAATTTTATAAATGTGACCTTAATGCAAAACATTTTCACCAGGCTCTTTCCCTTCAATTTCTTTCCATCTATACTCTGGCCAATATTTGTGTATCTTGTTTGGTAAGAGCTTCCCCGACCTCTTGTTCCCCTAAGGAATGTATTTCAGGGTGCCTCTTCGTGTTTATAGCACCCTATTTCACTAATGCATTGTGTTTTTTTTTCAGCTTTAATTAAGTTTATTGGTACATTTTAGGGATACAGTACAGTTACATTTATTATTGGGATCTTGTACCTCTCCATGACAAGTCTTGATTCTCATTTTTCCCCTTACCTCTGCCCTCCCTTCACCCCCTCCTCCCCTCCCCATCTACAAACACTTTATTTGAATGCATTGTTTTTAAGAAGCAATTGCTATAGTAGACTGTGACCACGTGACTATTGAGGCTGTATCTAAGTTGTTTGTCATTAGAAACCTAACACCCACAGAATATGTGGCAATAAACAAATAAATGCTGAGGGGCTGAGAATATGGTAATATTTTGTGTTAACAGCTCTCTCCTTCTTTGTGTATGGCTTGTAGGTTCTGGAAATTCTCTTGTATGAGAGTCTTTAGTTGTATTGTTGTGGCTGCCTCAATGTCCTGAAAATCAATTTTAAAATTTTACTTCTCATGGTCATTTTGACTTTGGGGAAGAACCAAAAGTTGCACAATGCCCGATTCGAAGAATGAAGTGGATGAGGACCCACCACAATGTTTTTATGAGCCCGCCTTTCCATTGAATGTCACTTGGCAGCAGCATTCACTGTATTTTTTATCACACCTCCTTCAGATACTCAGGAAATAAGACTTCCGGAACTACTTCAGAAAGTTTCAAGAATAGTGGGATAAGTGTATTCGGTTAGGGGGAGTGTTTTGAGGAGGATTAATGTCAATGTGTCTTTACATTTAAAAAATTAAAACATTGACTATATATTTCAATCACACCTCATATGTAGCTTTGCTGTATTTCAGCAGTAATCACCCCTTTTATTCCCACTTTTCCCGTCCTGCAGTCATTGAGGCATTTTTATGAAAAATCTTTGAGTTTATCTGAGGCCAGATGTCCATGCTGGTATATTGGGAATGCCCCTAAATTTTGTTTATGCTCTTTTTCATTACTGTAGATTTATGCATATGTCTTTGAAAACATCAAGTCTGTCCAACTGGAAGCCCTGCTCTTGTCCTTGCTGAGTATTGTGGTTCTTGTTCTTGTTAAAGAGCTGAATGAACAATTTAAAAGGAAAATTAAAGTTGTCCTTCCTGTCGATTTAGTTTTGGTAAGTATGAAATCAACATTTAGCTTTCTGTTGTACTGAGCCTGCCAGTTGGAGTAATCCACAGATGCTTACTACTATGTCTACAGCAACCCACAGATACTTCTGTGTCTCATTAAAGAAGGGCTAATTTGCGTGGCTATACATTAATGTAAGAACAGGAAACATTTTGAGTCAATAATTTAAAAAAGGAGGTACACGTGTTTTCAATTTATGCAGCATTTCTCATATGCTTTTAATTTTTTATATAAATAAGAGAATATAAAGCCTAAGATCTTATAAGGAGACATTTCTAAGGGTGATACTCAAGATTTCTGGCATGATCCTATATGAAGCAGTAAAATGTCATACCAGGTCCTATTGATATGACACCTTTGTTATATTCATAGAACTATTTTCAATTAGCAAATGTCCATGAGTAACTGGTAGCTTTTTCATATTTTTGTTACTGACCTAATTTTGCCTTATCAAAGTGAGGCTCATGATTTTCATTGGTCAGGATGGTTCTTTAAAATATTTTTTTTGTTGTATTTGGAATATCAATACATTATATCTTGATCCTAAGGCTTATGCTATTAAAATCTGTGTTTTGAAATTTTAAGAGCCTTTAATAGGAACTCTTAAAGTATTCAACTGAAAATGAAATGTTAGTACAATCATAGTCTACTAACTTATTTATCATTAATTGGCTTTAGTTTTTTAATGGTTTTTGTGTTATATATGTATATTGCAAAGAATGTCTAAATTTCATCCATAAAATAAATCCCCTTTATAATATTAAATAGTATAGATCTATGTACATTTATTAAAGCTGCAACATTGAAATCTGCTTCGGAAGTATATGACACATTTCTTTAGCTCTAATATAGAAGGCCTTTCCCAATGGCTAGCCAATGCATGATGCCATTTTCCTGGCAGTGGGTTAAGATACATATAACATATGTAGTCTGTGTGTGTATATTTCAAATATGTTATAAAATCACAGAGTACTATAGTTATTAGTTTTCACAGTTACAACTCTGAAGTATATCATCTCATTTTAAGGTCCTGCAGGTATTTAAAAATATCTTTTTATCTTGAGAAGTTATATAAGTTTCATAAAACCAAACACTGAAAGCCAACTTAGGGAAGAAGGCCTTTGAGCTATTAATAAAACAATTGCTATTCTCTGCAACATAAGTAGGAATTACTCTTAAAATAAGAGGTATTCTTTATACAGTCTGATAATTGCAAGACCCGAGGCAAAACATCAATACAAATCCATATACTTCAAAGTTATAGATCAAAATATCAAATAAAATAGCTTCTGGTTTTCTACACTGATTATTGTACCTAAGTAATGACCTGGAAAACCAAGTTAGGTAGAGAATTCTCCTGCTCTTTTGAGCTCCATCAGAATGTGAAGTTTAAAGGGTGCCAACTTATAGGTTTGTTCCTTCCCATCCCCAACTCCAGCTCTATCCTACTGTGTTGGTCACCTTTCCTATTGCTACTCAAAATATCAAGTACCTGAAATTTAAAGGAGAGGTTTAATTTGACTTGTGGTTTCGGAGGAGTCAGGCCATGGTCAGCTAGCTCTGAGACAGGAACATCATGGCAGAAGGATGTGGTGCAGCAAAGTTGCTCAGTTCCTAGAGTTTGGGAAGCAGAGTAGGGGAACAGTGCTAGAGAGGAAGGGGCCAGGCACAAGATATATATCCCAAGGTCACTCCTTCAGGACACACGCAGGCACACCCAGAAGTGTTCTTTACTAATCTCCTAATAGCTCCCAGTCCAATCAATTGACATTTAAGAACTATCACACCCACACCCACAAAGGGATTCATACACCTACATGTGGATGTCCCTATCCCAGGTTTAAACTCCAAACACATTGTCACTCTACCACCGCAGCTACCCCCTTGGTCTTCTTTGGGACATAAGGAAGATGACTTACAAGCAGATTGGGGGCCATTTGTGCAGAAATGATAGAATCTTGTGTAGTCAGGATCAGCAAGATTGGAGCAAGTTTGAGTTGGGTACATCCTCCTGCCCCTACAAAGCTTCTATTTAGGGGGATGTTTACATTTAGATATCTGATCCCACCTACGGCAGGATCCTCTATTGCCAGGGATTAGGGACAGTACAAGCTCTCTCTCTCTCTCTCTCTGTCTCTCTCTCTTATATATATATGATACTGAAATAATGCTAGAAGGGACCAATGACTTAACTGATAAAGAATTTTTAGTTATGTTAAAGAAGCATGTCTTAAGACACTGTCTAAAAGATTAATTCAGTGACTTAGAAAAATATTATTATTATATCTAACGTTTATGCAGTTTAACAGTATAACCTGGTAATTTGTTATTTTTATTCTCTTTTTTAAACTCCTGAGGGATGTTTTACTTATAAAGCCCATTTGATATTTTGGAAAATACTACACATTCAATTAGACAGCAAATGTACAGAAAGAAAAGCACTACAAAATGATATTAGTGGGCATTATTATTAAAATTTTCTTA
This sequence comes from Fukomys damarensis, assembly GCF_012274545.1. Lineage (NCBI taxonomy): Eukaryota > Metazoa > Chordata > Mammalia > Rodentia > Bathyergidae > Fukomys > Fukomys damarensis. The sequence continues at coordinate 23,008,214 of NW_022900917.1, read as the reverse complement.
TTTTGCTAGTCTGATTTTGTTACTCTTTTTGTCTGGCTGTGTATATAATACATTTGCACTTTAATTAAATAATTGATTTATCTCTTTTAATAGATAAGCCATTCCAAACTGACACCATAACCATATGAAATTACTAGTAACTATTAAAATTATCAGAAGAAAGAGAAGAAAATGAGAAAATGGATAAAAAAAACTATGGTTATATGGCTTGTAAAACAAAAGCTGAACTGGCTGTTACAAATTTTAATGATGATTGTGGGTACAGGCAGAGAAACTGTGACCCAGAATAGCCCATCAGTAACAGAGTGACACAGTAGCTAAAATTCCAAAGCGTTGTTTCAAAAGCACTTGGCTCAATAACTTGCGATGCTTTACTTCAATAAATAATTAAAGATCAAAGTTAAAAAATATTCAAGGAGACTGTAAATCATAATTAATTAGCATCATAGTTTAGGAGTATTAATGCAATATCTCAAATTCTTAAGGGCCTGTTGTCATGAAGAGAAAGTGTCTGGTCTTAGGAAGCATTCCTTTATGTCACAAATGACAAGTATTTAGATTGGATTTGAAATCTTCACTCACACACAAGCATACACTGCCCCCATATTCTGTATTTTGTTTACCCTCAAAACTGGATAAAAGTAGGTTAATGTAATGAAGATACTGCCTGATATCATCTAAATTTGAGATGATAAATTATTAAAATAGTTTAGAAATGTTTGAAAGGTCAGTAATAAATTGTTTTTCTTTTTTCAAATGAAATCACACAGATTATTGCAGCATCATTTGCTTGTTATTGTACCAATATGGAAAACACATATGGATTAGAAGTAGTTGGAAATATTCCAAAAGGGTAATGTAGTCTTTTTAAATATATTACTTGTTTGTTTGTTTTTAATGGAGGATGAGACTGGGAGTAGGTGGAATATGGATTTGTTTCTTTCTGGCATGTATGAGACAAAATTCTAATTAATTTCTATTATAAAATGATTGAAAAAAATACTACTTTTGTAGGAAAATAGTAATTTACCAGGGACAGCTCCATGTGTCTAACTCAGTAATGGAGAATTCACCTATTTCTAAGCAAATTGATTACTATTTTATGTGGTATTGCTTTATGTAAAAGATTTGGACAAAGAAATTTACAAAGATATTACTTGAAAAAATTGAGGATATTGAATTTGCAAATTAGAAACGTTGTCTGGAATTTGATCACCTCTGTTCCCCCCACATATGACTGTTTTCTTTTACTTAACTCAGGATAAAGGTATCATCTGAAATAACAATCCCACAGGCTGTGCTTAATTACCAGAGGGATGACAGAGCAGAGAAGGCATGGCCCCTCTCCTGCACACGGCCTTGCTTTGGACCCTACGGGTCTTTAACAAAAGAGGAAATGTTCATCCTAATTGGGAAAGAAGTCATTCCAAATACAAGCAGAAAGAAAATGAAGGCAAATCATGGAGAAAGGAGTTTTATTTTTATGGACTAAGTATACCAATACAGATAAATTTTGATCAAAGTTAACATTTTTTGGATTCCCTAAAGTTTTATTGTCCAACCCCCAGTTTTGGCTTTTAACAACATTAAACTAGAAAAAACAGTAGAAATGTTCTTAGGAATTAAAAAGCTAATAATAAAAATTTGTCTTTACTAGGCCAGGTAGATATATGTTAATGAAGACTGTTTATATCAACTTGAATTTTTCTTTATTGTTTCATCTCAAGTCAGTTTTTTCTTTGGTCAAATTGTATTAATTAAGCATACTCAGTTTTCATGAAGCAAAAGTTCTACTTTGAAATAGTTTAGGGCATGTAATCATACAAAACAGTTTGTCTTGGGGATAAATATAGTAAGTGGGTATATTAGCTTTCCCATAGCTGTGGCACAATGCCAAATACCCACAATTTAAAGAGAAGTTTAATTCGGCTCACGGTTTCAGAGATTCAGTCCATGGTCAGCTGGCTCTAAAACAGAAACTTCATTGTGGAAGAGATTGACAGAGCAGAGAGGCTTAGTTCATAGAGGCTGGGAAGCAAGCTAAGGGGGAACAGCACCTAAGAGGAAAGAACGAGGGACCCACACCTAGTACCTAAGGTCACACCTCTATGATCCGTGCAGACATAAACCCTCTGTGATACTACCAGAAGCGTGCTCTACTGATCCCCAGGCAGATCTCAAAACCAATCAGGTTGATCATGACAATGGGTAAAAATAATCTCCTTCATCTTCTTTAATTCTCCTTTATTTTGAATAATTTTTCTGGACCCATCCTCATAAAGAATCACAAAAATGAATATGGCTTTCCTGAGTTTGAATCCTAGCTCAGCCAGCCATTCCCTTTTTGATTTTAGATGAGTTACCTAATCTTTCTTAAAATGTTTTCTCCTACATACTGTGGTTATAGTGGTGCTTTTTGAGAGAATTAAATGAAATAGCTAAAAAGAAAGGTCTAGCATTATACTTAACACTAGACATTAAATCAGTATCAACACACTTTTTTTCTTTTTTTTTTTCTACTTTTGCCAGAGGGAATTTTTTGTTTTTGTTTTTGGTAAATCTCCCAAAGAATCATTAGGATACACAAATGATGATTTTTAGGCTTAAAGTGGTTTTCAGAGGACAATAATAAAATGGCTGGACATTATTTGTGAAACATTTTAAACAGTTCTTGAGACAAAGAAACAGCTAAGTGTGGTGCTATAGTTTGCAACAGAGTTGGAATCTTTCTCCATATTTTTTTAAACATATGTAAGCCATGGTTAAGTATACTGTGAAAGGATTGAGTTAAAATTGCAATTGAGATAATGAACTCAAAGGCAAATTTAGAGATTAACTCAAGAATTGTAGCTCACAGTAAAGTAATGTTTGTATACAGTACTTTCGTATCCAAGGGAGGAAATATATCTCAAATATCTACCGAATAAATGTTTGGAAATGTTCGAATGAGAGAATGTTCCAGATTTGCTTTCATTTCCCATACAGGAAATTTTTGTCAAGTCAGAGTTTCTTCAGAGTAACCTGAATTCTTCAATATGAATACCAGTTAGAGTGTGGAGCTGTCCCTGGGGTGTTTCTTATAGTTTTGCTTTCCTGCTAAATTATGTTGAAAACACGGGGCTTCTCAAGGGGAGGCTGCTGGGTTTCTTCTGAGTGGTTAGTTTACGTATTCTCTGTAAACTTCGGAATCATTATCACAGTTGAACGTATCACCGGTTGTTAGGGAAAAGACACGAAGGTTTATACTTCTGTATGTCCTTCTCTCTCACAGAATCCCTCCACCGCGAGCTCCCCCAATGAACCTCCTCTCTGCAGTAGTCACTGAAGCTTTTGGAGTCGCTCTTGTAGGCTATGTGGCCTCACTGGCTCTTGCTCAAGGATCTGCTAAAAAATTCAGATATTCAGTGGATGACAACCAGGTGCCACAGCCCCTTTTCACTCCTGTCCTACCATTGTCCTGTGTACTCTCAGATGCTGGAGAGTTGAACCTTTGAAAAATATGACTTCCCTAACTGTATGGCAATACATGGGTTCATACTACTTTTTTAAAATTTAATTTTTAAAAAATTTATTATGATTATTTTTTGGTACCAGGGATCAAACTTGGGTCCCTGTGCTTGCAAGGCAGGCTGCGGAACCACTGAGCCAAACCCCCAGCCCTACATTTTTTTTTTTTAAAGACAGGTATTCTTTGGTTTGTATCTAGGAGAGAATGAATTCAAATGTATTTATCATTGGATGCTAACTTCAAAAATTTATAAAGTTCAGATTAGACTAGTTTTACTTTTCTTAGTAAGGTATTGCAGATGTGAAGATTTAGTCTTAGAATACATAAGGGTGTAGATGGTATTGCTTTTCTCCCTGAAATATTTTTCCAGTGTCTTGCTTCAAGCCTCATACAGGTCCAAAGAGAAGCTGCAGTATAATAGTTATGAATGCATAACTACCTGTGTGCAAATCTAACTCTAATACGATGTCCTCTGTGCCCCAGTTTCCTCATCTGTGAAAAGTAGATTTGTTCATTCTGAGTATTACATTGAGCCATATTATGTGCCAGACAAGGGCCTAGGTACAAAGATACACTGATAAGCGACACAGACCAAATCCTTCTTCCTCTTGAAACTTCTCAGTGGCTTCCCATCATACTCAATAAAAGCCTCGTTATATTGGTTTATAAGACTCTCCATGTCTAGCCACTATCTCATTTGCTGTTTGGCTTTATTTCCCTTTTGTATTCTGTACCACACAGCTTTTCCTTGAATTCACTAGTCTCAATTCTGGCTTAGGGCATTTGTACTTCTTCTGTTTTCCTGGAAATATGTTCTCCCAGATATCTGCTTATATCCTTCATTCATATTTTTCAGGAATGCCTTTGATAATCCAAATTGCACATTCCCAATTTCCCCTGTTGTCTTCTGCTTTACTTAGCATATTTATTTTGTTTATTGTCCTCATTCCAACATCAGACCCACAGATAGGTAAGAGTGGGGAGATTTGTTTGTGCTTACTGACAGCAGAAGCAGGCAAACTGTTAGGCAACCTTTGTGATAGTTCAGGTGAGAGGCGATGCCTTAGACCAGAGTGTAGCAAGTGGGTTTTGAACCAGATGTGGATGCCATCTGGGCAAAGGCAGGGTAGAGGTCAAGAATAAGTTTGAAGCTCTGGGCCTAAGCAACTGGAACATGAGGTGGGGTGGTAGAGATCTGTAGCTTGGGCTGATAAAGTGCAAAAACCTGTTAGTCTCCAAGTCCAGATACTAAAAAGTAGCATCTATATGACTGCATAATTCTGAATTTCAGAGAAGTGGTCCAAGCTGCACATATGAATTTGAGAGTTCTTGATACATACTTGGGTAGCTACAGTGTAGATAGAGAAGAAAAATGGTCCAATATTTGCAATTGGTTAGATAAGAAAGAATCACAAAGGAAATTGGGAAGAAGTGGCCCGTGAGGTTAGGGGGACACCATAAGAGTATGAGGTCATAGAAGCTAAGTGAAGGAGACTTTAAGGAGGAAAAAAAATAGCAACTGTGTCAAATGACTCTTTTAGATCAGATAGGATAAGAACTAGCCATTGGATATAGCATTGTGGAGATCATTAGTGGAGTGCTTGGAATAAAAGTGTAATTGTAGTGAATTAGAAGATAGGGAAGTTGGCCACGACAGCATAAATACATAGTGTTTCTTTATAAGAGCACTACAAGTATTGGAAAAGTATAGTGTTTAGAATAGTTTCTTGCTTTATTACAAACACTCAGTAAATGCTTACTATTTTCCTTTTAATTATTAAATCTCAACTGGTGAGGAGAACATAAATTAAAACATCAGCAAGCATCATTCTTTCACAAGTTGTACGTGTGGAATCTGAAAGTCCACTGTGATTAAGAAGTGATATATTCTCCTATCATCAATCTTGCAGGAATTTTTGGCCCATGGCCTCAGCAATGTGATTCCTTCATTTTTCTTCTGTATCCCAAGTGCGGCTGCCATGGGAAGGACTGCTGGCCTGTACAGCACGGGAGCAAAGACACAGGTAACTCAGCAGGGACAGATGGACAGCAGAGGCTCCACTCTCATCCTTGCAGAGTAGGAAGAGTGAAGTTCTCTGTAAAGCCCTGAAAATATTTCCATTTATGCACTGTTTTCTAAATGGTTTCCCTGACATCTTTTTCTCTCTTTTTCTTTCTCTCTTGGACCCCTCCCTTTTCTCTCCTCCTTCCTACAAACGGTCCTTCCAGAGACTGAGTGATTGTCAGTGACCTAGTCAATGAACAAACCTAATAATTCTGTACAAATGGCAGCTTTATTTTTAGCCACCTTTGAAACCAAAGCTCCCTCTAGTGGTGCCTCTGATTTTTTCCATTAATGATAAGTCAAGGTGTTTTACTCACTTCCTTGCAATAAAATGGAATCAATTATATACAAGACCAATCCTTGTTCCTGAAATTTCTTCCTAGAGAGATCTACAAGTGTGTAAATGTGGCATCGATGTCTGTGAACATTTTAGGATAAAGAACCATTTCTTACGTTTTCTTAGGAACCCAAATTAGTTTGATAGTTAATGAAAGCCTACCCTACTCCAGACATTACACTGAGCATTGATGATTTGATGACATGACAGTGAACATGTTCCTGTTGATGGCCATGGCCATGATGGTGGAAAAAACATTGAGTTGTTTGTGAGGCATTTTATGTCACACTTTTTATATAAACAAACCCATTTAATCCTTTTAAAAACCCTACGAAAGAGGTATCATAGCCTCTCCAACTTTGCATCAGTGGAATACAAAACCTGACACCCACAGCTTAAAGGAGGTAACGGTTTCAGTCCCTGGTAAGCTAGCTCCAAGGCAGAAATAGCATGGTTGGAGGCCCTGAGAGGAGGAAAGCTACTCGTGCCATGTGTCCAAGAAGCAGAAAGAGAAGGAGGAGTTGTGGAGGGAAATACAGCTGTTTGGGTCACACCCTCAGTGATCAACCTCCCCCAGTCAGATCTCATCCCCCAAGAGGAAGTCACTGTAGCACCCCAATAATCTGATCACCTTCCCAAACCCCACCTCTGAACACATGAGGAATTGGGGGGAATTCCAATGTAAACCAGATCATATAAGTACCATTCTCAGTTTCTGCATGAGAACGTTAGAGTTGAAGTAATTTATCCAAGTACAAGAGCTACTAAATGGTAGACCAGAATTTGAATACAGATAGATTTACTCCAATCCTTGACATCTTACCCACTGTTCCATGTAAGAAAATTCTTGTGTATCTTATCATGAGAAATGAACAATCATAGTTACTCATTATTAAAACATTTCTTGTTTGAAATAAAAATGGAATGAGAATTTCTAAAGCCTGCTATGTGCTTATTCAAGCATACACTAGGGGTACATCCTCTATTAACTTCTTTTTTTAGCTTGTACTAGCATAAATTTGAAAAGCATATGATTTGGGTCTTTAGAAGCAAATGGCAAGGAAATATATGTAAATAGATACTAAAATGGGGCACAAATAATTAAATATACCATAAAACAAAAGGGAAGCAGCAACCAGTTTTGAATGCATTATCATTTGACAAATAATCAGCTAAAACATGGAATCCATATGGAAACTTTGTTTATATGCCATCAAGTAATTTGACAGTTTTTTATACTTAGTGACTTCGGGTATAGGTTCATCATGCATTGGCATAAACTTCTTTTCCTTTAGAATTATTTATTTTCTTAGTGCATATTAGAAATACAGAATAATAAAGTTCATTTTGGTGAAGTGATACAAGCATAAAGCATGTTTTTATTATTTTGGCCCCATCACCTATTTCTCCTTCTCTCCCTCATCTTCTTTTTGTCATTTTTTTTCTTTTATTGAGTTTATTGGTACATTTTAGGTGTACAGTACAGTTACATTCATTGATGGGACCTTGTACCTCTACATGACAGGTCTTGGTTCTCATTTTTTCCCCTTGTCCCTGCCCTCCCTTCACCCGCCCCTCCCCTCCCCATTTACAAACACTTTATTTCCATTTTTTCATTTTGTCATATTTTTTCTTTTCCCTTATTACCTTTCCCCTACCCTTCCCATTTTCCCTACTCCTTTAGCCCTTTTCTTCCTATTTCATGTGGTCAGTTATCTCATTAGGATCTTATGTACTATTATAGTTTTTCACATGAGAGAAACTATTCTGTATTTACACACGTGTGACTTATTTATTTCACTTAGGAGTATAACCTCAATATGTATCCATTTTCCTATGAATGAATCTAATTTGTCATTCTTTATGGCTAAGTAGTATTTCATTTTACAGAAAAATCACATCTTCTTTATCCAGTTTCCAACTGATTGGCAAATGGGCTGTTTCCAAATTTTAGCTATTACAAACTGTGTCACTATAAACATAGGTGCACATATATCACTGTGGTAAGATTCCTTTAATTCTTTTGGAAAGATACCCAGCAAAGGGATGGCTGGGTCAAATGGAACCACTAATCCTAGGTCTTTGAGGTATCTCCACATTGATTTCCGTAGTGGTTGCACCAGTCTGCACTCCCACCAACAATGGAGCAGGGTTCCTTTTTCCCCACAACCCCGTCAACATTTGTTATTGTGTGATTTCTTGATAGCAGCCATTCTTTGTGGGGTGAGGTGGATTCTCAGTGTTGTTTTCATCTGCATCTCTTGAATGACCAGTGATGTGGAACATTTTTTCTATATATTTACTTGCTGCTTTTACTTCTTTGTCTGAGAAATGTCTGTTCGTCTTCTTTATCTCCAGTAGTCTATTTTCTGCTTTCTTGCCTTCTCTATTTTTTTTTTTTGATTACTCAAATAAGAAAAAACATGTGGTACTTAACTTTCCGAGTCTGGCTTATTTCACTTAACATGATGGTTCCCGATTCCATCCATATTCCTGCACATAGCATGAGTTCCTTATTTACAGCTGTGTAATATTGTATATATTATTGTATATGTTATTGAATATATTATTGTATATATTTGCCACTTTTTCTTTAGTTGACTGACATCCAGGTTGTTTCTACAGCTTAGCTATTGTGAACTGTGCCACAAAAACGGGTATGAAAGTATGACTATAGTATGCTGTCTTTAATTCTTTGGAGAATATTTTGAAAACTGACTGTGTCGATTACTTTTCTCTCATCGCTGAGACAAAATACCTGGCACCAAAAGTTAGAGGGGAAGGGGTTTATTTAGCCTACATTTCATAGAGGTTTCAGTCCATAATCGGCTGGCTCCAAGGCTGGGATGGCAAACAAGCATCACAGAAGAGAAACAACATGGCATGCACAAGGTAGAAAGGTAGCAAAGGAAATTTAACCATGTCTTCCTTCCCTTTTATGTTATCCAGACTACTTAGGGTGGGTGTCACTCACACCCTTAATCCTAGTGCCCCTGAGCCTAGCATTGCATCATGAATCAGTTCCAGCTTCACACACTCTAGATCAAGTCTATGACCACATGAGGCTTTGCGGGGACATCCAGACCCAAACCATAATAGTGACATAGCTGGATCAAACAGTATCTCTGCTTTTAGTTTTTTGAGGAATCTCCACAACTGATTTCTGTCACTTGTAGTAGTTTACATTTCTTCCAATAGTGTAGAAAGATTTCTTATCCCTCCCCAGCATCCTCACCAATGTTATTATTTATTCTCCTTCTTCCTTGGCAGTACTGGGGGTTGAACCCAGGACCTTTGCATTACAATACATTCAAGTCTTTCCATATATATATATATATAAAATATGTGTGTATGTGTATATATATGTATATATCTGTATATACACATATATACAGAGTCTTCCTAAGTTACAAAGTTGCCCAGCTGGACTCAAACATGCAGTCCTCCTGCCTCAGTCTTCAAGAGTGGGTGTCACCATGCACCACAGATTCTTGATGTTAGCTACTCTGACTGGGGTGAAACGAAATTTCAATACAGTTTTGATTTGCATTGCCCCAATTGCTAAAGATGGTGGACATTTTTCCTTATACTTATTGGCAATTTGTACTTCTTTTTAGAAGTGTCTAGTCTATTCTAATTTGCCCATTTGCTGAATAGTGTTACTTTGTTTTAGTTCCTTATATATATTAATCTTTTGTCAGAAGAGTAGCTAGCAAAGATTTACTTTCATTGTGTGGGTTGTTTCTTTGTGGTGCTGTGTCATTTGCTGGGCAGCTTTTTAATTTGCTGTGGTCCCATTTGGTGATTTTTGCTGTTATTTCATATGCTATTGGCATCTTATTCAGGAATTTTTTGCCCACACTTGTGGGTTAAAGTATTTGCCCTATGTCTACTTCTAGTAGTTTCAAAGTTTTGGTCTTATATATATATATACATAGATCTATCATTTTGAAATGGATTTTTGTATAAGGTGAGAGATAGAAATCTAGTTTCAATCTTCTGCATGTTGATATCCAGTTTTCTCAGCACCATTTCTTCAAAGACTCCCCCACAAAGTTTATTTTTGATCCCTGTGTAAAGAATGAGATATTCATAGTTGTATGTTTGTTTTTGTGTCTTCATTCTATTTCATTTACCTGCATACCTATTTTTGCCAGTTAATGCCAAGCTGCTTTTGTTACTGTGGTGATATAAACATTTTTGCAAACTACACTCTCAATTATTTGTGATTTAAAGTTGAAGTTTTACATCTTTAGTGAATTTAAATAGAATCTTTTATTCTGAGGAATCTATATAATCCTCAGATTCTATATTAGTGTCTAACTAGTTTCTCATGAAAGTGAATATGTTAGATTTCTTTTTTTCACATTCAGGCTCAATAAAGATAGTGAAAGGTGTAGAGAATTGGTTCTATGGCCTGGGCTGGTACCCTGTCTACCCCATTGGGTGACTTTGCACAAGTAACACAACCTCTCTAGCTTCAGTGGACTCAACTGCTAAAACAGAAATACAAAGTTGTAAGGATTAAATGAGTTAATTAATGCATACTTATTGTGTGCAATGCCTGAGGACTAAATAAATGCCCTTTAAATATTAATAATTATTCTTGATTTTATTATATTGGATCATGTTTAAGTAATACGAGATTTTCAGAACCTGTTGTTTGTCATTTGATATTTAAATTTCCTGACTTGATGGAATGCATCAACACAGTTTTGTAGTCCCAGTTTTGCCTCCAACTTGCTGAGGAAAGCACAGTCATTTGCCACATGAAAAGAGAAGGCTGAAATATAATTCCTGAAATGTTTATTGATTGTGTTCCATCTCCAGGGTTTTCTTTTGCATTTATGATACTTTTTATAATTGCTATTGTAGTAACAAGGAAATCCTCTGATCTTTGTAACTTTCAACTTCGAATATCTAAGGGAAAGAATACTTTGAGAAAGCTTCTATACTTATACAGGGTATAAATTCAGGGCATAAATTTGATTAGTAGGACAAAATAGAGGGATACTCTTTCTCTGTCCTGGAAGATACATTTGAATGGTTAGAATAATGTAGTTTTTTTTTTAAAAAAAACATAACTTAATAGCAATTTTTTGTGGTGTTCTATTCATTAAATTTCAAAAGAAATGAAAGATGGAGGGGGGGGAAAGGGAGAGAAAGGGGAAGTAATAAGAATTAAGATGCGATATGTACATGTACCAACTGCTCATGATGAATGTGAGCATCATGTACTGCAAACATGTACTAATAAAAGTTAAAAAATAAACAGAGCAACAAAAACAGAAATCTAACAAAACACTGGTTCATGAAAACAAAGCTTGGTAGAACATTTTCATGATATTCTGCTTATTATGGTGGTCACTAATGTATCTAACAATTCCTATAAAATCGTAGAGGGAAATAATTTAATTTAATGTACAAACCCAAATTGAGAATGCCTTCCCATGGTGGTCATTTCAGACCTTTAACTTTGCAACTTTGAAGTTTATGTGGTTATAACCGATAAGTAACGTGATTTGAAGAAAGCTCTAGACAAGCCAAACCTTAAAAGTTTTCTTCTAAATAGGCTATTTATAAAACCATTTTTACATGAGACATGATTTCACAAAACAACTCCTTAAATGGCTCTGTCTCTCTTATGCACAAGACTTATATCCAATAGATTGACCTTTAAGACAAAAAAGCCATTAAACTTTTAGGCCAGTGACAACCCATGAAATTAGTTATAGCCCTGTTACATTTGTAGGCTAATTTAACAACTGACTCTTGTGCAGAAACATTTTCAGTATTTTCGTAGATATGCTGCACTGTAGTATTTCTGTAGAAAGTCATCTTTTTAAAATGCAAATGTGTTCATGTTACTTCTTTCTCAAACTCAGACAGGCTTTGACACAGGCCTTAGGATTTAGTCCTCCAGGTTGCCTAGGGCTGAATGTTTCCTATGTCATTTTCACCTTTCTTTGTCCCCTGAGGTTGTTCTTTGTTCCTTGAGCACTCCAGGTCTTTGGATTTGCCCTCCTCTTCCCCTCTAAACTAACTCTCCCATCCTTCAGATTTTACTGCCTTTTCTGGGTCAGTTATATCCCTTTTCTTCAGTCTTGAGCGCTGTTTGACATTAATTGTTCATTAGAATTATCATATGTCTTGTGTCTATGTTCCATCTTTGACTTAAGCTGTTGAAGAATCTGGCCTCTGTCTGCTTTGGTTTACCATACTCGTGGCACGTAGCCCAAGTCCTAGTACATTGTAGGCACAAAATCACTCTATATGGACAAAATGAATGAGAAATGAAAGTAGTCAAATATAAATGAAAACTACCAGTTTTGCTGACCTTAGAAGCTATAGATCAGGCTTTGTGGTTTTTATTCTTCTTTAGTATAGTACATTTTAATCAGGAAAATCCCATTTAAAACTAGGCTTGGGATGTTTAAAGAAGCTTTATTCGATAGAATTCTAATCATAGCTACTTGAATAATTAAAATGACCTAGTAGTCAGAATTCAAAAGACAGAAGAAACTGGCAAAATTAATTAAAAATAATAATCTCCATGCTATAGTTTACCCAATAGAGTAAAATATAATTTTAGGTGGAATTTAAAAATTATTTACAATATTTTTACATTCATCCATCCTGAGGCTTAGAAATCTCATGTGTATTTTCCATTTGCAACTTGTGTTAATATGGATGAGCTATTTTCAGGGGCTCAGAAGCCACATGTGGCTGTATTGGGCAGTGAATTTAGGACCGTTTTACACTAGCGCATCAAGGATAATGACTTTTAGTGCTTCAGAAAATCAAACTACAACTTTTAAGAGGAATAACAAAAGATACTGATCACGTAGTGCCAACTGTCATGGTGAGGCACAGAATATTTCTATGCCCATATGTAGATGTCTTTGTACAGTGGTTCCCTTTAGATGTGAAATCCAAAGATGGGCCACAGTGAGAAAGCCTTAGAGCTGCCTAGGTAAACACCACAAGTGCAAGGCATGTTCTTCCCTCCCTCCTTCCCCATGGAGAGGGCTGACTGTGGAGGGGCTCTGCAGCCCTGGCACTCTCCTCTCCATGCTTCTCTTCACTGTCGATGGAGGAGATGCACCAGTGCTCTTCAGGGACCTCAGGAGGCCTCGTGGAACCACAAGGGATGTGAGAAAGCATCTGCTGTGGAGGCGTCACAGCCACAACTGAAAACAACAGCTGGCATGCTTTTCTGCAACACGGAGATTGCCTCCGGGTTCTCATTTGCCAAACTATATTTTTTTATTCTTTCAAAATCTGGCTCCTTGCTTGCATCTTCTTTAAGCCTTTTAAATCTTGCCTTAGTTGCTCAACATCCTGCTCTGTCTCTCTGTCTCTCTTTCTGTCCTTTTCTGCCTCTTTCACGATTCCATTACTTTCCACAAAGCTGTGTGTTTAGTGAATTCTGAATTTAGTCTTTGAGAACTACTTAGAAAGGAAATGACTAGATGTGACTCTTCCTCCACCCAAGTAAACGTCAGCTGTGGAGACCCTACTCCTGATGCTAGGTTTTATAAGTGCAGGTGCAGCATACATATTATTTGAAAATAAAACAAGAAAAGTACACATTATTTTATTAACTTTTTTACAGAATTTACTGGCAAATATAGTTTTAAAAGGTATAGTTTTAAAACAAAACTGTCTTTGGACCTTTAGTATGATATAGAAGAAGAATAAAATACCTAGAAAATAGTTGCTTTGTGGATAATTAAGGGTGTGAACACTTTTACTAATTACAACCAAAGTCTAACTGGAACTTATTACAAGGAAGATACTTCAGTTTTGTTTGTTTTCTGAGTAAAGGAAAATAAAGAGTACTTAGAGAAAAGTGTAAGTGTGATTATGTTGGATTGTTTTTGCATAGAGATGTTAATTTCTGTGATAGCTTCAGTGCATTGTAATTTATCTAAGGGCCTTAAAAACATTTGGAGCTTTATTCAAAAACATAGCTTTGAAAAATCCCTTGCTTGTTGTGAGAACCAGAAAAGCCTCACTTGGAATACTACTGCATAAAGCTGTGGGTCACTGTGCCTTTGCAAATTTTGCATTATCAATGCTGGAAATCAAATGCACCACTTTACAATCAGAGCCAGCATTTTAAATTAGAAGGATCATGTGTGTCCTACTTTGATTCGTAAGAAAGCACAAGTTATGAATGTAGTAAAACAAAGCACACAAAGTAAAAAACAAATTTTTGAAAATTAATATATGTGTGCATATTTATGTTAGAATTATCATCAACATTTTAATATGCTTATTAAAATAAAGTTTCCATTTTGCCTTCTGTTTTGTTTGGTACTAGGGTGTTATTTTTAAAGGAGAGAGAAAGAAAAATATTTTTCTCAGGCTCTGAAGTTTCCTCATCTGTGCTAGTGGTATAGCTCAGCAGTAGAGTGCTTGTCTACCATGCACAAGACCCTGAATTCAATCCTCAGCACCACAAGACAAACATAAAGTAATGAATTTTCCCAATTTCAATCTGTTTTCTGCTGTTCAATGTCCCCACTTTCTTGCTGAATACCCAGAGCTCCACTATCAGCTTTCATAGTCAGAAGGCAGAACAGTCCCAATATACAGAGAAGGAACTAAATTAAACCTTCAACTCAATCTTCTGAAAATCATCTTATATTTTTTGGTGGTTTATATGTGTATGTTGGAATGAGTAAAAATCGAATCTAAAGAAAGTTTTAAAAATGCATTTGTTTTCATGGATGCTGTCCATATACATTTCATGTAGCCTTTGTGCCTTTTAAATTCCCTAATTCTTGAAAAAGTCACATAACCTTTTTGTTGCTCAGATCCTTGGAAGGAATTTGGCTGTAGCTTAAGTTCATTCCAGCTCCTAAGGCTGGGAATTTTTTTTATGTGCATTATAAGTGTATGAGTAAAAAGTTCTGCAAAGAGAATATATGCTATTGTCTTTTGTCTTGAAACAAACATAGCAATTAGTCTCTCTCTCTCTCTCTCTCCATATATATATAGTACATATAAAATGTACTTACTGTCACTTCCTGGGTAGCTGAATGGATCTTGCGATTTGTACACCAACACCTAGCTCTTTTGAGGCTAGAAGAATGATTAGCATCTTATTTTTTATTGTCTAAAAAATTCTTAACCATGTACAATCACCAGCAAGTCCTAAAATGGTCAGTATAGTGATAGTTTGGTATACCTCAACCTCCTTCCCTGGCTTTATGGATGATCACTAATGACTTAATTTTCATATAATAATTATTTCTCTCCTTCATGACCCTGGGAAGTGCTGTAGATCAGTCCTCCTTAATATAAAAAAAAGACTCCCTCAGCCTCTGCCAACATGGAAAGGCCTGTCTTATGCCTATTTGAATGACCTGTTGTTAGCTGAATAATTGTAGCTATTCTCACTGTACCCAGATTCCTTCCACTGTTTAGCAATACCAGATTCAGGACCAGTACTGATGTCGAGCTAATTCTGGGTATGTTCAGGTATATGCAAGCAATTATTACAGACCACTTATCCATTTCATTTGTTTAAAACTAAGATTTATACGAGTATATTTAGATGTAGCAAATTCATCCTTTTTAGTTTTATAGGTTATTTTATGTGAAAAATATATTGTTGTATACTACAAACACAATCAAAATATAAAATAGTTGTATCACTCCAAAGTTTTCTTATGCCCCTTTTTAGTCAGTTCCCTGCCACCACTACCAGTCCTTGGCATCCCATAATTTCTATTTGTTTTTTATTTGTTTATAGCCTTTTACATCTAGCTTCCTTCACTAGTGTAAAGGTTTTGATTTTCATCCATATTCTTTTTATTACCAAGAGGTATTCTACTATATGGGTGTGCCACAATTAAGGGACTTTTAAAACCTTTACATATTTTGGTATAAATATTTATATGTAGGTACTCACATGGACATATGTTTTCATTTCTCATAGGAAATCTTGCTCTAAGGTAAGTGAATGAATATTTTCACAGGAAATGTCAAACTATTTTCAAAGAGGTTGTTCCTTGCTGCATTACCAACAGCAATGCCTGAGAACCCCAGTTGCTCTGAGTCCTTGCCAACTTTTGAAATTGATTTGTTTTTAATTTAAGCCATTCTGGTAAGTCCAAATTCTCCTTGACATCTCCCTAATTATGTTGTAGATGTATTTGCAGTCCTGTGGAAGCCCTCTCTTCTCTTGTTAGGGTGGCAGCTTGCTCAAATGGTTTGATGAAGTCACAAGCATTTGCTTATGTGAAATCAGGTTTCCATCAGACAGTGCATAGCTATAAGAATCAGATGTTTTGAATTGCCCTTTGTCAGCAGGCTGAGTGGGTTAGAACATAACACCAGTGATGTTTCAGGGTTAATAAAATTAAGTCTCTTCCATTGTCAGAGATAGTGCCTGTAATCTCAGAGAACTGCCTCATAACTAGAGGCCTTACTAACAGAGAACTCCAGACATGGGAAATTCTAAGCTGCCTGTTTAGTTATTTCCCAAAAACCCCTCTGTGAAATATGGAGGGGAATCAGGCTCAGCAAACTACAAGCTAAAGAACTTCCCTGAAATGTCACTTTTACTATTCAACAACTAAAATCTGTTGCTGTGATGTGTGATAAAAGTTTATGGTGTCCTATTTTTTTCTGTGGAATTGCTTCTTTCTCATCGCTGACTTAATTTTATTGCACCAGCTTGTCAGCTGTCAAGTTTGGCTTCCCACAGCTGTAAAATGTAGATCATGACAGTATATGCAATTTGGCAGTGATGTGCCAACATTGAGTTTCTTGTAATCAAGATAAACTAAGAATTCACCATTACCACCCATACCTTTGGAATAATAAAAAAATTCAAGATCTTCTTTTTTGTCTGTCTTGTATTTTTCAGGTGGCTTGTCTAATATCTTGCATTTTCATCCTTATAGTCATCTATGCAATAGGACCTTTGCTGTACTGGCTGCCCATGGTACTGTAATTCTTTTTTACTATCTACTTTTTAATATCACTTTAAATCAGAATTATTGCATATAAAATTCTGGGGGAGGGTAAATTCAATAATCCTGAACTTGAAAACCATCTGATATAAGTAAAAGTTGCATCAGGGGAGGGGTGGAAAGATACCACATTTGATGAAGAACACTATAGTGTCTTCTAATTCTTCATTTTATGTATGAAAAAGATAACACAGAGAGCTAGGGTTGTTTTGTGCTCCTCTGGAGAGTGAGACTAGGAATATTTTGCTGTGAAAGGTAGACTTTGGGCTTTGTGGACATAGCTCATTTGTAAAGGACTTGCCTAGCATGCCAGCATGAGGCCTTAGGGTCGGTCCTTAGTAACAAACCAAAAAACAAAACAAAACGAAAAAAGGTAGACATTGGAAGAATTTTATCAAAACTTTGTTAGAAAATATGGGCAAGGGATTAGCCAACAAAACACCTTCGCACCCTTGATAATATATCGTGTGGCACAGAACATTAGTACCAGTGGTTCACTTTGCCCTTCAAACATTCCAGGCAGCAAAGTGACCCTAGTTAAAATCCTGGTCCTAAATGATTTAGTGTTGGTCATTTGTTATTCTAATGCTTATTGGTGCTGTGAGAATATATCATTTCCATAGGATGATCTTCTAATACTCAAGTTAACTTTCCAAGAAAGTTATAAATATCTTTAGGCAAAAACCAGATAATTGAGATTCAAAGCAATAATAGAGAAATCTGTGATATAAATATGTATTTTTCTACAGTAAACACATTTCATATAAATAAAAGTGAAAAATTATAGTTAAGGGGACCTGTGTCATTGTCATATTTACCCTTATATTTACTACTTTTCCCTTTTTTATTTCTGTCTTTTTAAAAGAACTGTATAAAATTTAGCCTATGATTTCCCAGATTTGATATTATATTCCTAAAGTACAATGAGGTAGTTCTAAGCAAAACAAATATTACTTTAGTTCTCTAAGTGGTAACTGCTTTTCTCCTGCTTTACTTTAAAAACAAAGAAAGAAAGAAATAAAAATATCTTGGTCCTTTTAAATTCAGATTAAAATCTTTATTTATCTTGTTGCTTCCTCAATTTATTTTTTCATTTGTAGTGTGTTCTTGCAAGCATTATTGTTGTGGGACTCAAGGGAATGTTAATACAGTTCCGAGATTTAAAAAAATATTGGAATGTGGATAAAATTGATTGGGTAAGTAAAAATTTGAACAAGATTTTTCCTCTTTGGTTTAAGCATATGTTACCATAAGTTTTAATATTTTTATTTCCAGAAAACAGAATTAGCCATTTGAGAATTGTTTACTTTACAAACTACCACTTACTATTTCCAAAATCTCAATAAAAGCATTAAAATGTCTATCAGAAACAGAATTTTGTCAAATTCTAATGGATGTGGAGTTTGAGAACATTTGAAGCAATACTAATTAGTTTGAATGGCTTGGGGACACCCAATTTACATTGCAAATTGAGTCTGAAAGCAAATTTCATCAGTAAGTGAACACTACCAGAATATGATGATTTATAATATGCATGAAAAAATAGGATTAATCTTTCATAATGTGTGCTACATGAATATAGGGTACACTCTTAGTGGTGGCCACTTTTGTCCTAAATATAAAAAAATCATATGAATTGTTTTTTTAAATGGGTTACACTGAGGGGAACATTATTAATAGAATTTTGTTGGAAACCAATTAAATTATACTGAACAACAATGAAGTGTGTTTTAAGTAACAGAAACATTTAATACAGGTACATTCTAGAAAATCTGCCTATACAACAGCATCGAAAACCTCCCTGTCCCATATGGGTGAAGTATTTCATGATACTTTATTTAGCTCTCTTATGGCATTTAACATATTGAAACCTAATGATCTCTGCATTTCCTCTCCAGTGGATCCTCTGTTCTGTGAGAATTTGGGGATTATTTTTGCTGGTCCTACTTTCACAGTAGCTCCTGAAGTTAAGCTCTTACTAAAGTAAAATACTGAGTGTCACAAAGAGTGTAAAGATGAAGAGACAATCCCTGTCCTTTTCAGACCCTTATTCTTTGTGCAGAGAGCAGACACAGAAACACTAATTTATTATGTGAACATGATACAACATGACCCAGAAGTAGAAGGACAAGTTTATTGTGGGAGAATGTACTTGTATTTAGAGGCACAAACATTAATTTGTATTGGTTAATATGAAAGATACAGCAGAGTTGAAGTATGAACAGAGACTTAAAAGAATAATGCTAATAGGTACACCAAGAGGACACAGTGAGCCAGGCTGAGGGAGGTTCATGGCCTTTTCTTAGGGTGATATATGTAAGGTAATTCACCGAAAAAAAATAAGAGAATGAAAACTTATTCAATAAGCTACTTGATAACCCTTATATAAAGATATTTAAAAGGAACACTTTAATCACGTACAAGCAAACAACTTATCATTTTTTGGTGGGGGAGAGAAGATAGCAGAGAAGCCTTCTTCTAGAAGTGATTTCTAGGGGGAGAACTGAAGAATGAATAGCTATTAGCAGAGGAAGCGATAACCTTATATACAAAGACGCAGAGATGAGCATAAACATGTCTGACTCTACAAATCAAGATGTTGAGCATCAGTGGAATATTCAGTATGAGGATGGGAGTTGTGGCAGATGAGGTTGGAAAAGTTAGAATGAGTCGGATTGAGAAATACCACTAATGTTCTACAAAGAAGATCAGGCTTCATTGTAAAGACACTGAAGCATCACTGAAAGATTTATGTTTTAGAAAGGACACAAATAATTTTAGGATGGTGGATCAAACTAAACAAGTATACAGCAATTGGAGAACGACTTCAATGGGCAAACAAATGGGGAAGAGAAGAAGACTAAGACAATGAAGTTCAATAGGAAAAAATAGATTTGAAAAATATTCAGGAGATTGAGTTAATCTTTACCAATAATTCATCATATACTGTGAGTTAGTCTAGAATAAATTCCATCTAAGTTTCTACTAAGGAACATAATTGGAAGAAAATAATATCATATATTGAGTTATAGAAAATGTAGAATTTTATTGCTGAAATGCATTTAGTAGTCACTTTTTTTTGTGTATGTGTGGGGGGAACCAAGGATCGAATACTTTTCATCTTTTAAAAATAGGTTCTCGTTCCTGAATTATTCATTTTATCTCTTATTTTCTGTATATTATCACCATATAATTGATAAGGAAGGAGTTGTTCATGTGTTTTGCATTCTCCAAGCTATTTCATTTTGAGAATAATAACCTGTTTTTTATGCAAAAAGGAGCTATTGGCTGAGTTTAAAATCTGTTTTCTCAGTTTCTTTTGGACTTAGCATTACATTCAGTATCTGAAGGATGAGGTAGAAATCGGAGGTCAATATGAATTTCTGTTATTTTATGAGTTTGTTTTTTATATATAAATGATCAGCATTCATTCCTATTGCCCACAAAGTTTGGTAATATTGTCAAATATTTCTGTGGTTGAGAAATTTCTGAGCACCACATTCCCTTTTGATCGCAAAATCAAAAATTATGAAATTTCTCTTCTATCTTTGCTTTTCAGTTGTGTTTTGCTATATTCCCAATTAATTATAAATTTGTTGATTTTACTTCGTCTTTTTTCATATTTATATGTTTTGCTATGATTCTTTTATTTTTCCTGTATGCAGTTTTTGGATTGTTCATTGTATGTCTAATTATATATTTCTAATTGTGAATGGTTTTTTGAGACAGGGTCTCACTATGTAGTTGAGACTGATCTGGAACTCACTGTGTAGCCCATGCTGGTCTCAAACTCATAGCGATCCTCCTGCCTCAGCCTCCCGAATGCTGGGATTACAGGCATGTGCCACCAGGCCCAGTGACAATAACCTATTTTTTAACCTTCAAGTATTACTTTTATGTCTTAGTGTTTTTACTTCCACCCGATTTATTACCTAATTCTTTAATTTTGTCTCCTTCAGTTTGTCTATTTAAAAAAAATTATTTTTTGAATTTTCAGATGTCTTTTAGAGTTTTTTTCTGAGATTCCTATTACATGTCCAAAACATATCCTTTGTCTCTATTTTATTTTTATTTTTTCATTTTTCCTTTCTATAAGTAGGATATTATTTATAAAATCCTGATAATTATTTGAGAATTGCAATGAAAAATAATGAAAAACAATGTGGATTAGTAGGAAACAGGAAGTGAACTGGAGCAGTCCACAGTTCTGATTAAGCCATGTCACTGGGGCATGTGTTTCTAGGTGAAGCAAAGCCTGAGAATTTGCAGAGTTTCTGACGACATAGCACTTGTTCACTTTTCATTTTTCATCTTGCTTCTTGCTTTATCTCTAATAGTATCCTTTGGTTAGCAAGCAAGGTTGTAAGTGATACTAATGGCACTTCGCTTTCACTGTATGATACCAAATAAATCTCTGGGTTCATTTTCTGTTTGTGTGGTGACCCATCCTCAGCTATAGAATTTACAAGTTCTTGACCCTAGGAGTTCTTATCAAAGAAACTATTGTGTAGTATTTTCAAGATTCTCATGGTTGTGAAAAATCTGTAGTTAATGAAATTCTGAGAATTAATTTGTTAATTTTTAGTTTTCTCCTTGACTATTATCCAAATTTCTCAGTATTTGGATGGCCTATATATTACTTTGCAGTTAAGGGTTCTGACCATATTATTTTTTATTGGAGCTGTTTTTCTCCTTTATAGATTCATTTCAAGTTATTTTTGCTTTATTTCAACATAAGGGAGTAGAATACAACAAATACATCTAATATATTAGATAAATTTGATACCCAGATCTATACTTAGAAAGATAACTGTACAGTTAGTACTTACAATACAGATATTACAAGCAGACAGTTAAGTAGGAAGTTGTCAGAATAGTCTAGGGAAGAGACAGGTAAGTGTGAAGTAGGGCATCATTAGTGAATTGAGAAAAAGCTGTGGATTCATACATTTTTTTTGTTTAATAACTAATAGATTTGGGAAATTATTGGACAAGTAGATGAAAAAGGAGAAAGGAATATAATATTCTAATGTTTCTGGATGTAGTATTTGGAAGAGTATTAGCAATGTTAAGTGAAAGAGAATTTTGGAAGAAAGGTAGATTTGGGGATGAATTTAATGAATTTGCATTTAGACCTGTGGAGTTTGAAGGTGTTTTATAAATAATTTGAAAAAAAATTTTTAGATCTTGGAACTGGTAATCTACTGCTTGGAAGTAATAGTTCAAAGCTTGAAGTAAATAGGCAACATGAAGTGAGCAAAGAGTGATATTAGAGAAAGGTAACATGGACAAAAAAGTTACATGATGACTCAGTGGGGCCCTGGGTGAGCCCAACAATGGTTGGAATAAATAGGTACCACTTATTGCCAAGTAACTAAACAGTAAAGAGCCATGGATTATTGGGATATAATCTAGGTATATTTAGTAAAAGTTTTACAGACTTCTGGGGGTAGAGATGTTATCCACAATATATAATTCATCTAGACTACTCAATCAATAGAAAATACTTATATTATCATAGACACATGATAATCATGTGTATGTAAAATAATTTGAAGTTCTAAAGTTAAAATATGTCAATAGTCATCACATGAAAGAAAATACTTATATTATCATGACACATGATAATGATGTGTATGTAAAATAATTTGAAGTTCTAAAGTTAAAATATGTCAATAGTCATCACATGAAAAGTCAGTAACTTTTATTCCTCTAATTTTTAATAGTTTCATATTAGATTCACTTGTTGATCAAAAACCCTCTTTAAAGTAATGAAGAAATAGAAACCCAAATGAAGGTTATACTCATGGACATAGTACTGAGCAGATCTATGTAAACTTAATAATATTAATGTCTCTCTCAAAAAGATTGGTCAATCAAAAAAAAAAAAACAAAGATTGGTCAGGGAAATATAAAGTGGTCCAATAGACTGATGAAAAAATTTTTAAATAAAATCAATTGTATTTTTATTCTTTTTTTTTTGTTCCTCCTATTTTAGGTTGTGGCTGAGTAGCTCTGACTCATTTTATTTTTTATTTTAATTTTTTATAATTTTCTTTTTTTCATTAAGTTAATTGGTACATTTTAGGTATACAATATGGTTATAGTCATCATTGGGAACTTGTAGCTTTACATGATATATCTTGGTTCTTTTTTTTTTTTGCCATTTTCCTGCCCTACCTTCAACCCCTCCATCTTTCCCTACTTACAAAGACCTTGTTTCCATTTTTTACTTTTCTTGTATTTTTTCCTTTACCTTCTTTCCTTTCCCCTACCATTCTCACTTCCCCTACCCTTTTATTTTTATTTTTATTTATTTATTTTTTTGTACCGGGGATTGAACTCGGGTCCTTGTGCTAGCAAGGCAGGCCACCGAACCGCTGAGCTAAATCCCTAGCCCTCCCCTACCCTTTTAGACCTTTTCTTCCTATTTCACATGATCAGTTAGACATTTTGATCCTTATTTACACTTTTAGTTTTTCACACCAGGGAAGCTACTCAGTATTTACATGTGTGTCCTATTTATTTCACTTAAGAGTGTGGTCTCATTGTGCATCCATTTAGCTATAAATGTCTCTAGTTTATTGTTCTTTATGGCTGAGTAGTACTCCATTTTATTGAAACACACACACACAAACACACACAGACACACACACACACACACATCTTCTCACATATTCTTTATCTAGTCTCCAACAGATGGGCAGATGGGCTATTTCCTAGTTTTAGCTATTACAAACTGTGCTGCTATAAACATGGGTACACATATATCACTGTGGTAATTAACTCTATTGGGAAGAAACCCAGCAGAGGAATATCTGGGTCAAATGGAACCTCTAATCCTAGTTGTTTGAAGTATCTCCACCTTGATTGCCACAATGGTTGAACCAGTCTTCACTCCCACCAACAATGAAGAAGGTTGTCTTTCTCCCCACAACCCCACCAGCATTTGTTATTGGTTAATTTATTGGTAGCAGCCATTCTTTCTGGGGTGAGGTGGAATCTGAGTGCTGTTTTCATCTGCATCTCTTGAATGACCAGTGATGTTGAACTTTTTTTATATGATTATTTGCTGCTTTTTCTTTTTTGTCTTAGAAATATCTGTTCATTTCAGATGCTCATTTTGAATAGGGTCTTTATTGGGGGTGTGATTTTTTTTTTGAGTTCTTTATACATTCTAGATAGTAGACTTTTGTCTGAGGAGCAGCTGGTAAAATTTTTTTCCACATTTTGGGTTGTATCTTAGCTCTGCTGGTGATTTATTTTGCTGTGCAGAAGCTTTCTAATGAGATCCCAGTTGTTGATTCTTTGTGCTACTTTCTGTACTACTGAGAATTTGTTCATAAAGTCTTTTCCTATGCTGATATCTTCAAGAGTTCTACCTAACTTATGTTTCAGCAAGCTTAGTGTTTCTGTTTTAATATTTATATCTTTAATCCTCTTGGATTTTAGTTTAGTGTATGGTGAAAGATATGGGTCTAGTTTTAATCTTTGACAAATTGAAATCCAGTTTTTCCAACAGCATTTATTAAAGAGGCTATCTTTCCTCCAGTGAGTATGGTTGGCTCCTTTGTCAAAGATGAGGTAACTCAGTACATCTGGAGTTGTTTCTGCATCTTCTAATCTATTCCTCTGATCCTCAGGTCTGTTTCTTTGCCAGTGCCATGCTGTTTTTATCACAGTGGATTTGTAGTATAGTTTAAAGTTGGGGATTGTGATACCCTCTGTCCTGTCTCTGTTGCCTAGAATTGCTTTTACTCTTCCAGGTCTCTTCTGGTTCCAAATGAGTTTTTGTAGTGTTTTCTCTACTTCTGTGAAATATATGGTTTCTATTTCAATTGGGACTGCATATAATCTGTATAGCAGTTTTGGAAGTATGGTCATGGCCATACTAGCTTTGTGATTTTTTTTTTTGTACCAGGATCGAACTTGGGTCCTTGTACAAGCAAGGCAGGTGGCAGAACCACTGAGCTAAATCCCCAGCCCAACTAGATGAATTTTCAAATTTCAAATTGATGAATTTTAAATAAGAAGCATTCATTTATGATTTATACTTAAATTTAACTTTGTGGTTACTTTGTGTTTAGGGACTCTTAGTGCTAAATCATTATTTTTTAATAAAAAGGCACAAAGAGACAAGAACTAATTCCTGGTAAATGTGATAACTAGCATTCTTTACAGGAATTGTTACAGAATATTGTAGGACATATTCTAACTAATGGAATTATTTACTGATCTATGTTATTAATTTGCATTTGATATTTTTTCAAGCTATAAATGTAGCCCTAGGAAATAACTAAGCATTTAGAAAGCCTGAGTTATAATAGATGATGTTGTGGCAGAGTAAATATGCTTTAAAAATAGAACCAGATGGTACCAAAATTTTTGGTTTCCTCTACTGAATCTTGGCCTCCAGGCTCTGTGGTTTTTTTAAGTAGCAGGAACCAACATCCATAGTTCCCTATGCCATTTTGAATTATAAAGATTGGCTAAGAGACATTAGACTCAGAAATCTTTTGGTGAGATGCTATTGTGCCTCACTCAGGAAGGCTCATTTAGCATTTGAAGATGAGTAAGACTCAAAGTCATCAGAGGAAATAGAAGTAATGATAAAAAACTTGCATTCTGATTTTGTATATGATCATAATAATTAGGAAGGAAAACACACTTATACAAATAGAAGACAGAAATGACTGCTGATTCACAGGAATACTGGAGAAACAGCTCAGTGTCCTAACCCATAAGGAGGCAGGCTGGGAATGATTTCATATAAGTAATAAATTAGCATTATATTCTTAGAAGATAGATCTTAACATGAAAATTATTTAAGATATATTTGCTCTTTTGCTCTAGAATGTGTCTTTTATTATCAAAAGGGATTTAACATTAAAACTCCCTCCATTTGCTTCTGCGGCTGAGCTTTTCAAGACAGCCTATTATTAAGGATCACTCAAACTCAGTCTGTATATAAATAATATAGGCAAAGGAAAAGCATTTCAATTTAAGAATTATTCTTTAAAAATGTGTATTTCAAACTTGGCTGGAGAGAAAAAAAAGTCTGTACTCTTAATTCTCAAGATTTTATGATATTTTTAGATTACTGAGTAGTTTGTCTTTCATTTGTTGATGAAATTAAATTATGTTTTAAAAGATGTTTTGAAGTGATGATACTTTAAAAGTAATCTTTTGAATGCATATAAGAGTCCTGGGACAGACAGAAATAAACTTTGAATTGCATGAAAGGCAAAATGATGGATTTTATTCAGGGGGAAAAAGGTTTAAATTTCGTTAGCTTACAATTTGATAAATACAGGATTTGTATTTCTGGATTTCACAAATTAGTTGTTTTTAACGTTTTTTGTAGCACTAAGCTTAGAAATGCCAACTATACTACAATATCTTGTTGCAATTATAATTTCAAATGATGAGCAAACTACAACTTTGGAATTCCAACTGGAAGAGAATTGGTTTCTTCCAGTGTTTTGAAATGTTCCCAGGAACAGAGTTGGCCCTGATTTTTTAGCTTTCACAATAAGCAGCTCCTTGTAAATAAATTATAATGATCTTCATAGTGGTTGATCTAAAAGTAGCATTGGCAGTGTTGTTTGATTCAGTCATTTCAAGACTAGGTTTTGAAAGCCTTGTGTAATAATAAACGATAGTGGGTTTTTTGCAATCTTAGAAAACAGAATATTGTTAAGAATGACAGATATCTGCAAACAATTACTTTTGACAGTGTTACATTAAATGAGAATGTGGTGGGAAATTATGGCATGCTTTTGACCACACCCACATCAACCATTTACAGATTTTAAATATGGTAATTAGGAATCGAATTAAGGATTGGCAGTGCCTGGAATTAAAGAGTGAACCTTTCCCCATTTGTACTGCTGAGAGTCAGATAGAGTTAAGATGTGATTCTGTACTCCTTAGCTTCTGTTTCTCTGCTTCTTAAATGATACATTCTTGCTGAAAGATTTGGTCGCAGGAATGTTGTACAATAAAACTGTATGAAAGGGAGCAATCAATGAGGAAGATAATACCAAAACCCCCACACCTGCTATTTCTCTTTTAGGGTATATGGGTCAGTACATATATATTTACAATATGCTTTGCTGCCAATGTGGGACTTCTGTTTGGTGTCGTCTGTACCATAGCTGTAGTGATAGGACGCTTCCCAAGGTAAGACTTTATTAAAATACTCTGTTTATTCTTACTCAGCAATCAAGTTTATTTTGTTTTTGTATAACTTATGGTAAAACAATCTCATGTTTATGTGCTATTAGAGAATTAAAGTGATAAGGAAATGTTTTATCTACATATGGTATGTAGCAATGTTGGTCTTAATGAAAAGAAATATCAACATTGTAAAATAGAATATGTGTTAGTCAGCTTTTTATCACTGTAATAAATGCCTGAAATAAAGCAATTTAAGAAGAAGCAAAGTTTATTTTGGCTTGGCTCATGGTTTTAGAGATTTCAGTCCATTAGTAAACTGGCCCTGTTGCTTTTATGCTTGTGGTTAAGCAGAATATCATAATAGGAAGCTCACTTTAGAGCAAAGCCATTCACCTCATGGCAAGTGGGAAGAAAGGAGAGAGAGAGGGAGGAAGAGTCTGGGTCCCCATTATCCTCCCCAAATTTACTCGCTCAGTGACCTAACTTCACCTCACCACTTAGTGGCTTCACCTCCTGCAGATGCTGCCAAAGATTGGCAACAGTGCCTTTGACACACTGGCCTTTGTGGGACATGTGATAGCCAGACTAGAGTAAATATGTAAAAATATTAAAAATAAATATATCCTTTAAGCACGTACAGTATCTTGGAGTTTTTTTTAATTAAGTGAAGGGATATAGTATCCAATACAACACAAACCATATGGTAATAGTAATCATTTGGAAAATTAAATAATTTTTAAAAGGTTTATTTTTTATTTA
The DNA here is from genome assembly GCF_012274545.1 of Fukomys damarensis. Lineage (NCBI taxonomy): Eukaryota > Metazoa > Chordata > Mammalia > Rodentia > Bathyergidae > Fukomys > Fukomys damarensis. The sequence goes on along the minus strand of NW_022900917.1, from coordinate 22,980,378 downwards.
TCAGAAAATTATGATTAATATTTGTAGAATATATAATGTATAATCTATATAATATATTATATATAAATATAATATTCTAGATAATTTATTGAGGAACATACATCTTTTGTTTTATTACTGAATGTCTACAAATCATTTCCTTATTTTGATCAAGTCCTTCCTTTGCTTTCTCTGTGTTCATCTGATAGTGCTTCCACTCACACCTCATCCTTCTCTTGAAGTTTTTTGTGCAGTAATAAATTCTTAAAAATGCTCAGATTTATCTCTATATTCTACTTTTATATTATCTAAATAGAGCAGGTTTATTATTATCTTGTCCCATTTTGTCCTTGATTTCTTGTTTCCTTCTTTTCCTCTAAAACAAGATTTTATCAAATACTAATACTCTCTAGCCTTTTATCTCTTATAATTCTTTACAAATCCACCTCTTGCAGCTTGGAGATTTGGGGCTCTAGGAACCAAAATAAGGTAAAGTATATTTATTGATCTCTAGTTGGATGGTTCTTTTTGTTACCCTCTATTTCTGAGTATCACAGAAATGCATAGATTAGCTAATCTTTTATGAGTAAATGTGTTATGAGTTCTACACCATTTCAGGCATTTCTAATTATTAAGATAAAATATGATTTAGCCCCTTCGGTTCTTCATTATTGTATGCTCATCAGGAAATGACTTATTGTGTTTTTTATGTGCCTTAACTTTAGAGCAAAGACTTTAAGTATTAAAAACATGAAAGAAATTGAATTCAAAGTGAAGACAGAAACAGATGATGTAAGTTTACTTTCTTTTTTCCTTTGAACAATGCTTAATAATTTTGTAGGTGTTGTAGTTTTATGATATCATAAGAAACAAAAATTATGATATTTAAAAATATTTACCTTTTTAATTAATATGAACTTCCAATGATATATATTGACCATGACACATGTAACAACAGACACACAACTCAATGGAACAGAAGAAATTTTCTTTGAATTTGGCATTCAGATAAGATCAGATCATAGTTCAAAGAACTGCAGCTCACAGTAGAATTATGGCCCACATTCACTCAAGCATGTGTAAATCTCTTTCTTACTGCTAAGTTGCATAAAGCCACCCAGCCAAACTGATAGTCTTTTCTGAACTTAGTGACATATGAAGATAGGAAATAGGAAGAAAATAAACAAATTAGCTCGTGATATTACCTTTAAAAAAAATCTAGTCGATATCATTAGTAGAGGGTAATTAAGTCCATTGCTTCTAGAATGTCAAAGAGATTGCATTTTTACACAATGAAGAGTTTTTTAAATAAGAAAATTGAATAAATTGTCTTACTTTACAATGCTAAGGAGTAAATTTTTAGAGTTTGAGTTCTAGTTTTTATCATGAAATAATAAAAATATTTAAAAAGGAAGGAAAATATTGACTTATGCCAATTAAAAATTGTCTTTGCACCTGCTTTATATATGTTTGGCTAAACTTTTCTTCTTTATTTCTTACATTTGCTTAGTACTCTATGATGCCCCTCAGAATAGAAAGAACTGGCCTCTCACCAGAAGGACTAATGTGAGGGTGTTTTTAAATAGACTGGAACTAGGAAATAACATCAGGAGTTCTTCTGTGACATCCAGGAAAAGAGCTTGTTTCAATCAGCATAGGAAGATTTGCTTCACAGGGAGCTGTTTGACTTTATAACTTTGAGGATGTTACATGCTCAACTTTTCCACCAATTCTGCCTTTATTTTATTTTCTTAAATTATGCATGGGAGCCAGGCACAGTGGCACATACCTACAACCCCAGCTACTTAAAGAGGCTGAGGCAGGAGGATCTGAAATTAAAGGTCAGACTGGAAAACATAGTGTGATCCTATATAAAAAAAGGGGGAAAGGGAGAGGAGAAAAGGAAAAGAAGGAACTGAAGGAAGGAAGACAGAAGGAAAAGAAAGGAAATCTTTCCGTGGGACTCTAATGCTTAAGCAAATTCCTAGCCTACATCCTCAGTGTGTCTCCACCACTCATGTATATGTGCATTGGGATTGACATCCTGAGCTTTGAAACAGAATTCATCTTAAAAGTCCTTTGTTAGAAAACTCTAAATAATCCTTACCCTACCTTCCTCAAGGGCTAAACGTGTGGGAGTGAGTAAGGGGATTTGTAGGACAGATAAAAATGCCAGAAATTTCTACATCTCTTGAACCTTGGGTCCAGTCTTGTCACCCAAGTGAATAATAACTGTATCACATGGAAATCTAATTTTGTTGAAGTCATTCCTGGAAGAAGCATTAACCTGACTCCAAAGCCAGAAAAGAACCCAAACAAAAAAGATAACTATAGACCAATCTCTTTAATGAACACAGATGCAAAAATCCTCAAGAACATAATGGCAAACAGAATGCAGAAAATCAGCAAAATGATCATACATCATGTCCAAGTAGGGTTCATTCCAGGAATGCAGGGATGGTTCAACATAATGCAAATCAATAAATGTAATACACCACATAAAACAGAAGACAAAAATCACATGATCACCTCAGTAGACATAGAAAAAGCATTTGAAAAATCAGACATCCATCCTTGATAAAATAATGAAGAAAATAGGGTAGAAGGTCTTTATCTCAATCTGATAAAAGCCATCTATGACAAACCAATAGCTAATATCATCCTAAATGGAAGGAAGCTGAAAGCTTTCTCTGTAAATTCAGGAATAAGACAAAACATTTGCTCTCACCACTTCTGTTTCATATAGTTTTCAAAACATTAGCTAGAGCAATAAAATAAGAGAAAGAAATAAAAGGGATGTGAATCAGAAAGGAATAAATTAAATTATCATTAATTGCTGATGACATGATCCTCTACATAGAAGACTCCAAAACTCCACCAAAACACTCCTATAATTAATACTCAAATTTGACAGAGTAGCAGGATACAAAGCCAACACTTAAAATTCAATAATGTTCTTGCATACCAATAACAAATTCACTAAGAAAGAAATGAGAGAAAAAATGCTATTCCCATACTATCAAGATAAACAAAATACTTAGGAATTAACCTAACTAAGGAAATGAAAGGCCTCTGCAATGATAACTATAGTACTCTGAAACAAATGACTGAAGAGGATATCAGAAAATGGAAAGATATCCCCTGTTCCTGGGTAGTCAGAACCAATATAGTCAAAATGGCCACAATTCCAAAACTTTTATGTAGACTTAATACAATTCCAACCAAAAAAAGCAATTACATTTCTTACAGAGCTGGAGGGCAGCAATCCTAAAATTCATATGGAATCAGAAGAGACCTAGAATACCAGGAGCAATTCTGGGCAACAAGGGCAAAGCAGGGCACATCACAATCTCTGACTTCAAGTTACACTACAAAGTTACAGTGATAAAAACAACATAGTATTGGCAAAAAAAAAGCAAACAAATAAGCAAACAAAACAAGCAAACAACAACAGAAACAGACCCGTGGATCAATAGAACAGAATTGAAGATACAGAAAAAACTGCAGGCACTTTAGCTAAGTTATTTTTGACAAAAGGGCCAAATCCTTTTGCTGGAGGGAAGACAGCCTCTTTAACAAATGGTGGCTGGGAAAATTGGCTATCCACATGCAAAAGGTTGAACTTAGGCCCTTATCTCTCACCATGCACTAAACTAAAGTAAAAATGGGTTAAAGATGTAAACATTAGAACAAAAACATTTAATCTGCTGAAAGACAAAATAGATAAAACTCTTGAAGACATAGATGTAAGCAAAAATTTTCTGAACAAAACTGCAGTTATACAAGAAATAATACCAAGAATCAATAAATTGAGATCCCATCAAATTCAAAAGTTTGTACACAGCAAAGGAAACCACTAATAGAATGAGGAGACAAACTACAGAATGGGGGGAAAAAGATTTCCTTAGACAAAGGATTAATATCTAGAATATATAAAGAACTCAAAAACCATGAGACTTACAAATTTAAAGACTGAAAAATATGGGCATCTGAAATGAATAGACACTTCTTAGATGAGGAAATAAAAACAGCCAATAAACACATGAAAAAAATGTCAATATCGCTAGCTATTCTAGAAATACAAATTAAAACAACACTGAGACTCCATCTTACTGCAGAAAGAAGAGCTACCATCAACAAATCAACCAATAACAAATGGTGATGAGGCTGAAAGGAGAAGGAACTCCTTCACTGTTGGTGGGACTGTAAACTGATAAAAACACCATGGAAATCAGCATGGAGATTCCTCAAAAAACTAAAGTAGAAATTCTGTTCGACCCAGCTATTTCCCTTCTAGGTATATTCCCAAAAGAGCTAAAGACATTATATCACAGTTATACATGCATACCAATACTTATAACAGCACAATTCATAATAGCTAAGTCTTGAAAACAGCCTAAATGTCCATCAACAGAGGAACAGATAAAAAAATGTGTTACTTGTACACAACTGAATGTTACTGTGCCATAAAGAAGAGTAAACGAGTCATTTGTAAGAAAATGGATGCACCTTGAGATCAAATATTAAGTGAAGTATTTCAGACACAGAAGCTTAAATATAACATGGTTTCTCATATGAAAAACTCAATGTACATATAAAGTACAGTACTATCTTGGTTCACAAACAATTCTTGCCATGATCCTGGTCACAAAATTCATTCCATAATATTTGTTTTTAACGTGGAAAAAATTGATTTTGTGCACCAAGTTACCTTTGCGTGAGTAAAAGACAGACAATGGGAAACAAGAGAAAGAAAAAAGAAGATATCATAATCCAGTGTGGATAATATATCTAAAAGTATACCTTGAATTAGTACATTGACTTACATATTTTATGTTCTTTGGCCTTTTGGTGTGGTTTTCAATCTGTATATATGACAGTTAACTTTACAAGGTCTTACAAGATAAATGAATCTGATGATGGAAAAAGAAAAGGAGGTGGAGGAAAGAGGGAGAAAAAAGGAATTTAAATATGTTATATACATGGACCAATTCCCTACAATGAGTGTAATCATTATGTATAGCAGCATGTACTAATAAAACTCATAAAAAAGAAAAAATATTGCATCTCATTAATTACTTGTGCCAAAACTGAAAGATAAAAAAAGAAAAAGAAAAGAAAGAAAAAGACAAGATTGAACAAGATATGAAGGTGAACTTTCAGATGGAATTTTTAGCTAACAAAATAAAATAATCTGTTATTCTTATCTTTCAATCATGAACATTTCACTCCTTTATTATGCAAAATACCCATTTCTTATTTGGGAGATCTGTTCCTATTTTCTGAATTCAACTTCACTGACAATTTACTTTGAACAACTTGAATGCCTCCTCTTTAACAAATACATATGTTTTCAGGTTAACTTAAGACAACTTAATGGCACAGTCATGTATGATTTGTGATAACTAAATATGACAGGCCTAATAATATTTTGTTTTTGGTTTCTAAGGGGTTTACTCTTGATTAAAAGTTTGGGAGCTTATGTTTTTTTTAATTATTACAAATTTCATTTTCTGGAGTTTAACCAGTTTTGTGGATTTAGAATTTGATACAATCTAGTTTAAGCATTGATCTAGTTTAAAAAATTGGGAGACTGAGAGAGGTTGGATAAATATCTAAATTAATGTGCTTAACATTTTCTTTTTCTTCTTTCTTTCCTCTGGCTGCATACATGTTTGTTCTCTGCATTTCCTTGCCCATATGAGCACTAAGGCCTACCAGAGTATTGCTTTCTTCGTTGGTGAGGAGCTATCATTTCAGAGAATCAGCCATCTTCTCAATCAGACATTTGTCCCAAAGCCACCGAGAAGACGGTTTTACTGGCACATCACTGAGCGCTGCCAGTAATAGCTCAGCAAATGGCCATAGCAGACACCCTTTTATATAAGACCTTGCTCTCTGTTCCTGCCTCCTTCACCTACATTGTGGTGATGCAGTGTGACCCAGGCCTGCTCCAAGTAAAGTTATATTCCTGTTCCAGTTAGGACCATCAGTCACTTGTACAGTTGCATTTCAGCTGAAGAAAACTTACATTCTTATGATCTGACATTTGACACATTAGTCCACATTTTTGTTTTTAAAAAAATATAAATGGTTAAATAAGTTATTTTTAACTGATAGGTCAAATGGAAGAGGTGCTTTGGGGAGGATAAATCCTCCTGGTATTTTTTGGGTATTTTAGGCTATTGCCTCCCCAAACCCATTCAACAGGAATAAAGACAACTTTCAGAGAATCTGTAGGCCTGTCTCAAGGTCAATGTTTCTAGAAAGTACGTATTTGCCCAAGAAGTGCATTGATACAGTAAGGCCTCTAAACATATTTTAGTAATGAAAATGTTAGTTAAGAGATTGTTTCCACAGATGAGTGACATTTGGACTTGCAAGATATAAACTCAGTGGGTATAGTTTTTCTTTTTCATTTAATTCACAATTCTGAATCTTTTTTTTTCTCTCTCTCTTTTAAAAGGAGACCACACCTCAGGTGAAAATCATCTCAATAAACAACCCACTTGTCTTCCTTAATGTAAAGAAATTTCACACCGATTTAAAGAACACAATCCAAAGGGAAAATCCCAGTAACCATCCACTTGATGATATCAGCAAGGTAGGAGTGACAGTTTCACAATTAGAATGTCATACTGTAGATAGCTGTACATCATGACACTAAAAAAAAAAGTCTCATGTAAATAATACTTCCATTTAGTGCATGTACTTAATTTTTAGGTTACCTCTTGCTTATTTATTCATTCAATTCCTGATGTCTAATGAATATGTGTACCACAAAAGAACAAATAAGACAAATTGCTTAGTTCAAAGGGCTTGCTCACCAAGCTTCTAAAAAAAAAAACCAAAAAACAAAAAACATTATATCTAACTCCTAAAGAGATAGAATATGACAAATGATACCAGAGAGGCACAAAATTTTCCCATTGGTGTAACATTATAAAAATCAGCTTTATGTCCACAAGTAAAGTCAGTTATCTGATATTGAATTAAACGTGCATCACTGTGATTTATGTAAATGAGCCATATATCATCATAATCCTTTAAGTTCTCTGCAGTGTTAAGAGAAGGCTGCTTGGGTTTGGGACCTTAACTGAGTCACCAATTATGCTTCAGTTTCCTCATCTTTAATCAAGATGATTAAATGAGTTAATAAATGCAGAGCACCTAGAATGTGCTTGGCCTACTCCGTATTATACAGTCTTAGGTCATATTATTAGTGTGGTTGATTGCTCTTTTCGTTGACTTTCGTTGGCTCTTCCAGATCACGAAGATCTCTTCTTTCTCACTTCTTTGTGCATGTACTATCGCTAGTCAGTCAGGGAATAGATGGTCTCGGCGCTCCTGTTTCTGGCATCTCAGGAGCTGTCCCCCACAGCTGCATGCTCCTGCCTCATCCTGATCCACACGACAGCGGCCCCATATTCAGGAGGACACATGTAATTTGCAGGGGCCCAGTGCAAAATGAAAATAGGAGGTCCTTTGCTCCACGATTACTCAGATTTTTAAGATGGTGACAGCACAGCATGAACCAAGTGAGAGAGCTTTCGAAGCATGGAACCCTGTGGGACTGCACAGACTAGGATCGCAGGAAGCCAGCCCTCCCTGAGTGTCTCCATGCTCTCTATGATTTCACTTTCAAGGGAACACTGGGAACCAACACCAGGCATTTTGAGAACATGCTCTCTTGTCGGATAGGAAACTATGTTTCCAGTTGTTCAGGATGGTTAGTTACCAGGCCTTTTTCTTTCACAAAGCTCGGTTACACCGATTTAGGGAGGTTTCTGTGGGTAGAGGTGAGCTCACAAAAAACATCCCTATGAGTGTTGGGAAAAACATTTGTCCAGAGTTTCATATAACATAACCCATAAGAAGTCTGTTGCCTCATTTTTCAAATGTAAATTTTCTTCTTAGTATTATATACAGCTTTGTGGAATTTATCAAACCTAGTAGTATACTTGAAATGAATCATTTAATGAGGTTGATAATGTTTTCCGTGGAGTATTTTCCTGTAAGACTGCTTGTCTCAGCTTGTTTTCGGGAACTGAAAATTAGCATGTTTGCTTATTTTGTAGTGTGTCGAGTCAGAATTTAACCTCATTAATGAACCCTTCAGTGAGGAGCTATCTTATATCTGATTAGGATATAATCACTTAGGAGACCAGAAATGTGAGTCTAATAGTCAAATGGAATTCAGTGAATCCAGACTGTTCGTAGGCAATGGCCCTCAAAGGGATTCTTTACCTAAGAACTCTATGATGATGTTTTAAATTCATTCAGTTCCATTAAATAAGAATAATGCAAATTTATATACCATGGATATTAAAGGATATAGCAAGGAAACCCTGCTTTCTGAATAAAGGGGGATAAAATTGCCATGAAGAATGGCTAGGGAGATGGTCTGGAGTTACATAGATTCATTGTTGGGTATCTTCTGTCTCAGATAGCTACTTCTTATTTCAAGGTAGAAGTAAGCCACTTCCTTCAAGGCAGAGTATCTACAGAAATTACTAAAATTCACAAGAGATTTCAGAAAAAGTATCTGTAAGAGGAGGGAAAGGAAACTCACATTTGTCCAATGGTTGTCAGGGACCAGATTCTAGTTAGGCCAAATTAACTATCATCAGCCACACAATGTAAGTGATATTATCTGAATGCTATGTTAAAAAGGAAGGCTGAGAGTTAGAAATGTACAATAATCGGGTATAGTTGATAACTGTCAGTAACACCTATGATTTATAAACGGCACCACTGTGTATCAAAAAGAGGAAACAAAAATTCTCTAGTCTAATTGAAAGATGAAAACTCTTTCCTGTGATAAGTAGTATAAAGCAGGGGTTGGGGCCACAAAGATAGAACTGGAAAGGCACTAGCTTTGGTTGTGATCCAGACTTTTGCCAGCTTTGTGACTTTGATCAACTTACATAACTTTTCTAATTTTTGACTCTCTAACATGGAAAATGAGATTGGTAACTTTGTAGGATTGTTCTGAGTATTAAATGATTAATGTCCCATCTGAAATCAAAACAAAGTCTTGCCAAAAAATGGTCTAGAGAAGATCGTACAACTTTGATAACGTAAATTACTTACTGAACTAAGGTACACTTAAACTTTATTGTACACAGCATTCTGAAAGCAAACCTAGTGAAAATATTTAAAGGAGATTAATTTTTGTTATTCTTTATGGAGAAAGGAGTAGTGTATTTTCTCATTTTTTTCAAAATGTTTTCATAAAAATTTTCTTTTCATTTGTTTTCATTTCAGTGTGAACAAAACACGTTACTCAATTCTCTATCCAATGGTAGCTACAACGGTGAGTTAGTTTTAAGGAAAAAATGAGTGTCTTTTTCCTCTTTTCTTCTTCTTACCCTCCCTCTCTAACCTATTCTCTGCTCTTTTCAACCTCTTCCTCTCCACTCTTGTCTCTTCTTTTTACTTCCTACCTCCTCTCTGTTCCTTCTTATTCCTTTCCATCTTTCTTCCTTTCATTTACTTAAAATAAGCGTTTGAATCATTGAATGAAATTCATGGTATCAGAGCTCTAATATGGACAAGTTTTTCTTCAAAATACCTTTTCTTTGAAAATATTTTGGATTTTCACCCAAACAAGCCAGAGTTTAAAGCAATTGGATGTTGATAGTTATTTGAAAAAAGTGAATCAGGTAACAACAACAAATCTTTTGATTGTGGTGCTGTATGTCATCCACATTAATGTTTATTCTCTTGAAGTTTATCTTTCTGTTGCATACTTAGGAATTGATGTGATTTTATCTCAAATGTAGAAAAAATAACAGACACAGAAAAAAGTGATGTGCTACTGTGAAGAATGAATGAAAAGCATCATGATACCTTTTAACTAAATGATAAAATGCAGAGTTGAATTAGAATGAACTTGCATGTTGAACTTTTAATTTGATATTTACTAATGTACAAGCATCAGAAGTAAATTATTCATTATAGCTTTTAAAATTATAAATTGATAAAAATTTGCTGAATTTATTGTATATTATATATTTGACTGATTCCTTCTAACTAAATGGAAATTAAAGACATTTTTGACTGGAAATTGAAAAATATTTGTTTTAGTTTTTCTTTTGAATTTTTGAAATCTTTTAACTCAATAATTTAGTTCCAAAATTCATTAGATGTTTTTAAAAAGTAATGGCATTTATTACTTTAAATATATAAATATATAGTTTAAAATAGGTAATATACTTAGAAGTCCTAAGGAAATGACACAACTTATCAAAGAATGAAATGGGACAGTATATGTTTCTATTACTAGGTCACAAATTTGAAGAAATAAGTCAATGCTAAAAACTCAAGGTGAAACATAGATACTTTTTATTAACTTCTTGACTTTTTTAAACAAAGGGTAGCTTGTTAGGAATATGTCTTCTAAAAAGAATGGCTTGGGGGCCAGGGATTTAGCTCAGTGTTTCCCCTACCTGCCTCACAAGTGCAAGGTCCCAAGTTTGATATCCGGTACCAACAAAACAAAATAAAATAAAACAAAACCAAAACCAAAAGAATGGCTTGGTTATTGTCTCATTTCTCAACATTTTCTTCTATTGATACTGCATTTTTATTTACTATCATTTCCCAAAGAATTTTGTATTTGTTTTTATCAAGGCTGTGTCACTAGAGACAAAAAAACAATATGTTGTCAATTAAAAAATAAATGCAAAGAAGTTGCAAGCAAGTGAGGGAGAACAGGAAAAAAAGAAGGTAGATTAATGAAATCCAAACCATTATCTTCAACCAGAGGGATGAATATCTCATCAGTTTTCTAGGGAGATACACAGAATATGAGAGAGAAAAAGAGCAGAGAGGACATATTTAATAAGATTACTGACATTTAGAAATGGGAAGAAAGGAGCTAAAGGTGTAGGGAAGGTGGGATGGGTAGGGGAAGAGTAAAAAGGGAAAAGAAAAAAATGTGAGAGAATGAAAAGATGTAAATAAAGTGTTTGTAGATGAGGAGGGGAGGAGGGGTTGAAGGGAGGGCAGAGGTAAGGGGAAAAAATGAGAATCAAGACTTGTCATGTAGAGGTACAAGATCCCAACAATGAATGTAGCTGTACTGTATCCCTAAAATGTACCAATAAACTCAATTAAAGCTGAAAAAAAAAAGTCTATTGCACTGAATGTGAGTATGATTATAACCATCTTGACAAAGGTCTGGGAAAAGGCCAATGATTCTGAGTGTTCTGATTAGCACTCTTATCTTTAGCTGAGACTCTTGCTTCATGACAAGTTTGGGCTCGTGTAGCTGGGAAAGTCTTTGGGCTCCAACTGTTTCTCTGATGACCATAAGCTGAGGCCATAATGCAAATTTCAACACATTTCAAATAAGGGAAATTATACCTGCAGGTTTTCTTGCTAACATGCAATTAATCTGTAAATCTTTACTGGAAAGAAATTTGCAGCAAAAAAATAACCAAAAGCCTCCATATATTTGCAAATTAGTAAATACTCTTTGCAATTACCAGTTGTTCAAAGGAGTCATAGTGAGGATTAGAGGGGAAAATGTAATTAAATCACATAAGGGAAATACATATCAAAATTTATGGGGTACAATAAAGTAGTGCATAAGGAATATGGACCTGCACATATTAGGAAAAATGTAAAAAATCAATGATTTAATCATTTATATCAAGAATTTAAAGATTCAGTGGAACCAGTGACAGTAAAAGTGATGAAATAGTAAAGATAGAAATAGAGATTAATAAAATTGAAAAAAGCATAAAATTTGAATCATCAACAACATCCCAGTTTGGTTCTTTGAAAAGAATAATAAAATCATTAAACACTAAACAAAACTGAAAAGAAAAAATGATAAGGGACAATATTAGGACCAAAAAAAATATAAGTACAGATTATGTGGATATATAAAAAATGAGAGCATTATAGATATCTTGATACCAAAAGAAAATTTGGATGATATTGGAAAGTTCTAAATAATATAAGATTTTACAAAAGTGATTTTAAGACAACAAAAAAGATTTTCCTTTTTCTGGTGTGAAAAACTATAATGGTACATAAGATCCTAATGGTATAATTGACAATGTGAAACAGGAACAAAAGAGCTAAAGGTGTAGGGGAAAGGAAATAAGGGAAAAGAGAAATAAAAAACATGAGAAAAAAGATTATTCTTTACCATGGTGTCTTTACCAGCGAAATCTACCAATGGAGAAAAAACAGCAAAATATCCATTAACATAAATGATGGGTAGAACATTTACATGAGTTGATTAAATACATATTATAGTATTCACTGTATTGCAGCATACTGTAGATAAACATTATAGATCAGAATAGAAATATATGAATTAACTACATCATCCCATACCAACATTGATACAGCTCACATAGTGTCTTCTCTGGCTTTTTCTAACTTCTCATGGCACCTTTACTTTTTCTCACCTGGATTCTCAGAGAACACTTGTATAATATTGTTACTGTGCGTTTGCATCATAACTTTTTTGAGCAGCGTATTCTCCCACTAGACTGCAAACTTCTACAAGGAGTTCTCATCTCTGCCTCCCAGGACCAGCCCCCTTGGCACAGAACAGTAGCTGATGAGCAAACATCTTTGTGTGTGCTGTGAACCTTTGTGTCTCCGCGGGCCCTTCTGTAGTGGTCAGAAGAAGTTGTTCAGAATATTTCTCCTCTCTCCTGTTTCCTCCTCTTCCCTCTTTTGCTAGTCCAGAACAGAATGCCCACCCACCTCCTGTCTCTAGTCTCATCCTCCTCTCAATTTTCTACACTGTAAATGATAAGGTGAAGATTTACATTCCCTCTCTCAATTTAACTACTACCTATAACTCTTGGCTCCATTACTTTTCTGTATTCACTCATAGGATTTTTGTTCTATCCTTAGTCATGTTGGAATTAATGTGACTTTCAGGCTGTGTCATCTGCAATAAGACAAATGATGGCTCTGAAGCTTTTCCACTCCCAACCTGGGAAATGTTAGGGAGCCCGGGTGGGGTGGGGTGGCTACGGGATAGGGAGTTTAGGTTGGAGATTGTGAGACAAGTTCATCATGTGAGAACATCTAGGAGACATTCAGGGGCTTGGGGGACTACATAGTAAATCTGGCAGTTACAGAGCAGAGGGAGATAGACACCGAGTAGGACAGCATGTAAGAAAGAGAATACAAAGTATCTCTGTCCCCAGCAATCTTTTCAGAAGGGCAAGATTCATACTGGAGCACGTGATAGAATACATGAGAGATATGAAGAAAAGCTACATAAATTAGAAGACAGAACCACGCTACTTCTCTGAATGAAAATCCAATCTGTTTAATTGAAATCTATTGCATATTTAGCAGTGTGTGTCCTCAAAACACTTTAGTGGCCTTACGCTAATACTAAGGGGCACCTTGCTGAGGTCTCCCTAGCTACCTGGTGATTTCCCAGTCGACCTCCACTGCTTACTCACCTACTTCACTTGCAGGCATCCTCCAGCTTTCAGCTCACACTTTCATTCTTGAGTACTTGCCAAATATGTTTTGTATTTATTGGACATTTTCTAAATCCTGGGTACAATAATGCTGCCTATTAAAGGATGAAGAAAATACACGTTTGGCCACAATGTGTTTTAAACTCTAACAAGCTCTCTCCCTCCCCAAATCAACAGCCCAGGTACATAAATTTCCTATTGCTGCTATAATAAATTGTCACAAACTTTGTTATCTAAAACATAACAGATTTATTATTTGCCAGTTGAGGTGATAAAGGTCTGAAATGAGCCATATGACCATAATATCAAGGTTTTGGCAAGGCAATCTTCCTTTTTGAAGCTCTAGAATGAAATCAATTTACTTACCTTTTTCAAATTGTAGAGACTGTCTGCATTCCTAGGCACACTATACCTGAGAGAATAAATGAAAGAAAGCCCTACTCTCCATTTTTTCTTTTTAAAAAATCTTTATTAAATTTATTGGTACATATTAGGTATACGGCATAGTCACATTCATCATTGGGATCTTGTACCTAAACATGACTTATCAGGTTCATATTTTTCCCCATTCCCCAAACCCTCCCCTCATCCCTCCACCCTTCCCTATTTACAAAGACATTGTTTCCATATTTTTCCTTTTCACAAATTTTTTCTTTTCCCTTTTTACCTTTCCTCTACCCCTCCCACTTCCTCTACTCTTTCAGATTTTTATTCCTATAACATAATATCAATTATACATTTTAATCCTTATTTACACTTTACTTTTTCACACCAGAGAAACTATTCAGTATTTATGCATGGATAACTTTTTAATATAACTGAAGGGTATGGCCTCAATGTGCATCCATTTGGCTATAAATAGCTGTAGTTTCACATTCTTTATGGCTGAGTAGTATGCCATTTTATTAAAAGAAAAAAACACATCTTCTTTATCCAGTCTCCAGTTGATGGGCAGTGGGGCTGTTTCCAAGTTTAGTTACAAACTGTGCCACTATAAACATTGGTGAGTATATGTCATTGTGGTATGATTCTTTTAATACTTTTGGGAAGATACCCAGCAGAGAAATAGCTGGGTCAAATAGGACTTCTAACCCTTGTTTTTTGAGGTATCTCCACATTGATTTCCACAGTGGTTGCACCAGTCTGCACTACCACCAATGAAGAAGGGTGCATTTCTCGCCACTACCCTGCCAACATTTGTTATTGGTTGATTTCTTGTTAGCAGCCATTCCTATTGAGTTGAGATGGAATTTCAGTGTTGTTTTCATCTGCAGTGATTTTAGACATTTTTTATATGATTATTTGCTGCTTTTCTTCTTTGTCTATGAAATGTCTGTTCATCTCAGGTGCCATTTTTGAATTGTGTCTTTATATTTGGGGGATTAAAGAAGCAATCTTTCTTCCAGAGAGGGTGTTTGGCTCCTTTCTCAAAGATGAGGCAATTGAGTATGTCAGGAGAAGTTTCTGCATCTTCTAATCTATTCCACTGATCCTTGAGTCTGTTTCTTTGCCTGTACCATGCTGTCTTATCACAGTGGCTTTGTAATATAGTTTCAAATTGGGGATTATGATACCCCCTGCCATGTCTCTGTTGTCTAGAATTGCTTTTGCTCTTCTAGGTTTCTGATTCTAAATGAAGTTTTGATTGTTTTCTCTAGTTCTATGAACTAAAGTCTTGAGATTTCAATCAGGATTGCATTGAATCTGCATAGGAGTTTTGGAAGTATGGCAAATTTTTGCTATATTGATTCTTCCTACCCAGGCACAAGGGATGGCTTTCCATTTTCTTATACCCTCTTCAATCTCTTATTTTACAGTGCTATAGTTTTCAGAGGTCTTTTGTCTCCTTCATTAGATTGATTCCTAGATATCTCATTGTTTTGGATGCTATTTTGAAGGGGATTATTTCCCTAATTTGACTCTCAGTGAGACTATTATTTGTGTACAAGAAGGCTATCAATGTTTGAGTATTTACCTTGTATCCAACTACTCTACTGAATCTGTCAATCAAGTCTAGAAGTCTTTTGGTGGAGTTCTTTGGGACTTCTATGTAGAATATAATATCATCAGCAAATAATGACAGTTTTACTTCTTCCTTTCTTTATTGCTTTTATTTCCTTCTCTTGCCTAATTGCTGTGGCTAATGTTTCCAAAACTATATTGAACACGAGTGGTGATAGTGGATATCCTTGTCTTGTTTCTGATTTTAGCATGAAGGTTTTCAGTGTTTGACCATTTAGTATGATATTGGTTGTTAGCTTTTCATAGATAGCTTTTATCAAGTTGAGATAAAGACCATGTATTCTGATTTATTGTAGGGCTTTTACCATGCATGAATTTTACCATGTTGAATTTGGTTGAATGCTTTTTCTGTATCTATTGAGATGATCATACAGTTTTTTCCATTGACTTTTAATATTACATTTATTGGTATTACATTTATTGATTTAGTATGTTTAACCATCCTTGCATCCTTGGGATAAGTCCAACTTGGTCAGGGTGTATAATCTTCTTGATGATCTTCTGTATTCTGTTTGTTGATATTTTATTGAGGACTTTGGCATCTATGTTCATTAGGGAGATTAGCCTGTAGTTCTCTTTTTTGGTTGGTCTTTTCCCTGGTTTGGGAATCAAAGTAATACTTGCTACCAGGAATGAATTTGGAAGCATTGCTTCCCTTTCAATTTTGTTGAAGAGTTTAAAGAGTAGTGGCAATAGTTCTCTAAATGCCTTGTAGAATTCAGCAGTGAAGCCATCAGGACCTGGGCTTTTCTTTTTTGGTAATATTTTAATTATGTTTTCAATTTCTCTGATTGTTATTGGGGTGTTTACAATTTTTATATCTTCTTGATTCAACTTTGGTAATTCATATGTATGTAGAAATCTGTCCATTTCTTCTATATTCTGAATTTTATTCGAGTACAGTTTCTCGAAATAAGTATTGATGATCCTCTGGATTTCTGCTGAATCTGTTGTGACTTCACCATTTTCATACCTAATTGCATGGAATTGAGTCTTTTCTTTACCTTTTTTTTATAAGGTTGGCTAAGAGTTTATCAATTTTATTTATTCTTTTGAAAAACCAAGTCTTCGATTTTGTTGATTTTTTATGTCACTCTCTTAGTCTCTATTGCATTGATTTTATGCTCTGACCTTCATAATTTCTTCCCTTGTATAAACTTTGGGTTTGTCTTGCTTTTATTTATCTAGGAGCTTAAGATTCAGCCTTAGGTTGTTTATTTGAGCTTGTTCTGTTTTCCTAGTGTGGGCATTCACTGCTATGAATTTCCCACATAAAACTGCTTTCACTGAATTGCATAGATTCCTGTATGTTGTACTGGCATTGTCATTAAATTGTAAAAACTGTCTAATTATTTCTTTAATTTCCTCTGTGATCCATTGGTTGTTCAGGAGAGTGTTATTCAATATTCATGTGTTTGTGAAGTTCTTATGGTTTCTTATGCTATTGATCTCCAGTTTAATTGCACTATAGTCTGATAATATACAGGGGACAACTTCAACTCATTTGCCTTTACTTAAAAAAGTTCTATGAGCTAGTATGTAGTCTATTTTGGAAAATGTCCCTTGTGCAGCTGAAAAGAATATATATTCTGATTTTTTGGGATGGAACACTGTAGACATCTATTAAATCCCTTTGTTCAGAAGCTTGGCTCAGTTCTAGTATTTTGTTGTTGATTTTTAGTCTAGATGATCTGTCCCTTTGTAACAGTGGGGTATTGAGGTCCCCTACTACAATTGCATTAGTGCTAATTTGGTGTTTCATGTCCCTTAATATTTGTTTTGTATAGGTGAGGGCATTAGTATTTGGTGCATATATATTTCTGAGTGTCTTTTCCTCCTTTTAGATTGATCCCTTTACAAGGATGTAGTGACCTTCTTTATCTCTCTTAGTTTTGGTTTGAAATTTACTTTGTCTGCAAATAAGATAGCTATCCCTGCTTTTTTTCTGGGTTCCTGTCACATGGAGAACTGTTTTCTATCCTTTTACTTTCCGTCTTTGAGTATCTTTTTCAAGTAAGTATGTGTCTTATATACAGCATATTGTTGGATTTTGCTTCTGAATCCATTCTGCCAGTCTATTTCTTTTGATTGGTGAATTTAGGCCATTGAAATGGGTGGTTACAACTCATATATAGTGACATATTATTGTCATATTATTTTCCTATTTTTGATTCTTTTTTTAAATTTTTCTCCCTCCCTCTTTAAACTTTTACTTGCCTATTGGATTTACTTTGTCATTCCCCATGGAGTTGTAACCTTCATTGTCTTTTTCTAGAATATTTAAAAAATTGTTTGGAGTGCTGGTTTGGTATTCATGAAGTTTCTCAGATATTCTTTGTCATGAAAATATCTCATTTCTCAGTAAATTTTGAAAGATAGTTTTGCAGGATACAAAAGCCCAGATTGGAGGTTGTTTTCTTTTAAAGCTTGAAAAACTGCACCCGGGCTCTCCTTGACTTGAGGGTTTGTATTGGAAAGTCTGCTGTGATTCTGATGGGCTTTTCTTTCCATATAATTTATTTCTTTTCTCTAACTGCTTGTATTATTTTGTACTTCTGTTGGGTTTCTGGGATTTTGATTATTATGTCTAGGTATAGATTTTATTTTATTGTAAATAGAGTCCTATATGCCTCATTTACCTGTATGTCAAGTTCTTTTGCTCTATTTCAGATGTTTTCAATCATTAATTATGTAAAGAATTTTTTTATGTCATTTGCACTTTCTCCTGCTTTTTCATGGACTCCTATTAATCTTATATCATTATCTTTTGTGTCATTTAGGAGTTGTTGGATTAATTTCTCATGGTTCCTTACTATTTTTAAGAGGTCTGTCTTTTCAAGGTCACTGACTGCCATCCTATCTTCTATAGCTGATATTCTGACTTCAGATTGGGTTAGTCTGCTATGTTTTTAATCTCCAGGATATCAGTTTGAATCTGTTTCCTGGATTCCATTTCTTTCTTAGATTGGGCATTCATGGTTTCCATTTCTTTCCTATGCTGAGCATTCATGGCTTCAATCACAGACCTGAACTCATCTTTTTTTTTTTTTAATCTGTTTTGGTTCTAGTGTTTGTAATCATGTCTTTTATCTGGGAAATTATTTCTGTTATGAATATTTCTAGAGCTTCATTCACCTGTTTTTTTTACTTCCCGTGCTATTTGTTCAGATTGTCTAGGTGTTTGATGAGCTGACTTTTCCATCTTGTTTTCCACAGAATTTTCCTTTGGTAAGCTGGAAGACTGTCTTGTTTAAAAGTCTTTTCATTTCTATTATTGTTGTTGGTATAATCAATCCTTGGTTTACTTCCTTGGGTTGATACTTAGATATTACTTATTGTAAGTATATTTGTTGCTAGTATTTAGAAACCTTAAGGAATGATTGCTTCTTGGAGGTGTCTTGCAGATATATATTTAGGATTTGAGACTCTAATAACTCTGGGGCAAACTCATTTTCATTATACCAGGAAAGATAGTAGATTAGATCAATCACAACAGTAGCCCAAGTGACAAAATCAGCAACAACAATAGAATCAAATGCAGCTTAGAAAATGACAATTTGTTGTTATTAACCCTTCATCTTTAGCCATGTGAAATAAAATGAAATCAAAGGATAGCCCAGAATATGTTTATAATGAATAAACTGATCAATATAGTAACTTTACCCTTCAGGCCTGGGATTTAGAAGGATTATTCTTCACTTCTGCTCTAGCTCAGAGTAATGGCCATTAAGACTCCCTGTGCTTTTACAGTTTAGATGAAGAACAGGGGTAGCCAGGAAGCCATAAATTGGGAAGTGTTGCTGGTGCCTGCACTGCTCTGGTCCTCACTGGGGTCCACTGATGGCAGCGAGGCCTGTCCATTACTGGGTGGGGTCTGATATGAAGTTTCTCGGGTGTTCTTTGTCATGAAAATATCTTACTTCTCCATCAATTTTGAAAGATAGTTGTGCAAGATACATCAGCCTAGATTGGAGGTTGTTTTGTTTTAAAGCTTGAAATACCACACGCCAGGCTCTCCCTGACTTGAGGGTTTATGTTGAAAAGTCAGTTGGATGGTATTTTTATTTATCACCATATCTAACACTGAGCCGCCTGAATTCTTGTGATTACATGAGGCTCGCCTGAACAAACTAAGATAATCTCTCAACTCAACACTTTTAATACAATTTGTGAAGTTCCTGTTACTATGTAAAGTAACCTATCCTTAGGTCTTGAAGGTTAGGAGGTGGATATCTATGGAGGGAAAAGGACATTCTTCTCTCTACCATACCAGATCTCCTGTGCTTTCTCAGGACTCTCCATTTTTCCCAGTCTTTGTAAGACTTCAAATTATTAGTTAAACTGTCTAGTCTCTTGATTGTGAGTTTACTGAAGGGCAGGGGACCCTCATTTTGCTTGTTCACTGCTGTACTTACATTTTCTAATCTGGCACTTAGAGTAAGCACTCAATACATCTAAACTAACCAACTATTTGAATGAGTGAATTCATGAATGAATGAAATATTTAATAATATGCTCACATTTCCCAAAGATAGTGTTATTTGTTCTAAATGTTCTTGTCCTGTATTTTTGTGCAAATTGGAGATGTAAATTGGCTTCTTAGTAGCTAATTGGTATCAACAGAAAATACTTACTTTTTAAAAAAATT
The DNA here is from genome assembly GCF_012274545.1 of Fukomys damarensis. Lineage (NCBI taxonomy): Eukaryota > Metazoa > Chordata > Mammalia > Rodentia > Bathyergidae > Fukomys > Fukomys damarensis. The sequence goes on along the minus strand of NW_022900917.1, from coordinate 22,960,260 downwards.
ACAGGTGACTCACAAACTGTCAAGAATTTTTTGAAGTAATGAAAAGCACTCCTAAATTATGCAACCATGAATACTTTTTAATTAAAGGAGTTAATGAATATTCACAGGAAAGAGCTGGCTTCCATAGTCTGAAGTTAATTGCCCACCCACACCTGATGGTTAATTTCTTTCTTAAACGTTGTTTCTTTTTGTAGATAAAGCCCATCATTTACACATCCACATGAGTATAGATTAATTGTCTCCTTTGCACATGCTCCAAGCTCACTTCTCTTTGCTTAAGGCAAGATATTAGCTGTGCATTCACTTTATTCTTTTCTAGAATGATGTGATTTTTATTGCACAAGTTGATTTGCTTAGAAGCTTATAACACAAAGTTGTATCCATAAAATCGGTACAGTGGCAGAACTGAAAGGCAACTGTGCAAATATAAAACTTCACTTAATTTTGTAGGGATTTCAGAAATGCCCAATGTATTTAAATTTTAATTTGAATGAATTGCTAACTTCACAATTAGGATTTTTTTTTAATTTAAAAGAGACATTTTGAATTGCTTCTTTTAAAATAGCTTACTTAAACAACTACCTACAACTGTATAGCATGAATCTTTTGTTGTTTTATTTTGGATGGCCCGAAAATATATAAATATTTTCACTGAAAGTATGGCAAAGAGGAAACTCAAATATAAAAATAAATGACACAGCAAGCAATAGCATGAACACGTTCTGAGACAATGGAAGTAAAGTTTTTATATCAAAATGGATAAAAACATTTTAATAGTTAAGAATTTAGTTATCACCTAAATTATGACATAAATATTAGAAAATGAATGGAAAATAAAACTCAATAGTGAAATAAATATGGTAGAACAGAAAGGAAATATAGAACTTTTTCTTAAAAATATTCAGTGCCTTTTTATCGTCATTTTCTAGTCACAGATAGATTTATCAATGTCCCTTGTTAATATATACACAGTGTTTTTCACAATAGTATTTTTAAATTCTAAAGGCAAATGAAATTCTGATCTACTCCTGAAGCACTGAGTTGATAAAACTTGTAAGGTCTTGTTTGAACTCAATGGGAAAAGTACCCTGATAGAATAGGTTTGTCTGCTATAACTATAAAATGTTATGATTGCACTTATGCCATATGGTGTAGGTGGCAATTTGTGTAGCTTCTTTCAGGAAAAGTGATGCACTTGTACCTTTTCTGAATCAAACAATTGCTAATTTGTTTCAGATTACAGTTCATTTTCACTGATTTATTTTTTAGGTGTAACATATTTTTAGTAAATAAAGAGTAAGAATTAAAGATCTCAAAATTCATACTTCATTGATTTTTAGAATAATTAGTAATTTTTTTACTGAAAATTTGAGCAAATAATTTTATATTGTAGCATATTTCAGAGTAGGTAGGATTTAACTTTATTAAACATACATCATTTGGTAAGAACAGTGCTACAAAATTGACTGATTGTAATATCAAATTATCTTCTCACTGTCATTTTAAGATCTATTGCCAAATAAGTCAGTGGTTTAATTATTTATTTAATCAAAGCCACTACATTAAAAAATTATTGATTATTTTCTTTAAGAAGAGCATCCATTTTTCCCCATTAAATTTATTGGTACATTTAAAACAAACAACACAGTTACATTTATCATTGGAATATTGTACCGTTACATGATATGTCTTGATTCTTATTTTTTTCCCACACCCTGCCCTTCCTTCACCTGCCTCACCCTTCCCTATTTACAAAGACTTTGCATTTTTTTCCTTTTCTCAAATTTTTTCTTTTCCCTTGCTTCCTTTGCCCTTCCCTTCCTACTTCCCTTTAGCCATTTTCTTCCTATTTCATACTATCGATTATAACATTTGAACCTTATTTACACTTTTAGTTTTTCACACCAGAGAAACTATTTGGTAGTTACCCAAGTGTGTCCTATTTATTTCACTTAAGAGTTGCATCCATTTAGTTATAAATGGATAGGATAGGATATGTAGTTTCTTATTCTTTATGGCAGAGTAGTACCCCATCTTATAGAAAAACTACATCTTCTTTATCCAGTCTTCAGTTGATGGGTGTTTGAGTTGGTTCCAAGTTTTAGCTATTACAAACTGTGCTGCTATAAACATGGGTGCACATATATCACTGTGGTATGATTCTTTTAATTCATTTGGAAAGATACCCAGCAGAGGAATAGCTGGGTCAAATGGGACCTCTAATCCTAGTTTTTTGAGGTATCTCCATATTTATTTCCAAAGTGGTTGCAACCGTCTGCATTCCCACCAATGGGGAAGTGTTCCTTTCTCCCCACAGCCCTGCCAGCATTTGTTACTGGGTGATTTCTTGTTAGCAGCCATTCTTTCTGAAGTATGGTGGCTCTCAGTGTTGTTTTCATCTGCATCTCTCAGATGACCAGAGATGTTGAACAGTTTTTCATATATTTATTTGCTACTTTTACTTGTTTGTCTGTGAAATGTCTGTTCATTTTAGATGTCCATTTTTGAATCGGGTCTTTGTATTTAGGGGGTCTGATTTTTTTGAGCTCTTTATATATTCTAGATAGTAGTTATTTGTCTGAGGAGCAGCTGGTAAAATGATTTTTCCCCCCACATTGTAGGTTGTCTCTTAGCTCTATTGGTGATTTCTCTTGGAATACAAAACTTTTTAATACAATGAGATCCCAGTTGTTGATTCTTTGTACAACTTCTCATGCTACTGAGGATTTGTTCATAAAGTCTCCTGTGTCAGTCTTAGAGAGTTCTACCTAATTTAATTTCCAGTAAGTTTAGTATTTCTGTTTTGATATTTAGATCTTTAATCCACTTGGATTTTAGTTTAGTGCATGGTGAAAGATAGGGGTCCAATTTTAATCTTTGGCAACTTAAAAGCCAGTGTTTTGAACACCATTTATTAAAGAGGGTATCTTTCCTTTGTCAAAGATGAGGTAGCTGAGTACGTCAGGAGATGTTTCTGCATCTTTGAATTTATTCCATTGATCCTCAGTTCTGTTTCTTTGCCAGTACCATGCTGTTTTTATCACAGTGGCTTTGTGCTATTGTTTCAAGTTGGACATTGTGATACCCCCTGCCATGTCTCTATTGCCTAGGATGATTTTTGCTATTCTAGGTCTCTTCTGATTCCAAGTGAATTTTTGGATTGTTTTCTCCATTTCTGTGAAATATACTGTTGGTATTTCAAATGGGATTGCATTGAATCTGTATAGCACTTTGGAAATATGGCCATTTTCACTAAGTCGATTCTTCCTTCTAAGGAATAAGGAATGTCTTTCCATCTTCTTATTTCCTCTTCTATCTCTTTTTGCAGAGTGCTGTAATTTTCAGAGGAGAGGTCTTTTGTCTCCTATGTTAGATTGATTCCTAGATATTTCATTTTTTTGGATGCTATTGTGAAGGGAATTGTTTTCTTAATTTCTCTCTCAGTGAGTCTGTTATTTATGTATTTTTAAGTGTTGACTTTGTATCCAGCTACTCTACTGAATCTGTTGCTTAAGTCTATAAGTCTTTTGGAAGAGTTTTTTTGGGTCTTCTATGTAGAATATCATATCATCAACAAATAGTGACAGTTTAACTTCTTTTCCTGTCTCTATTGCTTTTATTTTTTTTCTCTTGTCTAATTTATGTGGCTAATGTTTCTAGAACTATATTGAACAGGAGTGGTGATAGTGGACATCCTTGTCTTGTTCTTGATTGTAGTGTGAAAGTTTTCAGTTTTTGACCATTTAGTATTATATTGGATGTTGGTTTTTCGTAGATAGACTTTAGCAGGATGAGATAAAGGCCATCTATTCTAATTTTCTGTAGGGTTTTTATCATGACTGGATGTTGAATTTTGTTGAATGACTTTTCTGCATCTATTGAGATGATCATATGTTTTTTTCCCTTGACTCTGTTAATATAGGGTGTTACATTTATTGATTTACATATGTTGAACCATCCTTGCATCCCTGGGATAAATACAACTTGGTTAGGGTGTATGATCTTCTTGGTGATCTTCTGTATTCTGTTTGCCAGGCCAGTATCTTTTTGAGGATTTTTGCATCTGTGTTCATGAGGCAGATTGGCCTATAGTTCTCTGTTTTGGTTAAGTCTTTCTCTGGATTAGGAATCAAAGTAATACTTGCTTTCAGGAATGAATTTGAAAGTATTGCTTCCCTTTCAATTTCATCGAAGAGCTTAAAGAGTAGTGGTAATAGTTCTTCTCTAAATGTCTTGCAGAATTCAGCAGGGAAACCATCAGGACCTGGGCTTTTCTTTGTTGGTAATGTTTTCTTTACATTTTGAATTTCATTGCATGTAATTGGGGTGTTCAGAGTTTTTATGTCTACTTTGCTCAACTTTGGAAGTTCATATGTATCTAGGAATCTTTTCATTGCTTCTGTATTTTCCATTTTATTAGAGTACAGGTTTTTTAACTAAGTATTGACGATTCTCTGGATTTCTGCTGGATCTGTTGTAACTTCATTTTCATTCCTAGTTGTATGAATTTGAGCCTTTTCTTTCATTTTTTCGATAAGTTTGGCTAAGGGTTCATTGATTTTATTTATTATTTTGAAAATCAACTTTTGATTCATTGATTTTTTGTATCACTCTCTTAGACTCCATTGTATTAATTTCTGCCATGATCTTTATAATTTCCTCCCTTGTACAAGCTTTTGCTTTTTCTTGCTCTTCTTTTCTAGAAGTTTAAAGTCAAGCATTAGGTTGTTTATTTCAGCTTGCTGTTTTCGTAGTGTAGGCATTTACTGCTGTGAATTTCCCTTGTAGAACTGCTTTCATTGTGTCCCATAGATTCCCCTATATTATATTGGTATTATCATTTAATTGTAGAAACTGTCCAATTTCTTTTTTAATTTCCTCTGTGACCCAGTGGTTGTTCAGCACGGTGTTATTTAATATCCATGTGTTTGTGAAGTTCTTGAAGTTTCTTAGCCTATTGATTTGTAGTTTAATTGCACTATGGTCTGATAATATATACGGGATATCTTCAGTTCTTTTGCATTTACTTAAGCATGGTCTATGAGCTAGTATGTGGCCTATTTAGGAGAAAGAGCCATGAAGAGTACCCAGTTTTAAGTAGTAATATCCTGGCATATCTTCAACAACCTTTGGAGCAGAGGAGGTTTGATCAGCTAATAGGAAACAATGATTCATATTGCTTGTCAATTCCTGTGGTGTAAATTCTTCTACCATGACTGATTTCAAGCTACCAAAATACTGTTGTTATGCAAGGAGTTGGAAAGTTATATATACAATTGGTGTGAGGTGGTTCCAATTCACTAATGCCTTTAAAGAGACCATACACATTTTATTTTCTAAAACAAATATGTTCAAAAAGTACTGCATAGAAAACCTTCCAAAACTGAAGTCAATGTCATTGAAACATTAGGCTCACTAAATTTTCTTCTACCCAACTTTGTAAGAAAAGATCTAATTTTGATATATGTACATATGTGTATCATGTATGTCATATTTGTGTTTTCTGCTTACCTAATACATAGTTGCTAAAGATTTTTGTTCTCTGATAATTTAATAAAATATTCCTAAAATTATATCAAAATCTGTCCATGACCCAAACTCCCACTGTTGAGTAGAATGAAGATTCTTTGCTTTGAGTCAATATTATCCTTTTTCCTTCATCTTTATCGTTTCCTATAATAAGTAGGGACACATTATACCTGAGAGTATAAATAAAAGCCCTCCCATTGTAGAGGGAAGTCCTATGTTTAATTAGGCAAACAGTGAGTGATAATGATAACGGAGTGCTCAACAGATGAACTGAGTTGTGGTTACTTTCAAGTTTGTTTGAACTTCTACTTTACCATGTGAAGCCCATGGAAACATTGGTTTTCATCTATGCACACTGCTTAGCCCCCTCCCCCTGGAGAAACAGGGAAGCAGAACAGAAGGCTGCAGTGTTGGCACGTGGTCAGTCCTCAGTGGGAGTGGGAGGAGCCTGTGATCTTCGGCTATCACTCGTGCTTGATTAAAGCCGTTCACATGGTCTAAATGCTCACATCTGTGTGCCATTTCCTGCAAGGCTGTCTCCTTGTTTTGTGAATTCCCATTCCTCTTCATTTTATCATTGTTCATCATAAGTTGTTTACCTAACAATCCTATGCTTGGCATTCAAGGGTACATAAACTCTTTGAAGAAAGAAATAGGTTTTCACTCGTTTGTCACCCAGGACATTTTTAAAAATTTCTTGAATATAGTAATACTCTAGTTATTAATCGATGAAACTTAAAAACAAATTACCTGAATATCATTTATCAAATACATTAAAATTACTGCATGGTAATCTCCTTTTTCTACCAGTTGTCATATAAAAATGTTCAGTGTCTGTTTTATATATACACTAAGACATAATAGGAAGAGAGAGAGAGAGAGAGAGAGAGAGAGAAAGTATTACAGCTCAGCTCAGATAATGTATCTAAAAGTGTACCTTGCCTTAGTACAATTATCCTATGTGCTTTACGTGTTCTTTGGTTTATTAGTCTTGTTTATAATCTGTATATATTAAAACTAACTTTATGATATTATAAGATAAATAACTCATGCTGGAAAAATAAAAGTAAGATGGAGGGAAGGTAAAAAAGAAATATGTTATGTACATGAACCTATTCTCTAGAATGAATGTAATCATTTTAAATAAAAGTAAAAAAACCTTGTTTTGTATTCTTCAGGCATCACAAAGCAGGAAAGAAAGAGGGATATCGTAAAAAAGTGCACTATTCAAACTGTCTAGAAGCCTCTGTTTTAGTCTTTGGTTAGCACTAACTGTATTTATATACTTTCAAAAGTGCTGAAATTTTCTGAGACTTCGTTTGTTTACCTGTGAAATGACCAGTAAACTATCCCATCTTTTCTGTGTTATGTCTTAGTTACCCGAAATAACGTTCTAATAAAAAAATCAAAGTGTTCTGAAATAATTAGTAATTAACTGAAAAGTGTCACAATTAAAGTGCGTGTACAATTAGTGTTTAACAATATGAGACTATTGTTGTGTTCTTGTTTAATATAATCAAATTTCTAAGAATTGTCCTTAATTTGAGTCTGTGGTCTTCCTACAGAAGAGGCTTCACAGCCCTGTCTTACTGAGAAGTGGTCATTAGTCCTGGATTGCAGTGGATTGACCTTTTTTGACTATTCTGGAGTCTCCATGCTTGTTGAGGTATTTTGCACAATCTCAATTTGGACTGATCTTTTCCTTTCTCTTCAGGTACAGAGGATTCACCAGCCACTCTCTCAGATCCATAGTCTGAGCTCAGAGTATTTATTTTACCCCTTTCCCCACAAAGGACATGGGTCTCTGTGCCTTACAGCACTGTAGATTTGTTTTCAAGAGATCCTGTCAGGCTTCAGAAGTGTATGTGTGAGGCCAGGACCGGGGCGTTCTCATGCATAGTCACAGGACATAGACCTGAGGTGTGATTGACATAGTGTCTTCTGGACAGACCACTTCTAGAGGGCTTCTACAAAGAAAGAGAAAGTCCTATCCAGGACACAGGCTACATGATAAGCAAGTAGCATTGGTGATAACAAACTCTTTTCCCATATCAAGGCCAGTCTTATTTTGACATAATATCACCCCTGGTCTTTCAAAACCCCATTTCCATCTAAGAAGGAAGACCTAACTTTGTGAATTTAAGGAAAACTTTGACCTATTTCTGGAAAAATTTTCTGCTTTTACAGTGAACATGAAGTCAACAAGGAATTCACTCCTTCCTCATTTCTTCGAACTCTCTCTGTCCATGGCCTAATTTGGGATGGGGTCTTAAGGGTGGGACAGCATCTGCCCCTCAGTGTCCTTACCTCCTTTCCAACTCTGTGCCTACACCCAGCACCTCTTCTTGTGCTTGTTCCCCACATTTCCTTACCCCGGACTTCTGGAGCCTCCCTGTGTGTGACTTCATTTTCAGCCAAAGCCTTAAATAAAATTATGAACATTTCTGGAATTCTTTATCTGCATAAATTCCACAAATCTTACCTACCCAGCTCTCTTAACTCCAGTTCTGTCTGCTTAGCCCAAGTGAAGCTTCCAGATGTCACTCGGGTTCCCTCATCATGCTTTAGGCAACCAGATGAGCTGGGGGGGGGCGGCGCTTATTTGTCCTTTTCTTAAAGGTAAGCTCAGTCCTGCACTGTGCTGAGACCATGGTCTAAGTATAGCTGTGCCTGTGTTTTTGTCCAGTTGTCTACGGATATGAGATAGTCTTGTGTTAGTTATTCACTGTAGACAGAAGTAAAAATTGGACAATGACTTCTAAAGAGTTCAGAATAGAAGCCTTGATATGGTCTCATATAGATTTTAATTTTTTTCTTGGAATGTTATATACTTGGGCATTATTCACTTGCATTTTAAATTTACTTTAACAAGTTCAACCTTTTAAACATAGGATGGTATAAAGGTCAATTTCAATCTCGCTGTCCTATGACATTAAGGGCAGTGTGTGTGGAGGGAAACTGCTGAGTGGAAGTCACACTTGCCACACCCTAGGAGTTGGGGAGTCATCTCCTTTCTCTGGATCTCAGTTAATTCATTCGTAAAGACAAGGTGATTTTTGTTTCTGGATGAGCAGATATTTAGAAAGCAAGGAAATAAAGAAATTAAAATGAAAATACTTTAGGTATTAAATGCAGTAGCTATTTTTGGCAGGTTACCCTTTTATTTTTTTGTTCACTATAAAAGCCTTGCATAATTGGGCATCAGATTTAACCTGACTACTTTATGTTTTCTTGCAACTAAAGCCATATTGTAAACATGTTGTCCCTCTGCTCCATTCACTGCAGGTCACTTATTTATTTATATTTGCAATTCTGGGATTGAACCTAGGGCCTGCCTATTAAGCTACCTCCCTAGCCCTCATTTTCATTTTTGAGATGGGGTCTCACTAAATTGCTAAGCTGCCCAAGCTGGGCTCAAGCTTTTAGTCCTCTTGCCTCAGCCTCCCAGAGTGCTAAGATTACAGCCATGAGCCACCTTGTCCTGCAGGAAAGATTTTTGTATTTGGCCTTTTTACCTGCTGAGTGTTGCTGAGGTCTAGAAGAGTACCATTACCAACTGTGTGCTTCAAGATGGTCTTGATTCTCATTTTCTGTGCAGTCTTCTGAGTCATACTTCTGACCCAGAATCTTTAAGCAACCACAGTTGTTTCTTACACGAGTGGAAAAACACTAGCCTAGGGGGAATAAATTGACTGATACAGTTTATTTTTAAATTGGCAGAAAATAATATTTGCCCTTGCCTCTGTGTTTTTGATAGATAGACATGAATGCAATAGTTTTGTATCAGTTTTCTAAGCTTCCTTATTACTATTCAGTTTATTTCATTAAGGTTACAATAACACAATAGGTATTAAGAATTTAGGCTTTATAGAGAGACAAACTCTGGGTCCGTGTATTAGTCATTTATTAGTTCTCTGATTTGGATGCAAGTATTTGTTTGCACTTCTGTAAACTGGGAAGAGAAACACTCACTTTATCAAGTAGTGAGGCTTATATTATGAATAACGAATGTCTACCATTTGGTAAATACTCAGTGATGCTAGCCTCTATTATGTTCTTCTCATTTAAAAAAGCAACTTCTGAAGGGACAAATAATATCATAACTAATAAATATTATTTCTTAGTTCCAACCTTCCTGGGAGAGAACAAAGAACCACAGAGACTCCATAGCCACGCATGCCTTCCTGGTTTCTAATAACACTCCTGGCTTGTTTGCTTCATCACTTTTGCATAGGCAAATTCTCCCAGGAGTCACAGGTTGAAGGCAGTGGAGTGACTTCTGTTTATTCCTTTACTGGGGACACTGGCGAGGTCAGTGAAGTGGGAATGATATTTATCAGCATCAACAAACCACCCATAACAATGTGTTTGTGCTTGATTGAGCTTCAGGAAAAGCAAACACTGAATGGTCACCTTGAATTAATCACTGTAACTTAATAAGAGCCAGAGCCATTTATTTAGTATCAAAGTCTTGGCCCACCCATATATATTTTGCTCATTTGTTCATTTAGTCTCAAAATGATACAACTCTCATTATTTCAGAATTCTTATCACATATAGAAAAGTGCTTACTGCTGGAAAAAAAGGGAAATTTTGAATGTATCACACATGCCATTATTATAAATGCAGCTTTCTATAATTTTCATATAAGCTATACCACTGTTACATAATAAAATCTATTCTACTGTAATTAAAACTTCTAGATCACTTTCACTGAATTTCATGGTATGACTTTGGTCTGGGTAAATTTAAAATCAGAGCCTTTCTTCTTGGCTACATTTCTACACTGCTTCTACTTGAGATTTTCTAAAATTTAAGAGGTAGCACTCTAAAGCATGCCATTAGCATCTTTCATCTTGATGGACTTTTAAAAAGGGAAGTTGGAAGATCCAAATTGGCTTAGATCCTAGTGAGGTTTTCAATTTTCCATTCATGGGTGGGATTTATATAGTCCATGAATATGTTCAAATGATTGCAAGATATTAATTCAGCAGAAGGTCAGCCTTCATCACTTTCACAAATGGGCCCTTGACTTCCAATAAAAGAGGTTGAGAACAATTTACTGTCATTATTATGAGAAAGGAAAGGCGATGCTTAGCTTTTTATTTTATATGGTGGGAAATAGAAGCAGCCAAATTCAGTTGCAGTAAAGGTAGATGCTTAGTTGAATTAATTTAAGTCTTCAAACCACTTGCCGGGCTGTGCCAGACTCTCAGACTATGTAACAATGCCTCCCTCTGGTGGCTTAAATTCATAACTTTTTTTTTTTTTTTTTTTGGTAGACGCTTTTAAAGCCTCTTTTATTCCTTTCTTATCAGCTCTTCTGAATTAATCATAGGTTTACTATTTTGATTCTTCCAGGTTTATACGGACTGCAAGGACATGAATGTGGATGTGTCATTAGCCAATTGCACAGGTAACAAAGTGATCCTGGCTGGCATTGAATGTGATCCTTCTGCCATTCCATGTATCTTTATATTACCTGCACTTTCTCGTAGATTCCCTGATAAAAGCAATGAAGTACTATGGAAATCTAGACTCAGAGAGACCGATTTTTTTTGAATCAGTGTCTGCTGCAATAAGTAATATCTCCTCGAATAAGGTGAGTTGATCTAGGTAGAATGCAGGAATTGTATGAAAACCTAGAATGTAAAATCAAGGGCTTTATATTTTTTATATTAGTTTTTACCCCACTGGCATCTGAAATCTATTAAAAATTGCTCCCTCTATCCCAGAGTCTTCTGCTGCAATTCCAGGAATATTTTTATTGCTTTTTTGGACCATTAAAAACAACTGTTTAAGCAAGGGATTTAGCTCAGTGGTTTGGTGGCCTGTCTTGCAAGAGCAAGGACCTGAGTTCAATCCCTGGTACCAAAAAAAAAAAAATCAGGAAAAACAACTGTTTAGTAATTTGTTATAAAACAAATTATTCCAATACTGGCACTGCTTAGAGGATTCAGTGATCACCAGTCAATAGCTTAAGGCTTGTTTAAATGTTCTTCCATAAGCCACACTGTCCTGGAAGTTTGAAATAATCTCTCTCAAATACAAAAATTCTATTTTTTTTTTTTTTTTTTGCTTTTACTTTGCCTCTAACCAGTGGCTATTTGTATCACCGAAAGCTTAAAAAGCTTCATTAAAATTTTTTTTTTTTTTTTTTTTTTTGCTTTTACTTTGCCTCTAACCAGTGGCTATTTGTATCACCGAAAGCTTAAAAAGCTTCATCATCACTGAACCTGGGCTTATTCTAATTGCCATCTTTAAAACATTATTTGCAGAGCCCAGTTTTCACATGATTGAATTGTGATACTTTCCTCCCAAAGACTCAGCTTTGAGGTTTATTTTTACAGTTGTTCCCTGAGCTGTGATTCCCTTCAATTTTTCTTTAACTTTTGAATTATTTTATCTTTCCTCAACCCTAGAATGATAATTGGTGCCTCCAAGAGACATCCCTATTATATGCAGTCAGAACAGTATGTATTTACAAAATAATAATAACAATGTTGTTATTATTATTACAACACCTAACATGCACTGAGTGCTTACTGTGCTCCAAGGGATATTCTAAGGGCTTTACCTATATTAATTAGCTAAATTTATCAGAACCTAATGAAAAGATACTGTACTTGGTACATTTTTAGAAATGGAGAAAATGAGGCCCAAGGATATTATACCATTTGCAAGTGGAGGAGCTGGTGTTTGATCTTCGACCTAAATCTTTATGCCGCTATCCTCTGATGCTTCATAGGAAACCCAGTTCTATGGCATGGCTGGATGGCTGGCTTCTGTTAATACTGTTCTTTCACTATGGGGCCAATTTAAGAGTTGACTCTGTAGCACATACTTATTTCTTCCTCTTCTATTTCAGAGCTCAAACAAACTCTGTGACCACAGTGAAGTTTGAGACCCTTTTGTGGCAGTGCAGACCTTATCTTTAGCAACTACCCTGAAGAGGCCACATACTGGCACTTTGGATGACTTTTTTGTTGTTTAGATCCTATACATATGACCCTTCCTATGAGTATGATGTGATTTAGTAACTGCATAGTCACTGGTTCAGATTTGTCAACAGTCTTTAACGTCTTTGCTAGTAAGCAAATTTACTTAGTTATTTTATATAAAAATTAGTATGCATTTAGTTTTAATGTACTGAAGGATAAACATGATTTTATCTGTAGTTTCTATTGTTTTATTTCTATGTTGCTATAACTTAATTTTTAAAATAGAGAAATACTTTTGTCATAAGAGATTTGGGATATTTACAAGCCATTTGTAAAACTCCAGAATCATCTACAACATGAAAACAATACATAAAATTGACCTAAGGTGCCAATTTCCTGGGTCCTCTTCCCCTAAAAGCCATTTAAACATCAATGTGACTAAATACTACTTTATACAATGGTATATGGAATTCATAGAAACAAACCAAAGAGAAATGCATGACAAACTGGAAGTCACTGGTCCCCATACCTTTTATTACATTCATTCCTGATGTTTTCATGTCCTAAATAAGAATGTTTTCGTGTTCAGGAAAATTGGTATCCCAAGAACTGAGATCTTGAAATTGGTCTGTTTTGTTAAGAATATTGGAATCACTTGGGCTTTTCACACCAGATAGCTCTAATTTTTACATTCTCACTCCATGAAGGCTGTGCCCTCTGCTTAAATTTTGTCGGCGCTAGAGAATTTGGAAATTGCATGTTTTATCTTTTTCACAAATATGATTTTTAGTACCACTCATAGGGTAGCTTTGTGATATTTCAGGACAAGATTAACTTTGGTAGTTTTGAACTTTCTTATTTCAGAGATGCTGTCAATAAATATATTTATCTATCTATATCTGGGTAAAGTCTCCATAGTTTGCTTGCTTTTCTTGTTGTTAGAGAGTGTGGATGTGATGATCTGCGAGCCCACCAAAGCATTTAAAAATGACACTATAGGCCAGGCTGAACAATAGAAATTATTCTTTCATGCTTCTCCTCATGTTTCATGGCACATCATTACACAATGTCGTATTTTATATATCAAATTGATTTACATAGGAAGAATACTCACTGTCAAAATCACACATAGATGCAAAATTATGCTTAATCCTAAAGGTATCTTAACCCTTTGGAAATGACCAGTGTAAGAAAAAGCTAAGTACTTTAAAGCAAGTTTGAAAAATAAATTCAAAATAAAATTAAGAGATTGGTCATTTAGCCACTTCTGTGAATTCTCCAACACTGAATTCTAGCTCCTGCCAACTGATGCATTGTAATAATCAATCCCTAGCCAGTGTGTGGCAAACATTCATATGGCCTTTAATTTCAGGATTAAATCCTAAGTAGGAAAAATTAATAAAATGAAAGAGGAATCTAATTCTTAGTTTCTCTGGCCATTTAAAATTTTATAGAAATGAAATGCAAAGAATAGTCCCCCAAATACTGCCACCCCTCAATAAGTGAGGTTAACTTACATTCCCAACACCGTTCCAGGGAGGAAGGCAGGTCATAAGTAGCTGTAAAATTTCCTTACAGAAAGGAATTATACTCTGCTTTGTCCACTCAAATTACTCCAGTGGTAGATGGTGATAGGATTCACTATCCTTAAGCAATTAACATAAGCCTAGGGAAGCAAGAAAATATATATTTTGCTGTGTGTAAACTGATATTTTGCTATGCGACTATGGCCTGTAATTGAACTCATGCACTGCAAGCATTTTCCAATTTGTTAGATGGTATGGGCCATGGATGGCATTAAAATCATTATAGTTAATCAATGGATGGTTTGTTCTGTTTCATCATTAAGGCTGATACAGTATTGTCTGAGAAGCATTTCAGTGTTTATAGAAGAAATTTAGTGGACAAAACTTCAAAGCCAATAACTTAGGTCAAATGATAATGTTAAATTCAAGAAAAAGGAAGATCAAATCCTATAATATATAAAGTTCTTTTTCCCATGGTTTCTTCCTTGGACCAAAGTCACAATGATTGTCAACCTGAAGAAAACTCAATTCAGTTCTAAGTGTTCAAAACCAAAACATGAGTTTTGGATGCACAAGCTTGTAAAATACAAATGTTCATTTCAAAGTAGGAGTTGAAAACACAAAAACTATTAATATGGTTCTAATCCTAAAATGTTTCTAGAATGACACTAAATTATTTTTATGGGATCATCTTATTTTTGTATGATAACCTATTTCCATATTACTTTTTATGGTAAAAAAATTGGAAAAAATTAAAACTGACATAAGCATTTTAAGGGCCTACTGTAGTGACATATATAAATTAAGTCTAAAATATGTAACCAGGAAAAGACGATTAACATTACATTTATGCAAATTAAATGCTCTTAAATTTTCCATTTGTCTTTCACTTTAAAGGTTATTTGCCCCCAATTATATAATTCAAGTGTTATAAGGTTTAGCTTAAACTGCTTTGCAGTAATTTATTTGACAGATCTCTCCTCTACAAATGCATAATGTAATGAGGAAAGAGATCTTTATTTTTAATGAAAACATTAATAGGTTAATACCCTGTATTAATAATGTTTGACATGTAGTAGTTACCAGAATTTGTTGGTATGTTGTTGAACATACATATGCCTAGAAATGTACATTTTGTATTCTGTGGGATGATGATTTAATTCAATAACAGAATATGCTTTTGGCAGTAAGTTTGTTGCCAGATTTCAAATAGGGAGTTAAGTGGTGCTTTCACAATCCAAAGATTTTTAGTTAAAAATCATGTAGTTTAATATGCTGCACTTATTTTTTATATTTTTCAATGCATTTAATTATCTTTTTATAATTCTTTGTACTAACTCAGCATGTCACAACCAATTTACATGGAAATAAATTGAAATATGATAACTATTATGCTTAATGGATTTGTGCCCATTATTTCAGAGTATTTACTCCCCTACAAAGCAAATCATATATATTGCTTTCTTGGACTGACCACAGAGTATTATGTGTCGAGAATTCCTGGAATCACCATATTCTTGGTAATTTCTTCTTACAAAATTTGAGAACTAATTTATGGAGTGCTGATAAGGGAACATTATTCTATAAGGCTACATTTAAACAATCCTCATACTAGATTTGTATCCTTTTTGTTTTAATTTTAATTAATATGTACATTTTTATTTTATTTTGGGAGCATCTTCATTATATGATGTTATTTGTCTTTCCTGAGTTTCTAGGCTGAGTTCAGCATTTCTTCTTTTATTTATTTACTTATTTTTGGTACCAGGGATTGAACTCAGGTCCTTGTGCTTGCGAGGCAGGCAGCAGAACCACTGAGCTAAATCCCCAGCCCTCTCAGCATTACTTTTGCAGTGCTGGGGATTGAGCTCAAGGCCTTCAGACTAAACCACATCCCTGGCCCCCCCTTCTTTCTTTTTCTTTTTTTCTTTCTTTCTTTCTCTTTTTCTTTCTCTCTCTCTTTTTTTAAAAGTTGCTGAATTGCCCAACTGGGCAACTTGTGATCATCCTGCCTCAGGCTCCCCAGCGCTGGGATTGCAGGCATTGTCTTAGTTACTTCCCTTGTTGTTGAGACACAGTATCAAACACCTACAACTTAAATTGGTAGAGGTTTATTTTGGCTTGTGTTTTTAGGCCCAAGCTGTCTGGCTCCAAAGCAGGAAGGTACATGGAAGGGTCTATACAAAGGTGAGCTGTTACAGCCTGGCAACCAGGAAGCAGAAAGAGAGGGGGGAAGAATGAGAGCCAGAAGGAAGATAGCTCCTACACCGAGTGACCCATCTCTTAAGGCAGACCCCACCTCGTAAACCAAGTCAGTTCCAGCACCCACATAATCCAATCCCCTTTCACAAGTCTCAACTCTGAGTGTATAAGGATTTGGGGGGACATCCAGATATAAACTATAAAACCATGCATGGCTTTCTCAGCATTTTAAAGGTTACTGCTTCCAGGATAAATAAAACACTATTCTAGGAAATACAGCAGTGAATAAAACAGGAAAAAGTACCTATTCTCATGGAACTCATTTTCTAATTGGGAAGACAGAAAATAATGAGGATAAATTTAAAATGCATTTATGTAAGTAGATGGTAATATGCATCACAAAAAATAAAGAAAGATAGAAGTATGACAGAAGGTGAGTGTTTTGGTGATAGGAGGGTGACCAACAGGAATATTCTCATAAGCTTAGGCTGCTCTAACAAAATATCTGACTAGGTGTCTTAAACAACAGAAATTTATTTCTTACAGTTTTGGAAGGCTGAGATTGTGGTACAGCACTTGCATAGCACACACAAGACCTTTAGTTTGCTGTCCAGCACTGCAAAATTTTTTTTAAAAATTATGAATATAGTCTGGAGACTAGGAAGTCTAAGGTGAATGAGTTGATTGATTTGGGGTTCAGTTTCTGGGGTGTCACAGTATGCAACTGGCTGCATAGAGGACAAAGAAGATTACTCGAGACAAGACTTTAGTTCATTCACTAAAAGGACCCAGAAAGGCCACTTCCTCAGCAGAAGATAACTTCAGGGAAATAGCAGTGAGCTGAGAACTCTGTGGTTATTTGTAACTCAAGAACATGAGAAGAAAAGCATTGACAGCATACTGTATAGGAATTCAGGCCAGGGGACATGGCTAGAATGGGATGACTTGTTATGTGATACATGTCAACTTAGTTTAAGTAATCTTATTAGGGAAGGCAGAATACAATGGCCAAAACAAACATCTCTGAGAACAAACGTTTTAATTCTGCCAACGGCTGTCCTGCAGCTTCTGCTCTAAACTGTAGCCATACATTCCAGGAGTACTGAACTGTTGTCCAAAAAGTCCTTTCCTTTTTTTTTTTTTTTTTTTTTTTCATTTACTTCAAACACTCCTTGGGCCAGGGTTTTCCCACAGTAGGGGATCTCTTTTGATGTGTAGCTGGCACCTTTTCATTAAGTGCTTATGTGGTAGGGAGAGATAGAAAGAGGCCTTCCTAATACCTCTTCTTACAAAGACATGAATTAGGATCCAATTTCATGATCTAATTTAACCTTAATGACCATATTCTTATAGGTCATGTTTCCACATACAGTGACATTATGAGCACAGAAGCAGGGCACAGTTCAGTCCGTAGCATTCTGCCCTTGATCTTCCTTAAAGTCATGTCTTTATCACATGCCAAAGTATATTCATTACAACCTCAAAGGTCTTAACTCAGTCCAATATCAACTCTCAAGTCTAATACCCCATATCATATCTACATACATCAAAGTCAATATGGGTGAGAACAGAGACATAATTTAGCTTTGGGCAAACTATAACCTAGGAAACCAGACAAACTATTTAATTTCAAACAACAGTGGTCAGACAGGAATACCTATTACATTCCTATTATGGTAAAGAGAATAAGAAGTCTACATCAAGTTTTGAATCTTGTAAAGAAATTTCTATTACATTAGATCTTAAAGTTTGAAAATAATCCTCTTTGATTTGATGATTCTGCAACTCTGGACCCATTGGTGTGGCCATCTGCTTCCCCAGACTATACCTGGTGGATCTACCCTCCTGCCTCTGTAAGATTGGCCAATTCCCAAAGTTTTGATTGGAAGTTCTCTGGCCTACTGAAGTTGAAGTGATGTCCTTACACTTTGAAACTGATGAAGCTGTCTTGATGATCTCTGAGTTGGCTTTGGTGTTATGTTCCTTTTGCTTGATGAACAGCGCACTTACATAGTCTATTACATTGATGGTTCCCTTCTGTAGAATCCAAGAAGTCTGTCAGTTATCCTTCATTTTGTCCATTCTCTGCTCCACTTAAGTTCAAACTGTCAGTGTTACTGCTGTTATAATTCTGTCTCTAATCTTGGCTTCTGCTGAGGTGGCAGATTAGCTTCATGGTTCAAAAGCATTCTGGTCTGATTATCAAATAGTTGCTCGGCTACATCTTTAATATTCTTTTCAGAACAAGGCTTCTCATTTTATGCAATTGTCTTCAAACTCATGTTTCTCTTTACTGAATAATTCATTTTCAGTTCATCTCTTTTCTCACATTTTACTAGAAGCAGGAGGAACCAAGCCACTTCTTCAATTGCTTAGACATATCATATCCTCAGCTAAATATCTAAATATAATCACTTGCAAGTTCTACCTTCCACAGAATGATAAAACACTAGAACACAGTTCATTCAAGGTCTTAGAGTCTTATATGTAACAAGGATGCCTTTCCTCCCATTTCCAATAGTTGTTTCTGATTTCTGTCAGAGATTTTCTTAGCAGTTTTTCATAGCTCTGTTCCTATCAAAACTCTGTTCTGGGTATCTTTCCAAAAGAATTAAAAGAATCATATCACAGTGATATATGCACACCTATGTTTATAGCGGCACAGTTTGTAATAGATACAACTTGGAAACAGCCCATTTGCCCATCAGTTGGGAGACAGGATAAAGAAGATGTGCTTCTTCTATAAAATGGAATATTACTCAGCCATAAACATGAGACACTGGAGTCATTCATAGGAAAATGGATACATATTGAGGATATACTCCTAAGTGAAATACATGAGTCACACAGGTGTAAATACTGAATAGTTTCTCTAGTGTGAAAAACTATAACAGTACATAAGATCCTAATGATATAATTGACAATGTGAAATAGGAAGAAAAGGGCTAAAGGTGTAGGGAAAGTGGGAAGGGTAGGGGAAAGGTAATAAGGGAAAAGAAAAAAAATATGAGAAAATGAAAAAATGGAAATAAAATATTTGTAAATAGGAAAGGGAGGAGGGGGTGAAGGGAGGGCACAGACAAGGGGAAAAAATGAAAACCAAGACCTGTCATGTAAAGGTACAAGATCCCAATGATGAATGTAACTCTACTGTATACCTAAAATGTACCAATAAACTCAATGAGGAAAAAAACCTGTTCTTATTTTTTCTTTAAGATGGAGAACTGCTCTTGAGCTTTCCTTTTTTTCCTAAAGTTTCTATTAGTCATTTTTCCCATTACACTGCACAGATTAATCTACAAAATTAAGGACAGGTTTAAATCAGCTCATGGTTACAGGGTCAGCTGTCTCCAAGGCAGACACATGGCAGAAGGGTGTAGAATAGCAAACCTGCTCAGTTTATGGCTGTCAGGAAGCAGAGCAGAACAGTGTCAGAGAGGAAGGGGCCACGGGCCATTTATAGTACTCAAGGTTACCCTTCTGTGACCCATATTGATATGCCCAAAAGTGTGATCTACTAATCTGCTAGGTATTTCTTAATCTGATCAAGTTAACACATCATGATTAATGGCCAGAGTCTTCAATAAAATTGCCTTTAATGTACTTATTTCTATCAAAAGTCCCATCCTGGAAACCCATTTTTTTTATTTTTTTGTACCGGGGATTGAACTTGGGTCCTTGCACTTGCAAGGCAGGCCACCGAACTGCTGAGCTGAATCTTCAGCTGGAACCCATTTTTTTTTCTAGCCTTCATCTCAAAACTCCTTCAGCCTCTACCAATTACCAATTCCTAGCATGTTTTTACCTTTTTAGGTAATTGTTAAAACAGCATTATATTTTTCAGTACAAAAATGTCTTAATCTATTTTGGGTTGTTATAACAAAAATTCCAAAGACTGTGTGGTTAAATAACAAAAATTTACTTCTCACAGTTTTGTGACTTAGAAATATATAATGAAGGTTCTGGCCATGAAAGACAGGAAAAATGAGTTCTATGTTGTCTCTTTTCATAATGACATTACTCCAGTGAGATCAATAACTTACCCTATGACCTCATTCATTCTTTTTTTTTTTTTTAAGCTTATTGGTACATTTTAGGTACACAGTACAGTTATGTTCACCACTGGGATCTTGTACCTTTTATATGACACATCTTGGTTCTTATTTTTTCCCGTTCTCCTGCCCTCCCTTCACCCCCTTCACCCTTACAGACTTTGTTTCCATTTTTTCCATTTCTCATGTTTTTTCTTTTCCCTTCTTACCTTTCCCTGCTCCTTCCACTTCCCCTACTTCTTTAGACTTTTTTTACCTATTACACAATATCAATTATACATTTGGATTTTTATTTACATTTTTAGATGTTTACACCAGAGAAACTACTCAGTATTTACACATGTGTGTCTTATTAATTTCACTTAAGAGTATGGCCTCAATGTGCATCGATTTAGCTATAAATGTCTTTAGTTTCTAGTTATTTATGGCTGAATAGTACTCCATTGTATAAAAAAACCACATATTCTTTATCCAGTCTCCAGATGATGGGTAATTGGGCTGTTTCACAGTTTTAGCTATTACAAACTGTGCCACTAAAAACATGGGCGCACATGTATCTCTGTCGTATGATTCTTTTAATTCTTTTGGGAAAATACCAAGCAGAGGAATAGCTGGGTCAAATGGGACCTCTAATCCTAGTTCTTTGAGGTATCTCCATATTGATGTCCATAGCGGCTCTACTCCCAACAATGAAGAAGGGTTACTATCTCCCCATAGCACTGCCAACACTTGGTTGATTTCTTCATAGCAGCCACTCTTTCTGGGGTGAGGTGGAATCTGAGTGCTATTTTCATCTGCATCTCTTGAATGACCAGTGACATTGAACATTTTTTTCATTGATAATTTGCTGCTTTTGTTTGTCTGCTTTTATTTGTTTATTTATATTTGGAGGTGTGATTTTTTTAGATCTTTAAATATTCTGGATAGTAGACCTTTGTCTGAGAAGCGGCTGATAAAAATTTTTACCACATTGTAGGTTGTCTCTTAGCTCTGTTGGTGGTTACTTTTGCAATGCAGAAGCTTTTTAAAAAGATGAGATCCCAGTTGTTGATTTTTATGCTAGTTCCCATGCTACTGAAATTTGTGCATGAAGTCTTTTCCTATCCTGATGTCTTTAAGAGTTTAAGAGTATCATCTAGAAAGTTGAATGTTTCTGTTTTAATATTTAGATATTTAATCCATTTGGATTTTAGTTTTGTGCATGGCGATCTAGTTTTAATCTTTGGCAAGTTGAAATCTTGAAATCCAGTTTTTCCAACACCATAGATTAAAGAAGCAATTTTTCTTCCAGAGAGGGTATTTGGGTCCTTTGTCAAAGATGAGGTAGCTGAGCATGTCTAACTTTGTTTCTGCATCTTCTAATCTATTCCACTGATCCTCAGGTCTGTTTCTTTGCCAATTACCATGCTGTTTTTTTTCACAATGACTTTGTATTATTGTTTCAAGTTGGGGATTATGATACCCCTGGTCATGTGTCTGTTGCCTAGACTGGTTTTTGCTCTTCTAGGTCTCTTCTAGTTCCAAATGAATTTTGGCTTTTTTCTCCAGTTCTGTGAAATATAGTGTTGGGATTTCTACAGGGATTGCACTGAATCTGTAAAGCAGTTTTAGAAGTATAGCCATTTTCACTATTTTGGCTCTTCTTACCCAGGAGCAAGGGATGTCTTTTCATTTTCTCATATCCTCTTCAATGTCTTTTTTTCAGAGTGTTGTAGTCTTTTGCTTCCTTCATTAGACTGATTCCTAAGTATTTCATTTGCTTTGGATTCTACTGTGGAAGGGATTATTTCCCTAATTTTTCTCTCAGTAAATCTGTTATTTGTTTACAAGAAGGCCATTACTTTTTGGGTGTCTACCTTGTATCCAGCTACTCTGCTGAATCTGTCAATTAAGTCTAAAAGTCTTTTGGCAGAGTTCTTTGGGTCTTCTATGTAGAGTATCACATCATTAACAAATAATGACAATTTAACATTTTACTTTCCTATTTTTATTCCTTTTATTTCTTTCTGTTATCTAATTGCTGTTCTAATGTTTCCAAAGCTATATTGAACAGGAGTGGTGATAATGGACATCCTTGTTTTGTTAACAATTTTAGCATGAAGGTTTTCAGTTTTTTACAGTTTAGTATAATGTTAGCTGTTGGTTTTTCATAGACAGCCTTTATCAAGTTGAGATAAAGAACATCAACTCTAATTTTCTGCAGGTTTTTTTTTTTTATCATGAATGGGTGTTGAATTTTGTCAAATGCTTTTTCTGCATCTATTGAGATGATCATACAATTTTTCCCTTGACTCTGTTAATATAGTGTGTTACATTTATTGATTTACATATGTTGAACCATCCTTGCATCCCTGGGGTAAATACAACTTGGTCAGACCCTGTGATTTTCTTGATGACCCTCTGTATTCTGTTCGCCAGTATCTTTTTGAGGATTTTTGCATCTGTGTTCATGAGGCAGATCGGTCTGCAGTTCTCTTTTTTGATTGGGTCTTTCCCTGGTTTTGGAATCAAACTAACACTTGCTTCCAGGAATAAATTAGGAAGTATTGCAGCTCTTTCAATTTCACTGAAAATTTTAAAGAGTAGTGGTAATAGTTCTCTAAATGTCTTGTAGAATTCAGTAGTGAAGCCATCAGGACGTGGGCTTTTCTTTGTTGGCAAATTTTTAATTACGTTTTCAATTTCACAGATTGTAATCGGGGTGTTTAGAATTTTTAATATCTTCTTGATTCAACTTTGGTAATTCATATAAATCTAGAAATCTGTCCATTTCTTCTTTGTTTTCTATTTTATTAGAGTACAGGTTTTTAAAGTAGGTATTGATGATCCTCTGAATTTCTGCTGGATCTGTTGTAACTTCACCTTTTTCATTCCTAATTGCATGGATTTGACTCTTTCCTTTTTTGATAAGAGTTGGCTAAGGGCTTATCTTTGTAACTTCACCTTTTTCATTCCTAATTGCATGGATTTGACTCTTTCCTTTTTTGATAAGAGTAAAATAAATTTTATTTATTCTTTTGAAAAACCAAGTCTTCGATTCATTGACTTTTTACGTCACTCTCTTAGTCTCTATTGCATTGATTTCTGATCTGATCTTCATAATTTCCTCCCTTATGTGAGCTTTGGGTTTGTCTTGCTTTTCTTTTTCTGGGTGCTTAAGATTCAGTGTTAAGTTGTTTATTTGAGTTCACTCTGTTTCTCTAGTGTGGGCATTCACTGCTATGAATTTCCCATGTAGAACTGCTTTTATTGTGTTCCATAAATTCCTGTATTTTGTATTGTTATTATCATTTAATTGTAAAAACTGTCTAATTTCTTCTTTAATTTCCTCTGTGACCCATTGATTGTTCAGGAGAGGGTTGTTCAGTTTTCATGTGTTTCTGAAGTTCTTGTGCTTTCTTACACTATTGATCTTCAGTTTAATTGCACTATGGTCTGATAATATACAGGGGATAATTTCAATTCCTTTGCATTTACTTAAACATGTTTTATTAACTAGTGTATGGTCTATTTTGATAAATGATACATGTGTAGCTAAAAAGAATGTATATTCTGATTTTGTGGGGTAGAACATTCTGTAGATGTCTGTTAAGTCTATTTGTTGAAAAATTTGGTTCAGTTCTAGTATTTCATTCATTTTTAGTTTAGATGATCTGTCTGTTTGTGACAGTGGGGTATTAAGTTCCCCTACTGTAACTGTATTAGTGTTTATTTAGTTTTTCATATTCCTTAATATTTATTTTGTATAGTTGGGAGCATTAGTTTTTTGTACATCTATATTTACGATTGTCATCTCTTCCTCTTGGGTTGTTCCCTTTACAAGGAGGTAGTGAACTTCTTTGTCTCTCTTACATTTTGGTTTAAAAACTTTTTGGCAAAAATAATAATAACCATTAATTAAAGTAGATAGAGAACACTTGTTTGCTTAGATTTTAATGCTGTTTTATATGTTTTTTGCTGGTCAAACAATCCTTACTATATCATCAACCAAAAATTTCCACTGATACAGATTTATTTATTTAGTTGTCAAACACAGTTGAAAATCTTGGGGGGGATTATATCAAAGGCATATATATAGTTATAGAAATTTTTATACATATGGATGGAAGATTTTTTAAAAACTTTTTACATATTCCAGAAGACATTCAAATGAAGACAAATACTTTGTCTGCAAATAAAACAGCTTTTTTCTGGGTTCCTGTCTCATGGGACTGTTTACATCTTTTTATTTTCAGTATGAGTTTCTTACCAAACTAGGTGTATTTCTTGTATACCACATATTGTTGGATTTGTCTAATCCATTCTGCTAGTCTGTCTTTTGATTGGTGAATGAAACCATTAACATCGATAGTTAAAACTGTTACGTTTTGACTTATTGTTATGTTATTTTCCCGTTGTTGGCTCATTTTTTATTTTTCCCCCTCTCTTTTTAATTTCTTGCCTTGCCTGATGAAATATTTTGGATTTGATCTGTTGAGCCACATGGAGTTGTGATCTTCATTGTCTTTTCTAAGATACTTTTAAAAAATTTTGGAGTGCTGGTTTGGCATTCTTGAAGTTTCTTAGGTGTTCTTTGTCATGGAAGTATCCTATTTTCCCATCAATTTTGAAAGATAGTTTTGGAGGACACATCAGTCTAGGATGGAGGTTGTTTTCTTCTGGGCTTGAAATATCTCTCTCCAGGCTCTCCTTCACTTACGCGTTTGTGTTGGAAAGCCCCCTGTGATTCTGATGGGGTTTTCTTTGCATGTGATTTGTTTCTTTTCTCTAACTGTGTTGTCCTCTGCTGCTTGGTCTGCAGAGTTTGGTTCAGAAGTTCTGACTGGGAGGATAAGGAGTGGAATCACCAGGCAGACTCTGGGGAGGTTTCTGGAATGCTTCTGCTTTATTTAGAAAATGCACAGGCTTATATAGCTTACATGTGGACAACCATAGGGAAGGAGCATTTAGTGGAGAAGATTGGGTGATATCATATTGGCCAGATGTATGGTGGGGTGATTCTTCTTAGGTGAGGTGAAGGAGTCACGGACTAGGGGCAGAGGTGTAGCTTGTTAGACCCAGTATCTACACTCTTAGGTGAGTTAGCTCAGCCTCAGACAGGTCTTCAAGTTTGCTCAGAAGATGAGTGTGGTGCACCTGGCCCAGCCAGACTTGAACTTCTCCCATATAACAGTTTATAGTATTTTTTCTCCTTTTGGATTTTCATGATCTTGACTATTATATGTCTAAATGTAGATTTTATTTTGATCATGGCTAGTTGGAGTCCTATATGCCTCACTTATCTGTATTTCAAGTTCTTTTGCTCTGTTTGGGAAGTTTTCTATCATTAATTCTGTGAACAGTTTTTTTCTGTCATTTGTACTTTCTCCTGCTTTTGCATGGACTCCTATCAGTCTTATATTTTTCTTCTTTGAGTTACCTAGGAGCTGTTGAATTGATTTCTCATGGTTCCTTACTATTTTTTTTTTCACTTCAACATTTTACTGGGAAATTTTTGTGTTACTCTTCAAAAACATGGACGCATACTTCCCATTTCCATCCAATCTTTTAATCATACATTTAGGTTATTTTTGTGCTTATAAGTTAAATTATAATGACCTTCTTAGTGATAAAGGATGAAACTAAGCACTGTGTTTTAATGGACCTTAACTGCTGTCATCCAGCTCCCACTTTACTGCTAGAGACAGGCTAAGAAAAAAGGTATGCCAGTACACAGGCCAAACCTAACTTTGAAAGGCCACTGTTCTGTTAGGGTATATAATTGATTTTAACATTAATTCCTAAAGGATTTAAGGTGACTATTATGTCTAGCTACTATGTTTGTTCCCTTACTATTTTTAAGAGATCTCTCTTTTCATGTTCACTGACCACCATCCTGTCTTCTATATATGATATTATGTCTTCAGATTGGCTCAGTCTGCTGTGTATACTCTCAGTGGTTTTTAATCTCCTAGATATCAGTTTGAATTTTTTTTCATGGATTCTATTTGTTTCCTATGTTGGGTATTTATGGTTTCCATTTCTTTCCTATGCTGAGCATTCATGGCTTCCATCATGGTCCTGAACTCATTTATTTTTTAATCTGTTTCTGTTCTAGAGTCTCTTACCATGTTTTTTATTCTATTTACCATCTCTGTAATTATCAGGCAACTTATTTCTGTTTGACTTTTTCTAGAGCTTCACTCATCTGTTTTGTTACTCCCTGTGCTATCAGTTCATGGGGTCCAGGTGGTTGATTAGCAGGCTTTTCCACCTCGCTTCCCCTAGAATTTACCTTTGGTAAGCTGGAAGACTTGGTTTGTGCCTTGCTTAAATGTCTTCTGATTTCTATTTTTATCTACAAACACTTTATTTTCATCTTTTCATTCTCTCACATTTTTTTCTTTTCCCTTTTTGTTCTTCCCCTACGTATCACACCTTCCCTACACCTTTAGCTCCTTTCCTCCCATTTCTAAATGTCAGTAATCTTATTAGAATCTTATGCATTGTTGCAGAATATTCTGATTTCTATTTTTGTTGTTAGTACAGTCCTTGGTTTAATTCCTGCATTGAGACTTTGATATTGCTTATTGTAAGTATCTTTGTTGCTTATATTTAGAACCCCTTTGGAATGATTGCTTCTCAGAGGTGTTTTCCAGATATACCTGGTCTTTAAATTGGTAATGACTCTGGGGAAGTCTCATTTTCATTATACCAAGAAGAGTAACTGATTAGATCTATCACAACCCTAGCCCAAGTGATACCATCAGCAACAATAATAGAATCAAGCAAGGCTTAGAAAAATGACAATTTGTGGTAGTTATTAATCTATCACCTTTAACTGTGAAATCAAAATTGAGGACTAGCCCAAGATATGTTTATAGTGAATAAATTCTTCAATATAATAACTTTACCCTTCAGGATGGGGACTTAGCAGGAGTAAGGCTCTCTTTCTGTTCATTTCTGCTCTGTCTTCTGGAGCTCAGGACAGTAGCCTTTATGACACCCTGTGCCTTTGTAGTGTGGATTCCACTACAGGCACAGTCAGGAGACCAGAGGTGGGGAGGGAGGTGGGGGCTGTGGTGGTGCTGTAGGCATCCACACAGCTCCACTTCTTACTGGTCCATTCATGGCAGGAAGGACTGGGTGGGGGTGGGGCATTCTTAATTACAACCTTACCAGCTCTATTTCTATATAAAGTCATATTGAAGGTTAGGATTTTAACATGTTGATTTTTCAAGAACAAAATTCAGTCCATAGTGAGGAGTTATACATTTTCTTTTTTCTATATCTTAAAAATAAGTTTATTAGAATTTATTTAAAGCTACTATATGTCTTGCTTTTGTGTTAAAAAATATAAAGAGTAGAATGATTTGGTTAACACATTCTGCTGCTAGACACAGTAAGTTCGCATCAACATGATGAGGTGAACCTGGCTGCTGAGAAGAGGTTAGACTTAGAGTGAAGCGGGCAGAATGATCTTATAATGTACAACTTGTCATACTGAAGCAAGACACGTTACATTTTGGTGATGGTTCCTAATGATTAGCTATGTGGGTAACAAAGAATTCAAATAGCTAGTCTACACCAAGCTCTCATACTGTTTTAATAAAAACAACACAGACATGCTAAACTTCACCAATTATGATAAAGACAGCCAAAGAGAGTTTGTGTTGCTACTCGTCCACCTTGAGTTTTTGTTTTATTTTGTTTAAGAGGGAAAGAATGCTTGATTGCTACAAATTGGCAAAACAAGTTCTTTCAAAGAACTTTTTAATTTTAAAATCCTTACTCATTTTCTATACATTCAGAGACAGGAACTTCATTTTGGTCAAATTCTTTCCTTTATGTCATATAACAAAGAACATTATCTAGTAATTTAGGGAACTCTTCTGTATTTTTTTCCTTCTGTTTGGATTCTCTTATTTGTTCACATTTAGAAATTGGTAGGTACTGAAAGAGTTTGTATATAACAAACAAATTTTTAAATTTTTTCAGTGCTATAATAACAAAATAAAATAAACTAGAATGCTACTATTGTTCTTTTGTTGCTAGAATTGTTTTTGTTTTGAACTTTGATCATTCCTTGTATACTACAGTTTGAGTTCACAGTCACAAAAGGGTTCTTTAGTCTGATACAGTGGAACCTCAGTTCATAAACTTGATTATTATCACAATGGTCACAAACCAAATTGGATGAGAACTGAATCAGTTTCAATGGCTAGGTTTAAAATGTTGTCCTTACGGGGAAATTTGATTCAGTTCCTGTCCAGTTTGGTTTGTGACCAGAATCATGGAGAGAATTGAGCTCAGGAACTGAAGTACAGCTGAATGGAAGCCCTGTACTCTAATTCTTAGGCACATAGATTTTCATCACTTGTTCTGTTTCACTTACACACCAGTCAAAATGTAATGTGGATATACAAGATGCCTCTGGTGCTATTCTCAGGTAACAAGAACCAGGAGTATAGTTATATCACATTGCAAAGGACCATTAAATTCTCCATAGCTTTGGTACATAAGAATCTACCAGGACTGTGGATTTAGCTCAGTGACACTGCACCTGCCTCACAAGCACAAGGTCCTGAGTTCAATCCCTTTTACCAATAAATAAATAAATCTATCAGGAACAAAGGTATCTGAAACATATCATCCCCACTTATATGTCCTTGGGTGAATTTAATAGTTTTTCTAAGATATTAGTTCATAGTTAATATGTTTTATCATGGTAAATTCATAACTTCTCCTTGTTTCACAAATGTATACTGCTCCCAGCAGATATTGATGCAACCATATAAGATAATGGCCTTATTCTCCAGGTTGTTCCTCACAAGTATCCATCAGAAGCATACTGTAAAGAAGAGAAAGATATTTCCTTTCTAGCCTAAGGCTACATGTGTAATTATTTTCTTTCAATGCCTTCACTTGAAATTCCCTGTGTAATGCTACCAGAGTGAATTATAGTGAAACCTTTTATTCTGCACATATGGAGCTGGAATAAAGAGATGGTGCCAGCAATATTACTCAGCTACTTTCAGTTTGGGGATTGAGGCTGGTGTAAACTATCATAAATAGAGAGAAAATGATATTCAATTATGAATCACTGCCAGATGTGTGAGTGTGTGTGTTCAAGCTTCATTTTCTGGAATATGCTTGTGGTAATATATTCCTTACCCATTTTTTAGGTGATTCTCTTTATGTGAATAACAAATTTAATTTCATTACATGTCTAGATCTAAACAATAAAGCATGTAGTTGGTCTCTGTCCCACAACTCAAAAAATAAATCAGAAATTGTCCTAACATGAATGTAATATAGTAATGTCCTGCAGCCCAAGTTTCAAAGGAGCAGTGAGGGTTTTCATTCACATCTTCTCACATCACAATTGCCTAGGGTAATCCAGGTTGCTGGCCCTGCAAAGAAGAGACAGATTATAAAATACCTAAAAATTTTTAGAATAATTAATTGCATCATGGATGAAAATGGAGGGTTACAGATATCATCCATAGACACTGGATCTCAATTCCTGTTAGGTACCCAGGAGGAGGATGAGAAAGCATCACATTCCCACAGATAGGAGATTGTGAAAATCCCTGGTCTCTAGCCTGACACAGACCTTCATTGCTGTCTGCCAAGGCTTTCACTTCTCTCTTCTCTGTGATTTGCTATCGCTATTTTCTAGTATTGTAAGCATTTACTTAATTTACCTCTAAAACCCATTTCTATATATCTTCCACAAATAACTTGTCTTTGTCTTCGGGAAACCGATGTGTTGTGTATTTTCTCCGGGTGCACAGCCAAAGATATATACTTTCAAATTCATATGAGCTTCTATTATATGAGCATCATTGGTAAAACTGTCCTTCCTTCTAACCAAATTCAACCTGTTATTGGAAGTTCTTCTGACCTTATTTGTTTATATTCATTTCTCTTTTTCTTTGTTTCTCTTCCCTCCATTTTCTCCTTTCTCTCTTCTCTTCTCTTCTCTTCTCTTCTCTTCTCTTCTCTTCTCTTCTCTTCTCTTCTCTTCTCTTCTCTTCTCTTCTCTTCTC